>NW_027555847.1:712585454-712885454 GCF_003287225.1 Phascolarctos cinereus
AGGTAGTAGTAGATGTACTAGAAGTAGAGGTAGTAGTAGTAATGTTAAAAGTAGTTTTAGTAGTGATAGTAGAAGTAGAAGTAGTAGTAGTAGTGACCTCATCAGGTCCCATGGATTCAGGTATAGCGTCTATACAGATGACTACCAGATCTGAATGTCCTGCCCCAGTCTCTCCCCTGATTTCCACTCTTGCAACACTAATTGCCTATTGGAAACTCCAACTGGATATTCACTAGATGTCTCAAACTCAGCATGGCCAAAACACAACTCATCATCTTTCCATCAAAACCCCCACTGTTCTAGACTTCCCTTTGTCCAACAAGGCACCCCCATTCTTGCAGTCACTCCTAGCTTTACAACCTTGGAGTCAACCTCAAGGCTTCCTTTGCCCTTGTCCGTCATGCATGACCAGTTGGCTTACTCTCATACTACCTCACGTCCATCCCCTTCTCTTGCTTTGGACAGCCACCCTCACCCCTTGGTCAGACCTGATCACCTCTCACCTGGTCCATAGCAATCCTCTTTTATTTGTTCTTCATCCATTCTTTCTCCTTCTCCAGTCTATTCTCCACACGGCCAACAAAATGCTATTCCTAGAACCCAGGTTGGACTAGGTCATTCCTCTGATCAATAAACTCTACTACTTCATTCTTGCCACTAGAATAAAATGCATATCTCTTGTTTGACTTTGAGAAAGCTAGGTAGAATAGTGGATAGAGTGCTGGACCTGGAGACCTGAGTTCAAATTTGACCTCAGACACTTACTAGCTATGTGACCTTGGGCAGGTCACTTAACCTGTTTGCCTCAGTTTCCTCAACTGTAAGATGAGGATAATAATAGTGCCTACCTCACAGGGTTGTTGTGAGGATCAAATCAGATAATGTTTGTAAAGTGCTTAGCCCAATGCCTGACACATAGTAGGTACTATCTAAATACTATGATTATGATTGTGATTTTGCAGCCTTTATTTTCCATTATTCTCCATTACACATAATAGAAGTGCCAGCCAAATTTACCTACTTGCAGTTCCTTATACATGACATGTCATCTGCCATCTCTCATCTCCAAGCCTTTGTACCAGCAATCCCCTATGCCTGGAATGCCCTTCCTCTCTACCTCTGCCTCTTAGAATCCTTAGCTTCCTTCAAAGTTCCTCTCGCATGTTATCTCCCACATGAAACATATTGTGATACCCTGGTTGCTAATGCTTCTCCCACTGGAAATTACTTTTTCTCTATTTTGATTTAATTTTCAGGCTATGTGTTTTCTCTCACCCCCATTTCAATAGAATGTAAGCTCCCCAAGGGCAAGATCTGTTTTTTTTATCTTTGCATCTGCTTTTCTTAGCTCAAGTGCCTGCCATATCACTTAGTAAATGCTTGTTGAATGAATGAATGAATGAATGAATCTTACTTAATTCATACCAAATGACCTCCCTGGGCCTCATTTTCTTAGCTGTAAAACAAAATGGGTTAATAATATTTTTATTACCTACTTCTCAAAGGCTTGCTATGATGAAAATGCTTGGTTAGCTTTAAAGAGTTATAGAAATGTAGTGGTTGTTACTGTTATTAATATTATTATTCTGGGAAAGGAATGTGGAAAACATATTCTGAATTCTTTAGAAGGTTTCTTATCAGTTCTGTAACTTTGTGTAGAGTATGATGACTGTGTGTGTGTGTGTGTGTGTGTGTGTGTGTGTGTGTGTGTGTCTAGGCTCACTGGCCATTGCTGGAGGACTGAAGCTTGGGAGAATATTTTTGATGTGAGGTCTTGGGATTTGAGATCCAAGTTAAGAGCCAGTGTTCTGGCCCCCAGGCTCCTATGGAAACAAAGCAGCATGAGACCTGTGATACATTTTACAGCTCATCCGCGTCTCCACGTTTTATGTGACTCACTCTATCCCACCAAAAATGAAAAGGAAGGAGGTGGGCTCTTACTCACCAGAGCCCTCAGCCCACAGATCTTCCCCACTCAAAGGAGGATGGGTTGGGGGGTGGGGAGGAAGACCTGTCTTCTGCAGCTCAGAGATGATCCAGAGGCAGGTACTGCAGGTGGGGGAGGGGAGTTTTCCTTGAGTAGCTACTGGTACAGGTGCCCAGGTTGTAGCTGGGTTATAGCCACTTCAAGGGGCAGATGCCCATAAAGAAGAGAAGAGGTTGGGAGTTTAACGGTGTAATCTTTGGCAAGTCAAATTACCTCCTTGGGGAAGGAACAGAATGTGGTGTGTGTGTTGTGTTGTGTTGTGTTGTATTGTGTTGCATTGAAGTCCAGCCTCCAAAGGCTTATGTAGAAACAATGGGATGCATCTCATCCTCCAACCTTCCAGAAGGTTGATCACAGTCCCAACATTAGTCTAGGTCCCTAAGACTCTGGTCTCTCCTTTCCAGAACTCCATGGTGAAGGAGTCTTGGGAAACAGTGGTATGGTGCAGACAGTCCTTGGAGCCAGGAGGCCAGAGCTGAAATCCCACCTGACACTCCTGTGTGACCCTGGATGTAGGATCTTAGAGTTAAAAGATGTAGAGGTCAATGAGGCCAATGCCCTCATTGTATAGATAAGGAAACCGAGGCCTGGAGAAGTAAAGGTTCTAGGGGGGGAAGGGACCTCAGAGGGTATTTAGCCCCAACCTCCCCATTTTACAGATGAAGAAACAGAGGCCCAGAGAGGGGAATGGAGTGCCCAGAGTCTCACAGTGAGTAAGTGTCTGAGGTAGAATTTGAACCCAGGTCTTCTATGTCTATCCACTACTCCATGTCACATCTCCCCATCTGGACTTCAGCTTCTTCATCTTTAAAATGGGGAGAATAGGACTTGCCTACATTGGCTCAAAATGGTGGTTGTGAGGAAACTGTTCTGTAAGCCTTCAAGAGCTGGAAAAATGGGAATGGTTTGGATTCTCATTCATTTTAGCCTTCTGGGTCAGCTGGACCCTGGCCACCTCCTTGTCCAGCTCTTGCTTTTCAATTGTATGTTCTGGGAAGCTTGGTTTAGGTGGTCAGAAGCTGGAAGGGACCTTGGAAGCCAGGGAGCCCAGTCCTGCCATTTTCAGATGAGGAAACTGAGGCCTGGAGACATTAAGTGACTGCCCCAAAGTAACACAAGGTCATTAACCTAAGGTCTCACTGATTCGAACCCTGGCTCTCTGACTCTAAATGTCCCTCCCCCACACTGAATTCATAGAGTATTGGACTTGGAGCCAGGAAGACCTGGATGTAAAATCTTGCCTCTGGCACTTATTAGCTATGTCACCCTGGGCAAGTCAATTCACCTGTCTGCCTTAATTTCCTCATTTGTAGAATGAGATTAATACCTGTCATACCCACCTCACAGATTTGCTGTGAGGATCAAATGAGTTAATGGATTTAAAGGGCTTTGCCAACTTCAGAGCCCCAGATAGTTGTCAGTGGTGACTTCTTTTTTCTATTTGTTGACTTCTTCCAATTTCCTGGGAGCTCAGGGTAACCCATAGGTGACCATCCTGTTCCCTCTTCCCCCTTCCTTATACAAGACTGTTGGGAGAAGTGAAGCATTTTTATTCTCAGCAGAATGTTAGAAGTTTCATTCTGGGTCTTAGAAAGGACATCTCCTTGAGGATGTTTTCTTAATCTCCTACGCAGTATCCCTTTGAAGGAGCCAGGTGGTAAAGTGGTCAGAGCATTGGGCTTGGAGTTAGGGGGACCTGAGTTCAAAACCAGCCTCAGACACTTATTAGCTGTGTGATCCTGGACAAGTCACTCTGTCTGCCTCAGTTTCCTCAGCCATAAAATGGGGATCATAATACCACCTCCCTCTCAGGATTATTGTGAGGGTGAAATGAGATATTTGTAAAGCACTTGCCACAATTCATGACACACGGTAGGCACTTAGTAAATGATTGTTCTTCCCTCTACTTCCTTTGTCCCACAGGTAAAACAGATCATGGAAGAGGCTGTGACCCGAAAGTTTGTCCATGAAGACAGCAGCCATATCATCTCATTCTGTGGTGAGTCTGGGGGCTGCCCTTTAGAAAAAAGGGGCTCCGTGTTTGGGATTCATCTTGGCCACTGGAAAATGTTTTATCTCTGTTCACTCAAGGCTTTGAGCAATGGTGTGATATAGTGGAAACATCACTGAGCTTGAAAAGTGGAAGATGTGTCTGAGTCCTAGCTCTTGCCCCTTCATATGGTGGGTCCATGTATGAGCCTTGGTTTCCTTCTTTGTAAAAACAGAATGAAAGTACTTAACTACAGGGATGTTGTAAGAAAAATAAACTGCCCCGGGTTGTTTCACAGGTTTACCAGTGATTTAGATAAAAGCAGAGGTGGCACATGCCACCAGATGTAGCCAGTTTGCAGGTGACAAAGCTAAGAGGGATGATTGACACGAAGAATGGTGGTCAAAGTTCAGAAAGATCTCGAGAGACCAGAGCATTGGCTTAGGTTGAAGAAGGTGAAATGGGACAGGGATCAACGTAAAGTCTTACACTTGGGTTCAAAAAATCAATTTGACAGCTGCAGACAGTAACATTGTACAAGTAATATTATCCGAGGATCCACTGTGAATGACTTAGCTCTTCTGAGCAATCCAAATGAGTCAAGACAATTCCAAAAGACTCCTGATGAAAAGTGCTATCCACTTCCAGAGACAGAACTGATGGAGTCTGAATGTAGATCAAAACAGACTTTTTTTGACTTTAAAAATGTTTTTTTTCACTCTGTGTTTTCTTTCACAATGTGACTAATATGGAAATATGTTTTGCATGATTGTGAATGTAAAATCTGTATCAAATTGCTTACCACTTCAGGAAGGGGTGAGGGAAGAGAGAGAGGAGAGAATTTAGATCTCAAATCTTTCAAAAACAAATGTTCAAAATTGTTTTTACGTGTAATTGGGAAAAATATTATTAAAAATTTTTAATAGGTACAGGATGGGAGAGGAATGGTGAGAAAACTCATCTGAAGAAAAAAGATCTTGGTCTTTTAATGGAAATGATGGAATAGAAGCAGCTGGTGGCACAGTGATTAGAGTGTTAGACCTGGAACAAGAAGACCTGAGTTCAAATCTGGCCACAGACGTTTGCTACCTGTGTGACCCTGGGCAAGTCACTTTACCTAAGTTTGCTCATCTATAAAATGAGGACTATAATAGCACCTACTTCCCAGGGTTGGTGTGAGGATTAAAGGAGATAATATTTGTAAAGTGCTTTGCAAACCTTAAAGTGCTATGGAAATGTGAGGTAGTAGTAGTAGTAGTAGTAGTAGTAGTAGTAGTAGTAGTAGTAGTAGTAGTAGTAGTAGTAGTAGTAGTAGTAGTAGTATGGGCTAGGAAGTTACTGAAGGCACTTCCAGCTCTGAGAGTCTATGATTCTACCAGACCAGTGTGATTTGCTGTCACTTAAAAACCAGATGTGTTTTGAAGTCCCTTTTGTCCAGTAGAACATTGGGACAGGACTGCCTGGCTCACCTCATCCCCCAGATCTCACCTGGTGAAGGTTCTCTGATAAATGGAAAGCCAGGCACTGTTTAGGATAAGATACCAATGGTCCGACCCTATCCTTATTAAATGCCACCAGTGAATTATGAATTTGTGTTAGAACGCATGTTGAAATAGCCGCGTTATTTGAATCATTAGTACAGGAGAGGCGTCTAAGGGCCTCCTGCAGGGGCGCTGAAAGACCCCAGCGAGGGGGCTGGGTAGAGGGGCAGGGAGGCCAGAGGAGGCGTTGAGAAGGCACTTTCTGCTCTTCCTTTCTAAGGAATTGAGCTGTTTTACTGAGACTGGTGACCCCCGAGTTCAGAAACAGCGGAGCTCTGATGGGGCGGTGTTGGGCTTGGGATGAGAGGGAGGAGAAGGCTGCAGGGGACTCTGGGAGCCAGCCCTTAACATGCACAGAGCACTTCACTTGTGTTCAGGTCTTTGGACCCAAGTTTGTTCTCCTACTTGAGAAGTCTTGGAGCTTAGATTTTAGAGCTAAAATGGGCCTGGGGACATCTTGTCCCTCTATCTGATTTTACACTGACCAGCTGGGTGGTTGTGGACTAGTCACCTTTTTTTTAGCTGTGACCAATCTGGGCAGTGTGTGATTTCAGGAAGTTAACAGGATTGGTTTAGCTTTCAGCCTGAAGGTCCCTGTTCTCAGTCAATCACCTGGTGGATTGGGCAGCTCTCTCTGTCTCTGTCTGTCTGTCTCTGTCTCTCTCTTCTCTTTCCTCTCTCCATCTCTCTCATCTCTCTTTTTCTCTCTATCTCTTTCTCCTCTCTCTCTTCTCTTTCTCCTCTCCTCTCCCACTCCATCTCTCCTTTGCTCCATCTCTCCCTCATATATAGAGATATGTATATATGCATACATATGTACTCTAGTATAGAACACATGTACATATATAATTACATAAATAATATCTATGCAAACAGCTTACTGGCTGCTGATGATCTGAGAGCCACAGTGTCTGACTCTGTAAGAACATGGCCATTTCTCTATCGGATGTGCAATCTTGTCCCCAGAAAAGCACGGGCAGAAGGGAATCTGTCACAGGCTGCTGTCCCTAGGGCCTGGCCATTAATTCCCAGGCCCTCCTCTGTCCTTGGCAGCCTTTTGCAGGCTAGTGCCAAGCAGTGGCTTGTAATGTTCTGTCAGAGGAGTAAAACAGGAGGCCTCTGCCCTCGAATTACCCATCAATGACCAGCCAGAGTGCAGGGGCACCAGACTTAGTTTTTTCATGGAAGAGCCAAGCAGATGGGCTGTTTCTAGCTACCCTGGGCATTGGTCAGTCCTGCAGCTTCATGGCATTCAGGGTTTATGGGGCAGGGGTGAAGTGGTGTTGGGGGGAGTGGGAGGAAGGAAGGTTTTCTCAGTTACTAGGAAGAGGAGGAGGAGATGCTGAGGGTGAGCTCCCCCCGCTCCAGCATCCCAGACAGGCTGGAGGCCTTTCCGCCTCTTGGGGCCTGTCATCTGGATTCCATAGATTATTAGCTATTATTATTATTATTATTATTATTATTATTATTATTATTATATTATTATTATTATTTACACCTCTAGGCCTTTGTACAGGCTTTTACCACTGTCTGGAATATTTTCTCTCCTCTTTCCTACCTCTTGGCATCCTGGGATTCCAACTTAGACATGCCTTTCCTGATCCCCTCACCCGTCTCTAAGAAATGACTTGGGCTTGACTTTGAATAGATTTAATGTTTACTTGTCTGAGGACATGTTGCTTCTCCCCAGTGGAGTGTAAGCTCCTTGAGGGCAGGGACTGTTTTTGTTTTTGTCTTTTTATTGTCATTACCTAGCATAGTGCCTTTCACATAGTAGGTACTTAAAACATATTTGGTGACTATTAGAGCTGGAAGTGACACAGAATGTGAGAGCTGGGAGGAACCTTAGAACAGGGGATGTCAGGGCTGGGAGGAACCTTAGAAAAGGAGATGTCAGAGCTGGGAGGGGCCTCAGAACAGGGGATGTCAGAGCTAGAAGGGACCTTGGAACAGGGAATGTCATGGCTAGGAGGAACCTCAGAACAGGGAATGTCAGAGCTGGAAGGGGCCTTAGAACAGGAGATATCAGGGCTAGGAGGGCCTTAGAACAAAGAATAAGGGAAAAACCTTAGAACAGAGGCCATCAGGGCCCAGAGTAGGTTAGTGGTTTGGAGAGGGGGCTTGTCTAGGCTCATATGACCAGAGCTGAAGTAGCCTTCAGAAGCGTCCTCATCTGAAGCTGTCATCTTAGAGATGACGTCTGCTGAGGCATTGAGGAGTGATCTACCCGAGGTCAGACAAGTAACAAGCCATAAAATCCCAAGCTTGGAAGGAACCTCCAAGGCTGTGTTGCCCAGCCTCCTTATTTTCCAGATGAGGAAGCAGAGGCCAGGAGAGGTGAATCATCCTCCTTTAGGCAGTGAGGAGCAGAATTATTGTCTCAGTCCATCTGGTCCCACACTCACTACCTCCAGATTCCCTCTATAACCTGGCAGTCATCCCACAAAGCTGTGTTATTCTAATCTCCCATCCTGCTCCCCATCTATATTATTAATTTGTTACATGACTTTGGACTTTACCTCTTAGACCTCAGTTTTTCCATCTGTGAAATGGAGGTGATAATAATCCCTGCCCTGCTTCCCCTGTCTGGGTTGATCGTGGAGGTCGGATGAGCCCACCGCTGCAAAGGGAGGTCTTGTGCATATGCTGGAAGGAGCCTTGGCTTGCTTCCCTGTACGTGGGACCCTGGGCATACAATGGGCTTCAGGGAGGAAGCTGGCGCTGCTCTCATCGACTCCTTGCCAAGGCCTCAGAAAATAGTGTGGCTTGTGTGTTAATAATTCACTCTCTCATAATCCTAGCCAGCCTGGCAGGGAAGGTTAACCCACCCATCTGCCTGTCTCCAGCAGGCCTGTGGGGCACCGTGTGCCAAGCAGAGTAGCAGAGGGAAGGTAGAAAGCCCTGGATGATAGCACGGAATAACAAAGAATGGGCAGACATTGGGTTGTGGCTACTGTAGTGATGATCTCCGGTCACTGTCCAGGATTAGGGGGTTTTGAATTTCAGGGCATTAAGGGCTTTTTGGATCTGAAATCTAGAGACATCTAGTTCAATCTCCTCATTTTACAGATGAGGAAACTGAGGCCCAGAGAAGGGGAAATGACTTCTCCAGGGTCACTGTGCAGCTAAGTGGCAGGGCTGGTATTCAAACCTAGGTTCTCTGACTCCCAATCCAGGGCTTTTTCCTGGACACCTATGAGCTCTTTTCCTCATCAGAATGAATGTGACTGTGAGTAAATATTTTACGAAGTGGCATGTTCTAGACACCAATCTGGTGGAAGAGGAGAGAACGGGAAGAGGGTTTCTTGAGTGGCCACCTTCCCACCCAGAAGCTGCTTGAATGGCTGAGACCCTTAAATGAGGCAGAATTCATGAACGGGACGTGAATCCTTGAATTCCCAGGGTGGAATGGACTCCCTTGAGAGATGGGGGAGGTTTTCCTCAGAAGTGTCTAAGCTAAGGCTGGATGAGTTGTGCCAAAGCCAGACTCTCTTCTGTGGGCTGCACTAGAGGGCCTCTGAGATCCCTTCCAACTTGAGGGACTGGTTAATGTCCCATCACCCACTGACCATCTGGATCTCTGATCCTCTGACCCATTTTATAGATGAGGAAACTTTCTCAGAGTCACTTTCATCGAATCACAGAATTAGAAGGGATCTCAGCAGCCATCTAGTCAAACTCATAACATGCCTGACAAGTGGTCTGCAGCTTCTGTTTGAAGATGCTCAGTGAGGTCAAGACTGTGACTTCTCCAGGCGACCCAACTCCCTTTGGGATAATTGTCATTGGGAAGAAATTTTTCCTGACTCTCACCTCTTTGAAACTTCCTTCCATTGCTCTTGTTTCTGCCCCGTAGGTCCACACAAAACAAGCCCAGTCCCTCAGTTTCCTTCTCTGGGCTAATGGGCTTCTAAGGTCCCTTCCAGGTCTGAATCTCTGCCCCCATGACTGTCTCCCCCACAGCTGCTGTGGAGGCATGTGTGCTGCATGGCCTGAGGCGCCGGGCAGCGGGCTTCCTTCGGAGCAATAAGATTGCAGCGTTGTTCATGAAGGTGGGGAAGAGCTTTGCCCCCGCAGAGGAGCTGTCCCGGAAGGTCCAAGACCTGGAGCAGTTGATTGAGAATGCGTAAGTGAGGGTGGGCATGGCACTGCCATGGATCATGGTTAGTGCTCTCCCATCCCAACGTTTTCCAAGGTCAAAGTCAAGTGGAAATGAACGTGGGGCAGCTTTGATGGAAGGAATCCTTCCTGAGGAAGTTGGCTTTTCTCCCTCTCTGAAGCTCCTCACCATGCTAGAGTGAGGCGGGGAAGAGAAACACAGCAGGGTAGATGGCCCAATTTCATTTTCCTTCACTTAACAGACATTATTAATAGATGTGATTAATTTATCATCCACTGGTCCCATGCTGTGGAAGTTAGAAAAGTCATATAAGGCCGGATCCTTGACACGGTCAATGTAAGAATTTGTTTTGCTTGACTGTACTCATTTATTTCAGACTTGGTTTTGTCTTTTCATCCTGCCTCCCCTCCCCCACTACTTGGTGGAGGGGGACGGGGAAGGAGAAAAATACATATTGATTAAAAGTAAAACAAAATAAAAAATTTTTTAAAGACAAGGTCCCTGAGTTTATAGAGCTTACAGTCTAACATGATAGCTCTCCTCCTCTTCTCTCTTCTTAGAATCTGGTAAGTCATTCACACCTTAGTCTGAAAGAGTTCCTGTTTTCTCTTTCCAAGGAGAACTTGCATTTAAAGCTTGTTGCTCTCTCAGTTTTCACTGAGGAAGAGTTCTCTTCCTCAACTAGGAAGGGATTTCAGTCTTCACCTTGCCAATTTTGTATCTGGGTGTTCTTCCCAAGTCCCCAAAATCCTTATATGCCCTAACCTCCTTCTTGAGAGGCAGCATGGGAAAGGGAAGGGAATAAGCATTTACAGAGCACCTGCTGTGTACCAATAACCATTCTAAGTACTTTACAATGCTGCAAGATAGGAGCTGTTATTATCTCCACTTTACAGTTGAAGCAGACAAGGGTTAAGTGACTTTCCCAGGGTCACGCAGTGTCTAAGGCCAGATCTGAATGCAGGTCTTTCTGACTCCAGGTTCAGCACTCTCTGCATTGTACAAAGTGCCTGATGGCACGGGGGATAGGGTGATGTACTTTGAGTCAAGAAAATCTGGGTTCGGATCCTACCACAGATACTTATTAGATGTATGACCCCAGGCCAGTCACTTAACCTACATCTGTAAAATGGTAGAGTTGGGCTCGATGGTGTTCTGAGGTCCCTTCCAACTCTAAATCTATGATGTTAGGATGGCCTTGAGTTGGCTGTTGGGGAGCCTGGGGGTGTGGGAGGGCTGTCTCATGGCAGGCTGGGGCCCTGGTGTGGGGAAACTTCCTAAATCAGCCTTCACGTCTCTCTGCTCTGTCACCAAAGGCGGAACCAGCTCCAGGGTCTCCAGGAGAATGTTCGGAAGCTCCCCAAGCTGCCCAACCTGTCCCCCCCAAGCCCTCAAGCACCTCTGGATCCGCACGGCCCTGTTCGAAAAGGTCTTAGATAAAATTGTGCATTACCTGGTAGAGAACAGCAGGTGAGCCTGGGAGATGGGCTGGGATAGGGAAGGGAGGGAGAAAAGGGCTACTTCCCACAATGGCTCTTCCCTAAACAGGGCCCATATTGTACTCAACAAACATTCATAATCAACATCTATGAGTTACTAGGCACTGTACACACAAAGACCCTGCCCTCAAGAAGCTTACATTCCGTTGGAGGGGACAGTGGGTACGCAGAAGACAGTGCGGGGTGTTAGGGAGTGGTGGGGGCCAAGGAGAGATCTTGATCAGATGTTTTAGAGAAAATCAGGGCAGGGAATCAGAGGAGGCTTCCTACACACTGACTTTGGAGTCAGAGGCTTTGGTTTAAAAGTCCACCTTTGTCTTCGATATCTATGACTTTAGGTAAGTCAGTTCTATCTCTGTAAAATGAGGGGTTCGGACCGATGGTCCCCAAGGTCCCTTTCAGCTCTGAAAGTGTTATCCTTCCATCCTAAGGATTCTGAAAGGTAGAGGTAAGAAAGGAGGGTGTGCTAGGCATGAGGGACAACCACTGCAACGGCACCGAGGTGGGAGATGATGTTTGCCTGGGACAGAGAATGCATGGTGTGAAATACTCTTAAAAGGGGACCTTCCAGCCAGCTTGTAAGAAAGCCTTGAATGCCATGTCAGAGATTCCTTCCCATCTGATATTCTTCCTAAATCTTATCTCATTCCCTCAGAGTAGTGGGAAGCCAATTCAATATATTGCATATTGGCATTCCCATTATTACTTCTTCAGCTAGCGCTTCCATATGCAGGGCACAGTTACAGAATAAACTGTTGGGTCCCTCAGAGCTGTATCTCAGGGTTTGTAAGCTGCTTGAGGGCAAAGACTGCTTTGTTTTGCTCTTTCCATAGCTGATGTTAGTATTGTGAGGTTCAGATGAGATAATATACATTTAAAAAATAAGTTATTTTTTGTAAATTGTAAAGCGCTCTGTGATGTGCACTGCCTTGTCAGTGGCATTTCTTTGGGTTGTGTGGATTTGTTCCTTCTTCTGTGAGCCATTAAAACTGATGCCTCCTTTACGTTCCTGTTAGTAAGTACTATGAGAAGGAAGCTCTCCTGATGGACCCCGTTGACGGCCCCATCCTGGCTTCTTTGCTAAGTAAGTCCTTCCTCTCCCCTCACCCCCTTATAATCTCCAGCTTCCTTCAAAGCCCAGCTCAGCCTTCTCTGCCTACTTAAAGCTTTTCTTGAAAGTCTCTTCATCCCCATCCCCATTTATTAGGACTTTATTTTGTATTTATATACCTGATAAATATTGTGTTCTCCAGCAGAGTAAGCTCATTAGGGACAGGGACCGTTTATTTGTGTCTCTGGCTCTTACTAGGCATATAATAAATGCTTATTCAGTTTAACAAATATTTATTAAGCATCAGCTACATGCCAGGCACTCAGTGCTAAGCAGTGGGGTTACCAAACTGTAATGATGCCTGCCCTCAGGGAGTGTCTGCTCTGTTAGTTCTCAGGATTCTCTGGCAGGCAGAAGGGCTGGGAGAGCTGGGCCCTGGCCTGGCTGTTTGGGCTCTGATGTTTCACTCTGCCCCCAGTGGGCCCCTGTGCACTGGAGTATACCAAAATGAAGACAGCAGACCATTTCTGGACGGACCCCTCAGCTGACGAGCTGGTCCAGCGGCATCGTATCCATAGCTCCCACCTCCGCCAGGACTCTCCCACCAAGCGCCCAGCACTTTGTGTGAGGAGGACTTGGGGATCAGGCTGGGGAGAATGGGAGGGGGAAAGGGCGGCGGAGATGGGGCTTGGGGCTCAGAACATCCCTTGAAACCCCCTGCATCTCATTCCTCTCTGCCCCCATCCTCCCAGATCCAGAAGCGCCATTCCAGCGGCAGCATGGACGACCGGCCCTCTCTCTCTGCCCGGGACTACGTGGAGTCCTTGCATCAGAATTCCCGGGCCACTCTCCTCTATGGCAAGAACAATGTCCTGGTGCAGCCGGTGAGTGCCAGACTGAGCTCTGGGCCTGACGGGACTCGTTTGTCAAAAAGGAGAACCACCCAGCTGTGACCTCCTGTAGGTCCATCCCTTGTCTCTGGTTGCTTACTGGTATTCCTCTCTTATACCAGTAGGCCCTGGAATCTGGGTGCCATTCGGGGTTCCACGAAACAAGAATCTTTGAACACAATAGCTTACATTTTTATAAGTAATATATAATAACATCAATATATTAATATAATAAATTAATAAAACAGGTTTTGGTTTTTAATTTTTAAAAATTAAAATATTAAAATTTAAAATTTTAATTTTTAAAAATTTATTTCATTAAATATTTCCCCAATTTTTTTTTTTTGGTTCTTGTTCAGACACGTCTGACTCTCTGTGATCCCATTTGAGATTTTCTTGGCAAAGATACTGGAGTGGTTTGCCATTTCCTTTCCCAGCTCATTTTACAGATGAAGAAACTGAGACAGAGAGGGTTAAGTGACTTGCCTAAGGTCACATTACTGAGTGTCTGATTCCGTATTTGAACTCAGGGAGATGAGTCTTCCTGCCTCTAGGCCTGGCACTCTGTGCACTATGGCGCCACCTGTCCTCCCCTATAAGATTATCTCTCTTCTATTCTGTGTGTATCTTATGTGTGTTTAGACACATTGTCTCCCCAATTAGAGTGGGAGCCCTCTGAGGGCAGGGACTATTTTTCTTTTTCTTTCTTTCTTTCTTTTTTTTTTTGCCTTTCTTTATATCCCCGTTGCCATGGGTTGTTGAGCAGTCGACTAACTGACACACAGAATATTGAGCCACGTGCTTCTATGGCCCTTCCGACCCTGGGGCTCTGTAACCTCGGGCCATTTGACCCCAAATCCAACGTCCCTTCCATTATTCTACATTGTTAGAACCGACTGTCTCCTCCCTGTCCCCACCTCCTCCCAGCTGGCCCGTAGACTCTTGGCCATTATCCCATGTCCTCCTCATCTCGGTCCACTGAAAGACTCCCTGGGGCTCAGCTCCTTAGCTGGGCTTGGCAGGGGACTGCGGAAGGAGATTGTGTGATTGTGTCTGACCATCAAGGACAATGGGGTCTCGGAACGTGCCTCCCGTCGGACCAGGCTCTCCTCTTGTTCTCTGGCTTTTGTTGTCAAGAGCTACCATCACCATGGAAACCCTGAGGGCTGCTGCTGGGCCTTTCTCACTGAAACTGGCAGTGATGGGGAGGAGTATGGTCAAGACCATCCGTTCGGGTTCCTGCTGGTGCAGCCACGCAGGCAATGAGGCAGACAGCGTTGGTGAAGGGGAAGGGGCACTGAATTTGGAAACCAGTCCTGCCTCTGGCATCATTTCCAATCTGCTCGATTTCAGACCAGTCACTCACCTCCCTGGGTTGCAGTTTCTTTCTTTATAAAACTAGGGGATTACACTAAATGGGAAGGTCCTTGCCAGCTCTAAATCTGTGCTCCTGGGAGCTTAGCTGTGTGACTTTGGACAAGTCACTTAACCCTTCTTGGCCTCAGTTTCCTCATTTGTGAAAGGAGGGCGTTGGAGTAGACAGCATGTAAGGCCCTTTCCAACTCAATGATCCTATGATCTTAATGGGATCTTATGAGGATTGGAGGCTTCTTTTTTTCTCTTATAAATCAAAATGTTTATAGAAGGACTTTTTGGGGTAGCAGAGAACTGGAAAAAAGGTAGATGTCCGTCATTTTGGAATGGCTGCACCAAATGTACATGAATATAATGAAATACATATTCTGGAGGCTTCTTAAAGGAAACTGTCTGACCCTGGGCAATTCACTATTTAAATAGCTATTATTATTCATCAGAACCTGAATTTTCATAACTGTAGCAAATTCTGAGTGGATATTCATTCTGCCGATTTGGATTAGTGACTCATTTGTGGCAAATGGTCATAGAGAGCTGCCTGGGGCACTGAGATGTGGCTTATGCAGGGTCACTCAGAACTGAACCCATTTCTTTTTAGCTTCAAGGCTAGATCTCTATGCACCACCTCATGCTGCCTGACAATGATAACCCACTCCTTCCTCCCCTCCACCTCTTAGACCCTCTGGTTCCCTTCAAGTCTCAATCCAAACCCCACCTCCTACATGAAGCCCTTTAAAAATTTTATTTATTTTTAGTGTTAATTTTAAAAAATTGAGTTCCAAATTCTCTCCCTTATTTTACCCTCCTCCCTCATCTTTTAAGAAGACAAGCAATATGACATCGATTATATGTGTGAAGTCATGCAAAGCATATTTCCGTATTTGCATGTTACAAAAGAAAACATGCGCACACACACACACACACACACACACACACACACACACAAAACCTCAAGAAAAATAAAGAAAATGAAAAAAATCTGCTTCAGTCTGTACTCAGAACCCATCAGTTCTCTCTCTGGAGGTGGAGCACATTTTTTATCATGAGTCATTTGGAATTGTCTTGGATCATTGTATCCTACATGAAGTCTTTCTGGAGCCTTTTGTAACCCCTCAATTACTTTGTATTTACTTCGTCTATATGTTGTATTTGACATAGTGGATAGAGAACCATCCTGTAAGCCAGGATGATCGGGGTTCAAATCTCCTCTTTGACCCGTATGACCCTGGGCAAGTCTCTTAACATATCTTTGTCTCCCAGGCAGCTCTCTAAGATTAAGAGGTGCTGCCCTGCATTAGTAGAGAATTTCCTCACTGGGAGTTTCCAACACGAGTGAAGTCACAGATTTAAAAAAAAACTATTTTAATATAGTATATGTTTCCACTAATAGAATGTATGCTCCTTGAGGGCAAGATCTAGTTCATTCTTTGTCTTTGTTTTCTTAGCACCTCAGACAGTTCCTCACACATAAGTTACTTTAAAAATCTGTGTTGATTGATTAACTAGTATTGATCCAGGCAACATGGCGGTATAGTGGATAGAGTCAGGAATAGCTGAATTGGAATCCGGCCTCAGACACCATCTGTGTTGACCCCTGGGAAAGTTGCTTAACTTTTCTCAGCCTCAGATTCCCCATCTGAAAATGGGAATAATAATAGCATCTACCTTACAGGGTTGTTCTTAGGATCAAATGAAATAGTGTATATAAAGGTCTTTGAAAACTCTTAAATAAATGCTGTCACCATCATCATCACCATTTTGTGCCGTAGTCAATGCTCAATCGCTCCCCTTTCTCCCCGCCTCTCCTAGAGGGATGACATGGAGGCCGTTCCTGGGTACCTGTCTCTACACCAAACTGCTGATGTCATGACCCTGAAGTGGACCCCCAACCAGCTGATGAATGGCTCAATGGGAGACCTGGACTATGAGAAAAGGTGACTGACCCAATGTGGCCGTTCTCTTGGTCTCTCTGAGGACTGATGGGGTGAGGGGTGGGGGGACCTTGGCCTTGGTGATGGAGACGGGGTAGACCTACCTTCTAAGGCATTTGGATGGCTCAGTAGGTAGAACTCCAGGCTGGAATCAGGAAGATCTGAATTCTAATCCTGTTTTAGCCATTTACTAGCTGTGTGACCTTAGACAAATTGCTTAACCTACCTTAGATTCAGTTTCTTCTTCTGTAAAATGCAAAGGTCTCTTCTTGTTCTAAATATATGAGCCCATTTTAATTGATCCAGCACCTGGAAATTTCCTCTGCATTTGGGTTTTTGGTTCTGATGAAGGTTCTGAACTTTGTTGCTCTCTAACTGATGAGGAAATTGAACCTGGTCCTCAGAGAGGGTATAACAGGGCCTCATTATGCTGAGATGGTAGAGAGATCCTGGATTCACATGAGCCTACCTGCCTGCACACCTCCAATGAGCTGACCTAGATCTTCACCGCTAGAGCCTGTGACCCCTATACTTCTGTCTTGGCTGAGACCTCTATTGGGTGGGGCTCCTGGGGCCTAAACATGAGGAAGGCTGGACTTTTCATCCCTGTTTTGCCACCAACTAGTGGTCTCATTGGAAAAGACCTCGCCCAGTCCAATCCCATTGTTTTACACAAATGAGGAACAAATGAGTTTACTGGCTCAAGTCAAGTCAAAAAGTATCAGTTTTCTTATCTGTAAAATGGGAAGAATGATTGTAAGAAAAGCATTTTTTCAAACCTTAAAATACTATAAATTATTATTAATTCTGTCATTATTATTTTTCATCTGTAAAATGAGAGGTCCCTAGGGTCCCTTCCAAGTCTGACATTCTCTGTTTTGAAAGCCCCTTCTATGGTTCTAATGCTCTATCAAGCAGTCAATGTGCATTTATTTAGTGCCTGCTGTATGCCAGGCCCTGTGCCAGATGCTGGGAGGTGGGTTACAAATAACCCAGAATGAAACAATCCCTGTCTATAAGAAGCTTACATTCTAACAGATCTGTGTGATCAGGCCCTCCTCAGCTCTGGTTCTCTGGTTCTGTGGTTTGTTATCTCTTCCCTGACCCCTCATGGGGGCGCAGTGGGGCCTGGGGTTGTTCTAATGAGTATTCTCATCCCCCACAGCCATCTTTCTGGTTCCTAAGAGTCCCTGCTTGAATAGATGATATTCAGGGAAAATGTGAGCACCAGGATGAGGAGAATGCATAGAATCTCTGGAGTTCCCATGGGTACAGGGAGTTGGGGGGTGGTGAGAGGTGTGGCCGCTCTGATCGGTTGTGTTTGGGGGTTATTCGCTTTCCTTCCCGTCCCCCTCCTGCCTTTTCCAGTCCTCAGGAGAGGCTGCTGGTGAGGAAAATGAGACTCCAAGAAATTAAGTGATTTACTGAGGGGTTTAGCAGCTAGTTAAGTGTTTGAGGCAGGTTTCAAACCTAGGCCTTCCTGCACTGTCCACCAAATTCACTGCCCTATCCAGCCTATCCACTTTGCCTTTCAAAGTAGGGGATCTAGAGCACTAGCCATTATTCCTTTTATAACTTGGCAGGCTCTAGCAGGGAGAGAAAATCAGAAACTTTGAAGCATCAGGGCTTTAGAGACCCTTTTATAGATGAGGAAAACTGAGGTCCAGAGAAGTGAGTTGCTAGTGTCACAGCCTGCTATTGGCAGGGCCAGGAATAGGACTTAGGGCTTTTGACTCACAGGCCAGTGTTCTTTAAAAAAATTGGGGGCAGCTAGGTTGTGCAGTGAATAGAGCACCAGCCCTGGAGTCAGGAGGACCTGAGACACATGATACTCACTAGCTGTGTGACCCTGGGCAAGTCACTTAACCCTAACTGCCGCACCAAAAAACCCAAAACAAAACAAAACAAAACAAAATTTGGAGGGTGGGATGGTCTGCACCTAGGATTTCATTGATCCAATGAAGAAATCCTCTTCCAATGCTAGTGATCAGACTTCCAGACTAGAGACCCTGGGCAAGTCATTTGATCAGTTTGCCTCAGTTTCCTCATCTGTAAAATAGGTATGACATACCTACTTCCCACAATTGTTGTGAGGATCAAGTGACATCATAATTGTAAAGTGCTTAGCATAATGCCCGGCACAAAGTTATGGCTGCTACTACTACTACTACTACTACTACTACTTTTACTGTTATATTCCCTGAAACTTAAGAGTCATTAGAAACTTGTCTAGGGTCTCAAGAGGTTAAGTGACTTGCCCAGAGTCACACAGACAGTATGTGTCAGAGGGAGGATTTGAACCCTCTACCCCCATTCCATACTGCCTTGCATTTTAAAGGTTGCAAAGCAGTTTACATACATTGTCTCATTTGATCTTTACACTGACTCTAGGAGGTGAGTACATGTTGTCTCCTCCATTAAAATATAAGCTCCTTGAGGTGAGGTACTGATTTCACTTTTTCTTTGTATTCTAATCCCTTAACACAGAAAGCCCTTCATAAATGCTTATTGATTCATTGATAGGTATCATTATACCCATTTTACAGATGAGGAAGCTGAGACTCAGAGACATGGAATGACTGGTCCATGGCTTCTACCACATCCTATTTCTTGGGGATCATATATTATAATGGTGATAGCCAGTATCTACATAGTACATTAAGGTTTGCAAAGTGCTTTGCAAATATTGATTTTTTTTCCTCACAACAACCTTGGAAGGTATCCCCATTTTACAGATGAGAAAACTGAGGCAGACAGAGATTAAGAGATTTGCCCAGGGTCACATATCTGAGTTATCAGATTTGAACTCGTATCTTCCTGGCTCCAAGTTCAGCTTCCTGTCTGCTGTGCCATCTAGTTGCCTCAGTAGGCATGTACCTTAGAGGGGGACCAGAATCACAGTACTTGTGTTCCTTTGATTGTCTTTCTTTTAGGGCATCCAAGAATGTGGGGCAGAAGGAGGCTGGGATGGGTCAGTTACCTTTAAAATCCATTCATCCATTTATCCCCCATCTCTTATAGCATAGTGGAGAGAATGTTGGGCTTGGCTTCAGGAAGACCTTGGTTCAAATCCCATCTTAGCCACTTAATAGCTGTGTGACCCTGGGCAAGTCACTGAAGCCCTCTACTATGCAGCTTCCTCATTTGTAAAATGAGGCAGTTGGCTTCAGTGACCTTCTATGGTCCCTCTACAGCTCTAAATCCATGATTTCCTCCCAGGTCGTCCATAAGACGAATATGGGATCTTCCACTTAGACTGATGGGGATGCAGAAGGGGGAAATTTGATCTGGGATCTGACTTCATTTAAAATTTTGGTTTTCTATTTTCCTTGCTGTCTTGTTTAACTCTCTTCTTTGGCCCTCACTCAGGTGGGCTGGTGAGGAGGCAGCATTTCAATTCAGCACGCACCCTTCACTGTTCCCCGCTCCCCCTTCCTCTATTCCGTCTCTCCGTGACAAGTGGTTATGTTGAGCATCTCCTGTGTGCTTTGGCACTGTCCTAGGTACTAGACTGGGCAGTACCTGCTCTGCTTGCTTGATCATAGGAGAGGTTCCTAGGCTCCTAAATCTAGGACTGAAAAGGACCTCAGAGGACTGGACCCCAGCCTATCATTTTACAAGTGAAGAAACAGGACTGGAGAGGTGACTCACTCAAGGTCATAGAGCTAGTGTCAGAGGTAGGATTTGAACCCAGGTCCTCTGATTTCAGAGCTCTCCACCCTACTACACTGCCATTTGGGTACGCATTCCCTCATTGAATCCCTCCCAAACAGCTCCACTTTCCAGTTCTATTTCTCATATTCCTCAGTGACTGGATAGGAGAAGATGAGGGTATCCCTAGCCTCCAGTTATCTCCAGCTCTGGCTTCAGGACAGAACCCTTCTTATCACTCTCCATTTCCCAGCCTTGGTTCTGGAAGTGGCCTGGAGGATGTCCTTCAGCAAGACTTGCCCAGAGCATTTCCCTTTCCCACAGAGGTCATCTCCTAATGAGGGTCCTCTATGGGCAAGCAACTATCCCGAGTTACTGACTTACGGAATCTCAGAGCTTGACGGCATCATCTCAGTGGCCGTCTAGCCCAAACCACACCTGAATAGGACTCCTCTCTTAAATAACCCTGACAAATGGTCCTCTCACCTTTGCTTGTAGATCCCTATGAGGGGGAACGCTTCGCTTTCTGAGGCAGTCCAGTCTACTTTAAGACAGCTCAAATTATTAGGCAATTTTTTCTCTACCTCCAACCTAAATTTGTCTCTTGGCAGGGTCTAATCATTGTTCCTATTTAGGGTGATAGATTTAAAGCAGGAGGGGACTTTAGCGGTCATCTAGTCCAATCCTCTTGTTTCATAGATGAAGAAACTGAGGCCCAGAGAGGTTAAGTGATTTTCCCAATGTCCCACAGCTAGTAAGTGGCAGACTGGATTTATCTCCATAGTTATTTGTTATCTCCCTCTGCTGGTGATCTGGGGACAAGCAGCTCTGGAACCAGTAAGACCATCTCTTCCAAGTCAGCTGGGCAAGTCCCCAAGATGCCAGCTGGGCAGCCTTCACCAGAGGCTACTTGCCCCTTCCCTGCCCTGGAGATGTTCTGTTCCCCTGGAAGAGTCTTCCTTGTGCCTCCTTCCCCTATTCTATCTCTCCCAGAAACCACAGGGCATGAAGAGCTCAGTGGAAGGCAGCCCCCCAGTAGATTTCTGGGAACCCTATTTTGAGAAGGTAAACTAGAAAGCGGCCAAAGGAGGGTGACTGGCTGGGATCAGGAAGCCAGTTAATATTTCCTTGGTGGAGAAACCATCCTCCTCAATCATCCCATTTAAAAAACCAAACTAGGGATCAGGAATTCCTCAGGACATGCCAAAAATCAATCAAAGAGCATGCTTTAGAAACCACTTTCTGTCATGGATGGGTTTGTCCAGAGGTCTGCTAACATGGTTTCTGACCTAAGATGCTGAAATTCTGATTTTGGTGATTTTTGATTCCGATTTTAAAACGAGATGATTGATGGGGTTGGTTTCTCTGGTGGGGGAACGTTGGCTAGCTTGGTAGCTTACCTTTCTGCTGTACATCACAGTTTTGTAAAGCCCTTTCAGTCTGTCAGCTAGCATTTATTAAGTTTCTGCTATGTTCCAGGCATGATGCTAAGTGCATTGGGGTAGGTAGTGAAGGCAATAATAGTTGTCATCATCACCATCATCATCATCGATGAAATTTATCAAGTGCTTTAAGATTTCCAAAGCCCTACACATACATTATATTTCAGCCTCATAGAAATTTTTTGAGTTATTTGTAATTATTATTATCAACCCTGTTTCACAGATTAGGAAACTGAGGCTCACAGAAACTTCTTGCTCAGAGTGGCCCAGCTTGTAATTGTCAGAGGTGAACTTTGAACTCTGGCCTCTCATGAGTTCAAGTACAATATTCTCTCAACTATATCACATTGGCATTTTATGCATAAAGAGACAATCTATCTATCTATCTATTTATCTATATCTGTCTATATATACTATATATGTACACATGGAGAGAGAGAGAGAGATTGAAAGAGCATGATAGAAGGCATAGAGTCTTTGACTAGAGAGTCAGGAAGATATGGGTTCGAATTCTGCCTTTTACACTTACTAGCTATGTAATCTTGGGTAAATCACTTTATGACTGAACCTTTGTTTTCTTATATGTAAAATAGAGAGTCATAGGATTATCTACTTAGACCTAGAAGGAATATTAAAAGTTGTCTAGCCTAGCCCACTCATTTTATAAATGAGGAAGCTGAGACCTAGAAAAGTGAAATGACCTCCCTAAGGTCCTACAGCTAATAAGCTATAGTCCCTCAATCTCAGAGCTGCTGTGAGGCTCAAGTAGCATACGCAAATCTCCTGGCAAAAATTAAAGCTCTATATAAATTTCATTGATTAAATTTTGTTAATTGATTATTATTATTTCAATCTTCTTACATCATGATTCCTGTTATTGTGCAGCAAGCCAGAGCTGTGGATAGAGCTCTATTATGAAGAGCTGAGTTGAAATCTAGCATCAGAATTTACTAGCTGGGCGACCCTGGGCAAGGCACTTAACCATTGTTTGCCTCAGTTTCCTCATCTGTAAGATGGAGATCATAGTAGCACCTTTTCCCCAGGGTTGTTGTAAGGATCAAGTGGGAATATTTGTGAAGCACTGAGCACAACCACTGGCACACAGTAAGTGCTGCATAAATGTTAGCTACTATTATTGTTATTATTATTATGTGTCTTATCTCTCTGATTGGATTATAAGCCACTTGAGGGCAGGGGCAATTTCTCTCTCTCTCTCTCTGAAAGGCAATAGGAGTTGTGACTTGCCCAGGGCCACACAGTAAGTGTCAAGCATTTGAATCCGGATTTGAACTCAGGTCCTCCTTGACTCTAGGGTCGCTGTACCCACTGCACCACCTAGCTGCCCCAGCAGTCTCTTATTCTGAGAGGCAAAATGGGTTAGAATAATCGTAAGATTGTGATATCATAGATGGAGAGATGGAAGGTATTTCAGAGGGAATCTGGGTCAAATATCTTTATTTTACACATGAGGACCCTGAGAGCAGGGTCCAGAGAGGTTAAATAACTCGTCCAAAGTCACACAGGCAGTAAGTCGTGGAGGCAGAATTTGAACTTGAGTCGTCTGATTTGAGAGATAGTATTCTTTTCATTCTTCCACCACCATCACTAGTAATGATGATGATGATGACGACGACAACTAGAATTTATATAGCGCTTTAAGGTTTGCAAAGTACCGTACAAATATTCCCACTTGATCCTCACAATGACCCTGGGAGGTAGGCATGTATCCCCGTCCAGTTGGAGAGAAGACGTGTGTGCACAGATGTGGCCACTGTGGTACCAGCTGTTTTTAGACTAGCAGGAGAAGTCTTTGGAATTGAGGCTGGTGCCATTCGAGGAAGCCTGTGCTCTGAGGTGGCTGAGGAAGCCTTCCAGGGACCTGCCACCCATTGTCAACGTGGACAATGGGAGCCATGGGGGATCTCATACAAGCAAGAGGCCCGGGCCCCTGGGAGCACTTGGAGGCCTTGTTTCTCAGGGCGGGGCTGGATAAGTGGATGCTCTTGATAAGCCTGGAAAGGAAGTTTGTCTCAAAATCGCCTTCAAAGGAAGAAAGGCCTGGGGTTGCTGGGCTGCTCTCTAGGGAGAAGCAGTTTGTTTTCAGCCTGTAAGTGGTTCATCCGAGGGGGCAAGGAGGGAAGTGAAGGTCGAGAACACATGAGCTAGGGAGGGTGCATAGATGGATGGATGGATGCACAAATACATGTGTGTGTATGGAGATATAGAGACAGACACATCTGTGCATGTTTGTATATAAAGACACACGTGTGTATGTAGAGATATATATATGCATGTATATATAAAGATACGTGTATATATAGAAACGTATAAGCATATTTATATATAAAGACACGTGTGTGTGTGTATATAGATGCTTATATGCATGTAAGACATGTGTGTATAGAGAGACACATATATGCATGTATATAAAGATGTGTATGTGTGTATGTATATAGCCACATACACATGTATGTATAAAGACACACATGTGTATAGAGAGAGACATATATGCATGTATACAAAGATGTATGTATATAGTCACATATATGCGTGCATACATATAGACACGTATGTGTATATAGAGACGTATAAGTATGTTTATATATAAAGACATATGTGTGTATGTATATGGGTGCTTATATGTATGTAAGACATGTGTGTGTATAGAAAAACACATATATGCATATATAAAGATGTGTATGTAGAGACACATATATGCATGTGTATGTAAAGACACATATATGCATGTGTATGTAAAGACACATGTGTATAGAGACGTATATGCATGTATATAAAGTTGTATGTATATAGACACATATATGCATGTGTATATAAAGACCCATATGTGCATATAGAAAGATGTTATGCATATAGACACATATATGCATGTACATGTAAAGACGTGTGTATAGAGAGACATACATGCATGTATATAAAGATGTGTGTATTTATGTATATAGCCACATGTATGCATGTGTATATAAATGCACATGTGTGTAGAGAGACACATACATGTGTGTATATAATATGTATGTATCTATGTATGTAGACACATATATACATGTGTATATAAAGACATATATGTGTGTATATAGAAATATATAAGCATGTTTATATATAAAGACATATGTATGTATGAATATGGATGCTTGTATGCATGTAAGACATGTGTATAGAGAAACACACATATGCATATATAAAGATGTGTATGCATGTATATGTAGACACATATACACATGTTTATATATAAAGACCATGTGTGTATGTATATGGATACTTATATGCCTGTAAGACACATGTGTATAGAAAGATACATATATGCATGTACCTAAAGATGTGTGTGTATTTATATAGACATATATGCATGTGTATATAGACGCATGTATCATGTTTATATATAAAGATACATGTGTGTATAGAGATACATGTATGCATATATATAAAGACACATGTATATATATATAGATACATATGCATATATAAAGACATGTATATAGAGACACATATATGCATGTTTATTATATATATACATATGTAAAGACATATATGTGTATACATATATACACAAAGAGAGAGAGAGATGGACACATACATAGTTCTTGTTGGGGATACAAATACAAGGAAGACAATTTCTGTAGTTTAGTGGGTAAAGACTGGGCAAGTCACTTCACCCTGTTTGCCTCAGTTTCCTCATCTGTCAAATGGGCTAGAGAAGGAAATGGCCAGCCACTTCCAGTATCTTTGCCAAGAAAACCCCAGATGGGGCCATGAAGAGTCAGACGCAGCTGAAATGACTGAACAGCAAGGGAAGGAGGAGGTAGCCAGGATGTGTCGCACAGCCTTGATTCCTGGCAAAATAAGCCTCACCTATCAGAGGTCTGACATCCCCAGGGCAGGTCCAGGGTTCTAGTGGGAGACAGATAAGGGTGACGGATGATGGGCCTGAGGGCAGATGCCACTCTCCAAGTTCCTTTCTGTTTGTGGGGAGGGAGGGGACTTGGGAAAATCCATAATGGGCTGACCTTTCTGACCCAGGCCCTCCTTCTCTTTCAGTGTGTACTGGGACTATGCCATGACCATCCGCCTGGAGGAGATTGTCTATCTGCACTGCCATCAGCAGGGTAAGGACTGCCTGGAGGAGGTGGCCCTGGGGGCTGGGGGTCGGATCTCCCCGGCCTGTGTCGATTCCCTGTCCAGAGACCCCAGGCTGCCTAGCTGAGTATTGTGGCCAGACCCTTTCTAGGATGATAAGATCCTGGATCTGAGCTTGAAACGTCCCAGGACCCCTTATTTTGTAGAGGAGGACTTGTTCAAGATCACCCAGCAAAGCTAAAATTTTAACCCAGGCCCTCCATATCCACTGTGCCACACTGCCTCAACATGTCTCAATAACGATGACAATGACAACAGCTGGTACTTGTATTGGGCTTTAAAATTTACAAAGTGATACACACAGACACACACACACACACACACATACACATATATGATCTCAGTGGGTCCTCACAACCCAAAGAACGGTGCTATGATTATCCCCATTTTACAGATGAGAAAACCAAAGATGATAGCTGAAGGGACTTGTCCAAGGTCCCAGAGCTAGTAAGTGTCTGAGGAAGGATTTGAACTCAGGTTCACTTAAAACAGTCTCATCTCTTCAGAGTGGCACAGCTCTGAGTGATGAATGCCCATGAACAGGTCCTCACTTGAGTGTATTCATTTAGTCAGCATTTATTAATTCCTGCTTGTGACCCTGGGGAGTCACCTAAATTCCCTGGGCCTCAGGGCTTGGCCTCCATGGCCTCTGAGGTCCCTGCCAGCTCCAGATCTGTGGTCCTGTGACTCTCCAGTGCTTCCTCCTGTGACACGCCCTCTTCTAAATCAGATGATTCTGAGCCCCTTGCTTCAAGCCTTGGTCTCGGCCTGCTGGATGTTCTTCTGGGCCCTGAGTCCATAATCCTGGGAGAAACAAGCCATAGAAACTCACAACCAAGAGTCAAGTGATCAACAAATACAAGCAATTATTAAGCACCTACTGGACACCAGGCCCCGTGCTGGATTCTGGGCGTACTAAGACTGGCATGATACAGTTCCTGCCCTCAAGAAGCTGACATTCTATTGGGGTGGACAGCATAGGAATGTATTTAAAAAAACATAAGCTAAATGCAAGAGGTTAAACAGGCTGGAAATGTAAATAGACAAGAATAAATCCGTGGGCGATGGGTTCACCAGTGGCCCCACTGAAGGAAGACAGAACTGTTCAAGGACATCTCTGACTTTCTAAGGTTGATATCCAGCAGAAGCTGAGCTCTCTGCGTGAAGGGATTCTTTGTTGTTTTCTTTTCTGTTTTGGTCTCCCTAGCACTTAGCAGAGTCTGTGGTATGTCGTTGGAAGGAAACAGACATTTATTAAGCACTTTTAATAATGAGCACATTTTGGGGCCAGCTAGGTGGCACACTGGCCCTGGAATCAGGAGGACCTGAGTTCAAATCCAGCCTCAGATACTTGACGCTTACTAGCTGTGTGACCCTGGGCAAGTCACTTAACCCCATTGCCCTAGCCAACAAAAAAATAATGAGTACATTTCTAATAACAACAAGATTTCGTGCTTGCCATGTGCCAGGCACCGTGTTATATACACTTTAAAAATACCTCATTTGGTGCTCACAACAACCCTAAGGAGGGGGCGGTATTTTTATTACCGTTTTACAGTTGAAGAGTGACTTGCCCAGGGTCACACAGCTAGTAAGTGTCTGAGGCTAAATTTGAACTCAGATCTTCCCAACTCCAGGTCTAGCTCTCTATCCACTGAGCCATCTAGCTGCCTCTGATACCTACTAGATGTTTAATAGATGCTTGTCGGTGAAATGAATCGAATCATAGGATCATAGATTCAGAGCTGGAATTGGACTTTGAGGTCTTTGAGTCCAACCTCCATCATTTCACAGAGGAGGAAACTGAGGCACAGACTATTTTAAGAGAATCAATCAGTTGCTCCTACAAAACTACCCATTGGGGGAATCCTGTGAGAGGCAGGATTCTGGACTGGATAGATGCTGGTTATGACTCCATGGCACATTTCTTCTTTTCCTACATGGTATTAAGGCGTGACAAGGTGGCATGGTAGCCAACTAGATAGTGTAGTGAATAGAGCTTGGTATCAGAAAGTTGCTGTTCATTTATTTCAGTCGTGTCTGACTCTCCAAGACCCCACTTGTAGTTTTCTCAGCAAAGATACTAGGGTGGTTTGCCTGTCCTTCTCTGGCTGATTTTACAGATGAGGAAACTGAGGCAGACAGGGTGAAGTGACTTGCCTAGGGTAACACAGCTAGTAAGTGTCTGAGGTCAAATTTGAACTTGGATCTTCCTAACTCTAGAACTGTTACTCTGTGTACTATGGCGCCACCTAGTGCTTGGTATCAGGAAGGCCTGAGTTCAATTCCTGTCTCAGATACTAGATGTATGACCCTGGGCAAGTCACTTCACCTCCAGGCCTCCATTTCTTCATTGTTAGAATGAGGAACTTGACTGGACAGTTTCTAAAATCTACAATCCTCAATCCATTCTAGATGTCTGTTAATTGGTACCTTCACAGGTATACGCTGTCTCTCCCTCATTGAATGTAAGCTACTTGAGAGTCAGGATGATTTGACTTTTTCTCTTTATGTTGCTGCCACCCAGCAGAGTACCGTAAACAGTACTAGGCACTTAATTAGTGTTTGTTGATTGACACATTGATTGGGTGAGGGGGCCAAGCCTGGGATCTGATCTGGAGAAGGCTCTTTGGATGGATTGGCCCAGGAGGCATCTGTGCTTAAAGGGGTGTGGGGATGGGAGGGGAGAGCCCTCTTGTAACCAGCCCAGTGGGTGATTTCTGCCCCATGTCTTGTCTGGCTTTGTGTCGTCAATAGTAGACAGTGGTGGGACGGTGGTGTTAGTGAGCCAGGATGGGATTCAGAGGCCTCCGTTCCGGTTTCCCAAGGGGGGTCATCTGCTACAGTTTCTCTCGTGCCTGGAGAATGGACTGCTACCCCATGGCCAGCTGGATCCACCGCTGTGGTCCCAGCGAGGAAAGGTAAGAAGCCCCTGGCCTCTGGGGAGGTGCTTTGGCCCCAGCCACAGGAGCAGGGGAGGGAGAGAGGAGGAGAGGAGATTGGGAGCCCAGGGTATTTGATGCTGTTCCCTCCTTCCCGGCCTGTGTTGGGGCCCTGGAGTGGTGTGGCTAAGGAGTAAGGAGTCAGGGGTTCAGTATATTGGGTTGGGAACCTCTTCTTTTAGGGCAAAGTGTTTCCGAAGCTCCGAAAGCGGAGCCCTCAAGGCTCCTCAGAATCTGCATCCGACAAGGAAGATGATGAAGCCACAGATTACGTCTTCAGAATCATCTACCCCGGCATGCAGTCAGAGTTTGGTAAGACCATTTGTGTCCCCCTGGGCTCCTGCTACTGACCGGATGGCGTCGGGGCACCCAGCCAGGGTGGTGGTTTGAAAGGCAGCCGGTGCTGTGGGGGAAGGAGAGCTGAGCTAGGTTCCCTGGCTTTGAGTCTGGGCTGAGCCACCAGCTCGGTGACCTTGGCAAATCAATGAACCTCTCTGGTCTTGGTCCCCCTTAAGATCACAGAATCAAAAAGTCACATGTGGAGCTGCAAAGTACCCTCAGGGCCATCTAGTCTAACCTCTTCATTTTACAGAGTGAGAAACTGAGTCCCAGAGAGCTTTACAGGGTTACATGGGTTGTTGAGATTCAAACCAAGGTCCCAGGATTCCAAGATAAATGTGACTTCTCATTATAAAATACAGCCATCATCCAAGTACATTGTAATATATCACTGAGATGAAAATTCACTGTCAGTGATGAATGTTATTTTTAAATATTTCATTGCTTTAGCCTTAGCCTGTTATAATAGCACAATTGGCTGTTCATGCTAATGGCTCAGATTTCTATGGCATTTTATTATTTCAAAAGCAGACGCTTAAGAAATCTCATGAGCTGAGGACATTTTTACGGTCTCTCAGTGGCATAGAAGCCTCTGAGTTGTATCTCCTGGAACTAAAGTTGCTTTCAGACGCCTCATTGTGGTGTGGCTGACCCAAGCACTGTTGCTCTCCAAGGGTACATGAGGGAAGTACAAATTCTTCTACATCCTGCGAAGCTCAGAGCTCAAGTCTTCTGGTCTGAGCCCAGTGGATGGACTGGTCCATGTGTCTAACATCTGGGAGGTCATTGCAGCCATAATCTCCTACTCCTTGGGCAGTGGTCATCTCCCCTGCTACTATTGAGTGGGGCGGGGGAGTGGGGGGTGGAGAGGGTCTAAAAGCATCAAGGAGATGAATGATCAGCTCAGTATTTCCCTATGTGTGAGGCTTTCTAGGGGCAGCTAGGTAGCACAGTGGATAGAACACTAGGCTTAGAATAAGGAAGGCTCATTTTCCTGAGTTCAAATCCGACCTCAGATGCTTACTACCTGTGTGACCCTGGGCAAGTCACTTCACCCTCTTTACCTCAATTTCCCCATCTGTAAAATGAGCCAGAGAAGGAAATGGCAAACCACTCTAGTATCTTTGCCAAGAAAACCCAAAATGGGGTCATGAAGAGTTGGACGTGGCTGAAACACCTGAACAGCAAGGCTGTTGAGAAAAAACAGTTTTACCTGCTTGCCTGAGGTCCCTACATTCAATAGAAGCTTTCTCTCTGTTCACTTAAATTCTATACGTACTCATCTTGAGTTTAGAAAACAGAATATCCTAAATAATAATTCTAGTTCTTTGTGGTAAATAGCTGGGACTAGGCTGGAATTGTGGGAGAGAGGAAATAATGCTGAATTTGGAAGGAGAAGACCTGGGTTCAGATCCTGGCTTGCCCATGGCCAAGTCACTTTATGAGCCTCAGTTTCCTGTCTGGTAAAATGAAGGGGTTGGACCAGATGACCTCTGAAGGTTCCTTCTGGCTCTAGACCTAGATTCCTATCATAATCCATTTAATTAAGTTACCATTGTAGAGGCCAGAGGGGATGGCATCACCCTGCCCAAGCCTGTCATGGTAATCTCTGCCCGGACTACCGCCAGGGCAGTGCCATGGAATGGTGTCAGACATATAATACTAGGTGAGTAATGTGGTATATAGTAGAAAAAGCTGTGGATTTAGATTTGGATGATCTGAGTTTGAATGTAAACTCTACCACCAGCGTGACTTTGGACAAGTCACTTCCTTCTCTGAGTCTCAGCTTCCTCATCTTCAAAATGAAGGAGTTGACCTAGATTACCTCTAAGGGATTAAATTTTGGATCTCATGAAACCATCGTCCACTATAAAATTATGCCCAGTTAGAAGGTCACTGATTTAGAGCCAGAAGGAAGGGGCTTCAGAGGCTGTCCCGTCTAGATTCCTCCAGCTGTTCAAGGCAGAGAAGAGTTACAATTTAGTAGAATCTAGACTTGGAGATGTCTTCTTGTCTTCCTTCCCCGGAGCCTTTACCTTACCCATTTGTCTCTTTTTCCCTTTAAAACTGTGACTCAAGTTCCCACAGAGTACTCCCATCCGCCTCCCCCTGCCTCTTCAAGATCAGCATGGATGGTGTTCCCGGCGGGCCGGACCATGGTTGAGATGGCTGTGGGGCAGTTGTCCACTCAAGCTGGAGGGGCTGCTGTTCCTACCGTGCCGGACGCAGACTCGTTCCCCCCCAGTAATGTTCTGGTTTCCCCTTCAGCTACCATCTTGGTGCTTATTAACCTCAGCCATGTTGTCATTTGAATTCCATTCCTGAGCAAGGTGGACTATGGGATGGAGTGATGTCATGTGGCCAGCTGGTCCCTTATCTGGGTCATAGGGTCATAGATTTGGAGTTGGAAGGGACCTTAGAAGCCATCTATTCCAAACACTGTTTTTTATAAGGAGGAAATCAAGGCATAGAAAGTCAACTGACTTACCCAAGGACACTTGCCTGGTAGAGTAGAGGATGCACCTAACCGTGAATCAGAAGCCCCAGGGTTCTAGTCCCTACTTTACCATTCACCACTGTGTGAGTTTAGTTGAGTCTCTTCCTCTCTCTGGGCCTCAGTTTCCTCATCTGTAAAACGAAAGCATTGAATGGGATGACCATTCATGGCCCTTCCAGCTCTAACATCATGTGGTCTCTGATTGTTTAGACTTTGTACAGTTCAGAGTAGCTTCCTATGATCTGAGGTTATCTGACCTCACAGACAGCAGGGTAGAATCCTCAGCAAGGATTGACTTTGCTTTTGGAAACTTTTGGTCAGGTATCCCTTTGTCCTTTTTATCTGGGACCCTACAGAAGACCTCCCCTCCACGATCAGAGATTGTGGTGTCCGTGCCAGGAGTATCCATTCAAATGAGATCATAGCATAGTGAGTGGTCGCAAAATGCTTGTTTCCCTTTCCCCCTTCCATGCCAATGGAACACCTTGGGGAGATGGAAAGACCATTTCCCCCCTTTCCCCACTACTCTCCTGCTCAAGTCTCTGAGGAACTCAGTGTCACATCGTCTCCGAGTTGGAAAGAGTTCATTGGCCTGAACAAAACAGGGACCTTAGAATCACCTCCGACATGCCCAAGGAGAGATCATCTAATCATTGCTTGATGACATTCAATGAGGAGGAACTCACTGCCTCTGGAGATGTACTGTTACATCTTGCCCACTCTAGTACTTAAGAAGTTTGTCAGCCAGTCAGTCAATAAACATTTGTTAAGCACCTAATACGTTCCAGGCAGTGTACCAAGTACTGGGAATACAGGGAAAGCTGAAAGGCGGTACCTATTCTGTAGGAGCTCAGTCTAATTGGGAAGAGAACATCCAAATGGCGATGTACAGACAAGCTATAGATAGGATAAATGAGAGGTAATCAGCAGAGGGAAGGCATTAGAGAAGAGCGGAACAGGCTTCTTGCTGAAGGTGGGACTTGAAGGAAGCCTGAAGGTGGAAATGAGAAGAGAGAACATTCCAGGCATGGGGGAAAGCCAGGGGAAATGCCTGGAGCCAGGACAGCTAGGTGGTGCAGTGGAGAGTGCAGTCAGGAGGACCTGAGTTCAAATGTGGCCTCAGATACTTACTACTTTTGTGACTCTGGGCAAGTCAGTGAATCTCAATTGCCAGAATGAAAGAAAGAAAGAAAGAAAGAAAGAAAGAAAGAAAGAAAGAAAGAAAGAAAGAAAGAAAGAAAAAGAAAGAAAGAAAGAAAGAAAGAAAGAAAGAAAGAAAGAAAGAAAGAAGGAAGGAAAGAAGGAAAGAAGGAAAGAAGGAAAGGAAGGAAAGAAGGAAAGGAAGGAAAGAAGGAAAGGAAGGAAGGAAGGAAGGAAGGAAGGAAGGAAGGAAGGGAAAGAAAGAAAGAGAAAGAAAAGAAAAGAAGAAAAGAAAAGAAAATGCCTGAAACTGAGAGCCACAGGCTCTTATTCAAGGAACAAAAGAGACCAATATCACTGGGCTGAAGAGTACAGCCCCATGGTGAGTGGTCTGAGGGAAAGGTAGGGAGGGGCCAGGGCTCTGAACACCAGAGTTTATATTTTGTCATGAAGGTGATAGGGAACCACTGGATTTTATCAAGCATTGAGGGGCATGGGGTGACATGGTCAGACCTTCGCTTTAGGAGAATCACTTTGGCAGCTGGCTACCACTGTAACCAATCAATCAGCAGGCATCTGTTAAGTGCCTACTGTGTGCCAGGTACTAAGGGTACAAGTCCAAAGAGTAAAACAATCCCTCCTCTCAGTGAGCTTACATTCTAATGGGGAAAATGATAAAGCTCCACCCCATGGGATGAAGCAGAATCAGTCCATGCCCTCTTCTAGAAGATGGCTCTTCACATACTTGCAGACCACCATCGTGTACCAGCCCATCCCCTCACACCCCCAACTCTCTTCTTATCTAGGCGAAGCAGCCGTAGTTCCATCTAACAATCCTCGTGACAAAGACTCCAGGCCCTTCTTTGCCTTCCATTTGCTTTCCTCTGGACACTCTAGGATTGTCCTTCTCAATGTCCTTCGTAGGCTGTGGCACCCAGAAGAGAACACAGCAGTCCCTTGAGTGGTCTCAGGGTTGGACCTTCCCTCCTTTCATAGGCAGCCTGGCCACGGGTTGGGGTAAATGACAACATGGCGCTCTTGCTTGAGGTTCTGTTCCTTGGCCTCTTGGTGGCTTACTCTTGGTTCCCTGGTTCTCTGGCTTCTGTCTCTCACCCTTTGCCCGACTTTCTCTGTGGTAGCCATCGGGGGCTTCACTTTCAGCTGGCCCGCCGGGAGTACTTCGTCTCCTCGGGATCTCTTGGGTATCTTTCATCAGATCATGCGCTAGCGCTCCAGGGTCCTGGGCTGAATCTCATTTATGGGCGCCCTGATGTTCCAACTCAAGATTCTGGTTCTTCCTTACCTCTGCTACTGGGGAGCTGCTTGCTTGGGATCAAGGGCTCTGGGCCTGCCTTAATGGGGGCTTCCCACCTCTCTTCCTTTCCTCAGTGCCTCCGGACTTGATTGATACCTCCGTGAGCAGCCTGCCTTCCATGTGGCAGCCCAGCCCTCGGAAGTCATCCTGTTCGTCCTGCTCCCAGAGAGGCTCCACAGAGAGCGGAGCATCCAGTGGATGTAATCACGAGAGGTACAGGATGTCCTAGGGAGGGGTGGGTGGAGGGTGGGCGCTGGGGGGTAAGGGAGATAGACTGCAGTGAGCCAAGACTGATTGGTGCCTTCTAAGTACCTCTAGCTGTTTCAGGCATAACGAATGATATAAGGCAAGCTCATACCTTACAACAACAAACAACAACAACAACAACAACAATAATAATAATAATAATGACAGCTAGCTTTAATATATATGTATGTACATATACACACACACACACACATATATATACTTAATATTTCATATAGTGATTTAGTATTTTCAAAGCATTTTATGTATCTGATCTCATTTGATGTTCACAACAACCCTAGAGGGTAGGTGATATTATTATCCCCATTTTACAGATGAGGAAACTGAGGCTGGGAGGTGAAGTGATTTGCCCAGGGTCATATAACTCAGAAAGGTCTGAGGCAAGATTTGAACTCAGGTCTTCCTGACTCCAAGTTCAGACCTCTCTCCCCTATATCTGCTTACACCCTTCTAAACCATAAGTTCCATGAGGGCAAGGAATATGCTTAGATACTTCCTAACAACATAACGCTGGATAAGTCACTTGATTTTTGTCCACCTAAATTCCCATACCTGTAAAATGGGGTTAATAATGTCACCTACCTCCCAGGCTGGTTGTGAGCATTGAATGAGATAATATTTGTAAAGTGCTTTCAAATCTTTTTTTTAAATTTTTTTTAATTTTTAGGCAATTGGGGTTAAGTGACTTGCCCAGGGTCACACAGCTAGAAAGTGTTAAGTGTTTGGTCTGAGGCTGGCTTTGAACTCAGGTCCTGACTTCAGGGCCAGTGCTCTATCCACTGTGCCACCTAGCTGCCCCTAAGTGCTTTCAAATCTTAAAGCACTAGATAATGCATTATTGTTACTATTGTCATTGCTGGTAATAAATTGTATACAGCCCCTGGTGAGGAGCACAGGTCTTCATACAACAGTAGGTGCTTAATAAATGTTGAATGCTATTGTTTAAATATCTGAGGACATAGCAGGGCTGGGAGATGTCATTTTTCCTTCCGAGCAGATGGGCTCTGTCATTGACTTTCTAGATGTTTCCAGAATGGTCCCTGTGTCCAGAATGGGACACTCTCCACCCAGAAGGTTAATTAAGTCCCAGTTTCTGGGAGGCTGTGCCTTACTCTCATCCCGTGGAAAATGCCAAGTTTACCTTTTATAGAGGAATTAGAAGGCAAAAATGCAAAGCCTTCCACCTGAGTTCAAGAAATGGACCTCACAGGTATAGGATAGAGGTGGTGTGGGTGGACAGGAGTTTGCCTGAAAGATCCCTGGTGGGTTTAGAGACTTCGTATTCAATATGACTCACTGGTATGATATCATTCAATCAGTAAATGTTTGTTAAGCACCTACTGTGTGCCAGGCACTATGCTAAGTGCTGGAGGTACAGAAAGAAGCAAAAGACAGTCCCTGCCCTCAAGGAGCTTACAGTCTAATGGGGAAGATAACATGCAAACAAATATATACAAAGCAAGCTATAGACAGGGTAAGTAGGAAATAATGAACAGAAGAAAGGCACTGGAATTAAGAGGGTGTGGGGAAGGCTTCCTGTAGGAGGTGGGATTTTAGTTGGGACCTAAAGGAAACCTGGGGAGTCAGGAGGTGGAACTGAGGGTGGAGAGTATTTCAGGCCTGGGGAGGACAGCCAGAGAGAATGCCCGTAGCGGAGCAGTGGAGAGATGGCCGCAAAGAAAACTACGCCAGTCTTGGGCTGCGCTGAGAGGCATATCTTCCTGGAATGGGGACATAATAGTCCTACTGTGCTCTGCCCTGGTCAGACCAAATGTGGAGTGTTTCATTCAGCTCTGGGCTCTTCAGGTTAGGAAGGACACTGAGAAGCTGAAAAGTATCCTGGGAGGGCAATCAGGATGGTGAAGGGCTTCAGTCCAGTCCATATAAAGATCAGCTGAAGGACTTGGGGTGATTAGCCGGGAGAAGACTAGGCTCAGGTCAGACATGATGGCTCTCTTTGAAGTGCTTGAAAGGCTGTGCTTTTGAAGAGCAAATAGATTTGTTCAGCCTGCTTTTTTCTTTCTTTCTTTCTGGGCACAGTGAGTGAAATGAAGGGAAAGAAGGAAGGAAGAGACAGAGAGAAAGGAGGAAGGAAAAGAGGAAGGAGGGCAGGGAAGGGAGGAAGTAAGAAGAAGGAAGGGAGGGAAGGAAGGAAGGGAGGGAGGGGAAGAAGAAAGGAAAAAGAGAAGGAGGGAAGGAAGAAAAGAAAGAAGGAATGGAGGGAAGGAATGAAGAAAAGGAAGAAAAGGAAAGACAAAAGGAAAGAAGGAAAAAGAAAAGGAAGGGAGCGAGGAAGGAAAGGAGGGAAGGAGGGAAGAAAAGAGAGAAGGAAGGAAAAGACAAGAATTTTTTAAGCATTTATTCCTTCTTAGAAGTATCCAAGAGGCAAATTTAAACTTGTATAAGGAAAAATTTCCTATAATTAAAGGTTCCCACTCCCTGGAGGTCTTTGAGCAGAGGCTAGATACTCACATGTTGGGGATGTATACAGGATATTTTTTGGATGTCTCTGAAGTGACCTCCAGCTCTGAGACCCTGTGATTCTGGGAGCCCAGCCTAGCCATCAGCTAATGCCATGTCCCAGTCTACCCTGATAGAGACACATGGGTAGAGTAGAAGAGCCCAGTGCCTTCTGTCTCTGATTTAATTGGGAGATAGAGATGAGTCTGAGAGCTCCAGATTGGCATTCTTGCCAGAAGGCTGCTGGAATGCTGGGGCACAAAGGCCTGTCTTGGAGAAGTCACCTGAGTAGCCAGGGAGGTCCACTAGAAGGTCAATCTAGTGGGCAGAACTGCAGAAGGTTGGGTACTACCTGGGGATTCCCTTGGTGACTAACCCAGTGCAAACCTCTAAAGCACAACATCCCAGACAAATCTGAAACAATTTTATAATTTCGTAACTATAGATTATATTGTACATTATAACATATTAGATACAAAACAGTTATATTACATATCTATGTATTGTGTTATATAATATGATATATTAATATATCGTTATACATCATATAATTTCATAATTTTAATGATGAATAGTGCTTAGGGGTCTTAGGATCATCGTCCATCCTGGAGCCAAGTGACAGTAGAGTGTTGAGGCCAGGGTGCCCGTCACATTCCTTCCCGAGCCACAAAAGTCCAGAAGCATTTGGTCCTTTTGGATATCCTGGCTTTTTCCCTGGCCTGGCCCCCATCTCCACGACTAGATCTGTTGCATTCTCCCTGGGTCTGCTGAGCCTTCAGCCTCTGGGAGGGCAGGGGAGGGGTGCTCTGCAGTCACACCCCAGATGACAGATCCTCTGGTCTATTGTGTCTGTTCTAATCTCAGCTCCTTTGTCTTCCTTCTCCTCCAGGGCTCCTCTGAAACTCCTCTGTGACAACATGAAGCATCAGATCCTCTCCAGAGCCTTCTATGGTTGTATGTAGCCGAGCTCCCCTTCTTGGACCCAATGCGGGGGGAGAGGGAGGTGGTCTTGGCAGATGGTCATTCGATGCCCACTGGGCACCAGCACCTGGTAATAGATGCTGTGGAATGTGCTATATGCAAGGCAACACAGTATAGTGGCTAGACTTCTGGGCCTGGAGTCAGGAAGAACTGGGTTCAAATCCTATGTCTCTCACACACACACACACACACACACACACACACACACACACAGAGCTATGTGACCCTAGATAAGTCACTTAACCTCTGTGGACCTTCGTATCCTCATCTGTAAAATGAGGGGATTGGACAAGATGGCCTGTGAGATCCTTTCCAGCTATAATAACAATAATAATAACAATAACATTTATGTAGCACTTTAAGGTTTGCAAAGCACTTTACGTATTATAACATTTGATCTATAAAGTGAGGGCTGTGGTCCTGTTGGCCTGTGAGGTCCCTTCTGACCCTAGAACTGTTATTCTATGAATCTCAGTTTTTTTTTCCCTCTTTGAGCCTCAGTTTCTTTTCTTTTTCTTTTTTTGGTGAGATAAACAGGGTTAAGTGACTTGCCCAGGGTCACACAGCTAGTGAGTGTTAGGTTTCTGAGGCCAGATTTGAACTCAGGTCCTCCTGACTGAAGGGCCAGTGTTCTATCCACTGTGCTACCTAGTTGCCCGAGCCTCAGTTTCTTTATCTGTAAAATGGAGTAGTTAGACCAGAGAGCCTGTGAGGTCCCTTCCAGGTCCTGATCTAAGATCCCAGGAGATGTAATCCTCCACCAGGAGGTGTTAGCAGCCTCAGTGTAGACTTGGGGACTTTAACCTTTGTGGCCCTCTAGTGATGATATTTCCATTGTTTGGAGATGACCCTGGGTTTTGAAGGCTGGGCCAGTGCAGCTTCTGATAGATCCTGCCAAGCTCAGAAGCTTTAGGAAAGGACTTTGCAATAAACTTGAATGTAATAATGTAAGAAATAACATTCGAAAACAGATTTCAGTAGATAAATGCTGACAGGAAGCAAAGAAAGCCATGGGCTGGCAGTCAGGAGGCCTGGCTTCCAATGAGAGTTCAGCCTTGATGACCTGTGTTCTGATGGACTGGTCCAATAGAACTGTCATCGCTATTATTTATCTTCACTATTTATCTGGAATTCTAATGACTTGGAAGTTGAAATAACCTAGTTTGGGGAGTTTGGGGTCTTTTTTTCCCACTGTGTTTTTATGAGAAACAAACGATGATGATAATAATAGCTAACATTTATATAGCACTGACCACGTATCAGGGACTGTGCTAAGTGCTTAAATAATAATAATAATTATTATTATTTGTTATTATCTTATTTGATTCTCACAACAACTCTGGGAGGTAGATGCTATTGTTATCCCCATTTTACAGTGAAGGAGACTGAGGCAAACAGGGTAAGTGACTTGCCCACATCGCATAGGTAGTGTCTGAAGCAGGATTTGAACTTAGGTCCTTCTGACTCTAAGTCCAGCGCACTCTATCTAGTTAAACCCTTTTCCCCATTTTTCAGAGTAAGAAACTGAGGCCCAGAGAGGTGAAGGATCACAAAATCCCAAAGGTTGAGAGCTGGGAATGGATCTAGTCCAGCCTCCCTACTTTAACATGAGGGAACTAAGGTCCGTAGAGGTCAAGGGTCTTGCTCAAAGTCACAAGGCTATTTTGTTCATATGAGAGCTAGAACACTCAGAAGTCTCTGTCCATGTCTGGAAGTGTGGAAATTCCAGTGAGGTGGCGATCTGGAGAAGGTGAGAAAGGAGCTGGGGACATGGTTCTTACCAAGCCACGGGATGATGCACTTGCTGGGGGTTGTTCTCACCTTCAGCTCCCAGGAGGGTTAGTTAAGACCCCTCCTTCCATCTGGCAGCCGGCCCGTGAGGCCTCCATGCATCAGCGATCTGGTGTGGTGTGTACGCACGCGCGGATACCCCCCTCCACACACACACACATACCTGGCTCATCCCAGAATGAGGAGGTATTTTTCACGAGTTGTGTTGGCCAAATAATTCATCGTCCTGGGATCAATATGATGAGGGGAAGATCCACTTTAGAACTTAGCTAGACAGGAGGAACATTCACTTTGTGGGGGGGACTGTAGCAATGGAAAGAGCCCTGCCTCTGAGGCTGGAGGACCTGGTTCAAATCTCCTCTCTGGGGCTTGTTCCCTGAATGACCTTGGACAAGTCTCATATACATACCCACCCACTTGACATACACAAATACACACACAGGGCTCAGCACCCAGTGGCCCCAAAGGCCACCACAGGTCCTTGAATGACAGGCAAGCCTTCTGTCACTGGGCCCTGACTCAGCTTGTGCTCTTGCTTCAACCCCTACACACACACACACACACACACACACACACACACACACACACACACACACACGCACGTGCACGCGTCTATCAGTGAGCTCGCTAGTAACATAGAGCCAGGCCTCTGCACTCAGGGTAAATGCCAGCCAAGTACATTTGCAAGCCTGAGATGGAGGCAGCCCTCATGGTGTCTCCAGGGTGCTGACCAGGTGACTGGTTTTTTAGCCTCTGCTCCATTCTCTACTCTCCCAGGGCTGGCCTATTGTAGACATTTGTCCACTGTGAGGACCCACCTATCAGCCTTGGTCAACCACCTGATCGTGTCCCCCGACCTGCCTTGCGATGCTGGCCACGGCCTGACCATGGGCATCTGGGAGCAGTACCTGAAGGACAGCACGGTATGGCTGGACACCTGTCCAGTTCTCCTGTTCTCTTTTTTCTGGCTTGGCTGCATCTCAGGCCAACTGCTAGACCCCAGGGCTATGACCTGGCCACACTGTAACCTAGAGCTGCAAAGGTTGCTGAGCCCAGGCTGAGGAAGACCTCAGAAAGGCAGTAAAAGGCCAGCGGCCCCAGGAGTGAGATCCTTTCTCCTGTGATTGGGCTCATCCAGAACAAGTTAGTGTTTAGAGACTTTGAGCCATAGAATCATGGAGTTAGAACTGGCAGGGACCTTAGAGGCCAGTGAGTACAAATTCTGCATTTTGCAGAGGAGGAAACTGAGGCACGGAGAGGATAAATGATTTGCCCAGGGTTATACTGCTAGTGACAGCTGATTTAAGATGGGAATCTATCTCTGCCCTCCTTTATCTGATTTACAGAGCTAGATTATAGACTTGGGGAAGGGGGTGGGAAGGGAACATTCCTCAGGGTAGGACCTTAGAGGGATGGTAAACAGATTGCGACTGAGAAAAATAAGCTTTGGGTTTAAATTTTTAATTTTTTAAAAAATTTCTTTTATTTTTCAATTAACAGACATTTATTTTTTTAATGTATGTAATGTTTAAAAAGTTCAATTTAGTTTCTGAGTAATTAATCATTTTATTAATAATGCTAGCATTTTATTAGTAAAGGGATCAGTGACATTCTCGAATGCCGGAGACTCCTCGTGGTGGTGGGCTTACAGTTTATATGCTCTTGGAAGTGTGGGTCTTCCTGAGGGTGACAATCAATTCTGATTACTTAACAATTAATGAGAAAATGAGTAATATAATGAGAAGTGGGCTTATTCCAATGAGGGTCTTGAGGTATGTGACTTGGACCACCCAAGTCTTGGTCAAAGAGACTTACCAATTTCCATATCACCTGTCTGACAAAAGGGAGAATCCACATTTTCCCAGTTTCTGAGTAAACACAATGAGCAGGAATCCATCCATTAGTCTAAACCTAGAATTTCTTTACTGTCTTTGATTAGATCTTAGCCATCCTGACTGGGTAAGTCTCGGCTCAAGATTTCCCACACTGGTTGATTTCTGGATGAGGAAGTAGAAAAGGGGAAAAACCTTGGTCCCAATTCAATAACTAGTAATTAATATATGAAAGAAATAATCATTTCTCTCATTTATTTTTTATTTCTTCTACCTCAACTCTAGTTCAAAAAGGGAAAAACAAAACCCTTGTAACAAATATGTGTAATCAAGCAAATATTCCCACGTTGGCCATATCTAAAAAATGCGTGTCTCATTCTGCAGCCTGAGTCCATCAACTGTCTGTCAGGAGGAAGGTGGCATGCTTCTGATAGGGCCTCTAAAATCATGGTTGGTCATTGTATTGATCCAAGCTCTTAAGTCTTTCAGTCTGTCTTTACGATGTTGTTGTTGCTACAGAAATTGTTCTCCTGGTTCTGCTCACTTCACTCTGCATCAGTTCATAAAAGTCTTCTCAAGTTCCTCTGAACTGCCCATTTCATTAATTCTGATAGCACAGTAATATTCCATTACATCCATATCCCATCCAGTAGTCATGTGGATTATTTGTACCTAACCTGTGGTAGAGCCTTCCAAGCTCGTATTGGTCTGATTAGCCACAGTCAGGCACACTGTACCTTGACTCCTTTTCTAGAATAAAGGGCAAGAATCATCCCAGAACTTGTTCAGGCATTCCCCAGTGGAGGGCACCCCCTTATGTTCCAGTTCTTGCCACCACATGGAAAGCTGCTATAAATATTCTCCTCCATATAAATCCTGTTCTTCATTTTTTGATCTCTTGGTGATGTTGAAGTAGTATCAATGGGTCAGTGGGCTTACATACACAGTTAGTGACTTTTTGGTCACAATTGAAAGAGTATTCTTTGAAGTAAAAACTCTGATCATCAGAATGATCAACCATGACTTCTAAGGACTAATGCTGAAGCTTGCTGTCTATTTCCTAACAGAGAGGTGATGAGCCCAGGGTGCTGACTGAGGCTAAAGTTTTTCACTAAATCAAATGTGTGGATTAATTTTACTCGGATATACTTATTCATTACAAGGATTGTATTTTTACATTTTTATTTCAGGGGATGGGATTTAGAGAGAACAAAGAAGATAATTTTTTTTTAAAAAGCTCCTTGAAGCATCTATGTAACTGCAATGCTTTTAGTCCTGGGCTGGCAGCTGGGCCACCCTTGGGTTACCTGGCATTGATGTGAAAAGTCAACGATGCTCCTAGCTGATTGGTATTCTTCAGCGGTGTGCCCCAGTGGCTGAGCCTTCTTCCTTAGGCTTGGGACTATGCTGTTAGTGGCTCCCAGTGACTCCCTCTCTTCCTACAGAGTTACGAAGAACAGGAGCTGCTGCGTCTGATCTACTTTGGGGGGATTCAGCATGAGATTCGCAAGGACGTGTGGCCCTTCCTGCTGGGCCATTACCAGTTCGGGATGACAGAAGCTGAGAGGAAGGAGGTGGGTCTGGCTTGGTCTAAGGAGCTGGTGTGGGATTTCCCTTTTGCACATTAGTAGGATCTAATTGGCCCTCTGTGCCCCATCTGAGGCAGAGAAAGCCACCTCTACTTGAAGAGAGTAGAAGAGAGAGTTTGTCACTGCAGCGTGTATGAAAGAAGAGGCACAGAGTCCGGGTCTAAACAGTAATAGCAACAACTCCCCATTTCTTTTCTTTTTCTTTTTTTTGGGGGGCAATTGGGGTTAAGTGACTTGCCCAGGGTCACACAGCTAGTAAGTGTCAAGTGTTTGGTCTGAGGCCAGATTTGAACTCAGGTCCTCCTTCCTGACTGCAGGGCTGATATTCTATCCACTGCACCACCTAGCTGCCCCTAACAACTCCCGTTTCTGTAACAGTTTGAGGTTTGCAAACTGCTTTCCTCCCAATAACCCTCTCAGGTAGGCAGTACAAATGTTACTGCATTTTTACTGCTGGGTAGACTGAAGCTTTAAGAAATGAAGCGATTTTTCTGTGATTGGTCATAGGATCATGGATTTAAGAGACCTTAGAGGCCATCAGATCTAATCCCCTTATTTTACAGATAAGGAAATTGAGGCACAGAAAAGTTAAGGGACTTGCCCAAGGTCACACAGCTAGTAGGTGTCTGAGATGGGGATTTGAATCTAGGACTTCCTGACCCCAAATTTAGTACTCGCTCCATTGCATCATCTAGCTGCCTCCTCCAGGTTTCCTGACTCCAGTCCTCTATCTACTGTAACAACATACGTTTCTGTACGTTCATCAGTTCCCTAGGTTTAAGATGAGCTAGCACCCCAAAGTAAGTCCTTGAAATGGAGAAACCAAAGTGATAGGATTTGATGATTGATAGATTAATAGGGGATTTGAGCCAAGTCTAAAGGAAGCCAGAGAAGCTAGGAATCAGGAGGAGAGTGCTCCTGGCATGGGGTACAGTCAGTGCAAAGACATGGCAGTGGGAGATAAGCATATAGCACTTTAGCTTGATTATGGAGCAGGAGAGCTGAGAGTCAAACCCAGGTCCTCCAGTCTTCATTTCTCCAATGCATCTCATCTCAAAGTCCTCACGGGAAGAAGTGAGATTGGAACCAGCAGGGTGCTCTGGGGGAAAGAAACTGGATTTGGAGTTGGAGGCCCTAGGTTTGAATCCTGGCTCTGTGTATGTGACCTTAGGCAAGTCACTTAACTTTTTTGGGCCTCCATTTCTTCCTCTATGAAATGAGGGGTTTGGACTAGTTCATCTCTGACATCTTTTCCAGTCCTGAAGCTATGGTCCTATGACTTGCTGACAATTTAAAAACAAAATAGCTAAAGATTGTACCCTTACCTCCCCCCCCCCCCGAAGGCTGAAAAGAATTTGGGAAAAAATTGGTGTGAAATTATTAGATGTTTTCAAAAGCAACCATTGTACCAGCTTGGACCTGGGGAGGAAGAGGAAGGGAACTGGTATTACCCAGAGCCAAGCTGCAAGCTGGGAATGGTCGGGAGATTCCCCATTCAGTATGAGGCTGTCTGCTCATGGGAAGGGGCCACGTAGACTCAGGCTTCCTGGGCCTGGCTGTGTCTGTCTTGGTGACAGGTGGACGATCAGGTTCACGCCTGCTATGAGCAGACCATGGCAGAGTGGTTGGGCTGTGAGGCCATCGTCCGGCAGAGGGAGAAAGAGTCACACGCGGCAGCCCTCGCCAAGTGTTCCTCAGGCGCGAGCCTGGACAGCCACCTGCAGAGGATGATGCATAGGGATTCCACCATCAGCAATGAGGTGACTGCTTTGGGGATGAGAGCCCTGCCCTCCACGCTGGGAAAGGGAACCAGGCTGAGATAGATCAGGTGTAAGTGGAGGGGCAGATGCCAGCTGATCACAGACTCTCATTGTCTCATGGGACCTCAGACCATCTGGTCTAACCCACACCTGAGTAAGACTTGCCCAGAGAGCACCCCCAGGGGGTGGTCATTCCGCCATTACTTAAAGACCTTTGACACAGTCCATTCTACTTTGAGCCAGCTCTTGTGGTCAGGAATTTCTTTACATTGAGCCAATATTTGCCTGTTTGCATCTTCCCTCCCATTGTTCCTAGGACAATGGGACAGCCCTGCACATGCTGGGAGTCAGCTCTCATGTGCCCCTTAGGTCTTCTCTGGACTAAATGCCCCCAGTTCCTTCATTGTTTTCCATTCCCATCACCATCCCAGGCACCCACCTTTGAATGCTCTCAGCTTAGCCATGGCCTTCCTACACTGTGATAGCCAGAACTGAACATAGCCCTCCAGATGTGGTCTGACCAGGACAACAGGACTATCCATTCCCATGCTCCACTCGCCACTGGGGGAGGTGGAGCAGGGTTGAGCTGAGATTAATGTAATCTTAAGTCTTTCTTCATATTGAGATTGAAATACTCTAAAACCTCTGGCTTTCTTTCATACAAACTGTTGTAGAAATTAATTTTGTGGACCCATGCGGAGGACTTTACATTGATCTCTGGGTTGAGGTACCTCTGGCCTTAGTCTTGCCCTCTAATGACATCATACCAACACCACCAATCCCTTGAAACCCCAGCCCTTCAGACTGGAGTTCTTTCTACCCAATGGCCCTGTCAGTACCTTGGGAATTTGCCCAATCTTCTGGAGAGAGGGTGTCCAACCCAGATGAAAGGTACGGGGCTATGGAAGATAATGAAACTCCTGTTTGACTCCCTCTTCCCCCATTTCCCCCCTTCCTTTTAGTCTTCTCAGAGCTGCAGTTCAGGAAGACAAAATCACATCCGTCTGCCAAGCGACTCCAGTAACAGCACCCAGGTAGGCAATGATCACAGGATGGGAGGGGCTCAGAGGGACCTTGCAGATTACGTTATTCTGCCCCACTGGTCATTAGAGAGGAAGGAAATGAGACCCAGAGAAGGGAGTCCCTAGTTCAGAGTCTCCCAGGTAGCAATCCATCAACCAATAAGTATTTATCTATTAATTAATGGACTAAAACAAGCATTTTCAGAACAGTATAATAAAAAAGATGACTGCACACGAAACTGCAAATCTGTTGTGTACAACTTGCTATCCCTCTTAAATATGCAATAAAGTTATCATGTAAATTTCCCCCTCCTTGTTTTTTCTTCCTTCTCTCCAATAAGCATTTATTTAATTAAGTGCTTGAGAATCAAGATTTGAACTCACATCCAGCATATAGAATTTTGGGATTATAGATCTAGATCAGAACATCATGACTCAGAGGTATAACTTGTCAAAGGTCACAGAGTGAGACCCAGGTCTTCTGACTCAGATTTTCCACTGGGCCACACTTAGTGGCCGACCCGCCATCTTTGTCTGTCCTGGACCTGAACAATATATCCATTTCTTTTTCCTCAGGTGTTTGAGTCTGTGGATGAAACAGAGCAGGTGGAGGTAGACAGCAGGCAGGATGACATGAAGCAGGTCAAGGTCCCCAATGGGACGGTGGTTAATGGCACCTGCTCCCCCGACTCCGGCCATCCCTCCTCCCACAACTTCTCCTCAGGCCAGTCGGAGCACAGTCTCAGCACAGAAGACAGTGTCATGGAACCACTGAAAAACACCCCGCCAGTGGCAAGGCCTGACGGACCCAGTGCCCAGGATGGCCATGAGCCGGACACTGCCCAGCCTGGGGACAAAGCCCCAGCAGAGGAGCTGGCCATCCAGGACAGCCTGGAAGGGGACTTTCTCGCCAACGACAGCCTGGAAGAGTTCATGTCTGTGCCTGGGAGCCTGGACGTGGCCCTCCCAGAGAAGGACTCTTCGGTGGTGGAAAGCTGGGTGGGCAGTGAGGCAGAGAAGCAGAGCCTGCTGGAGAGTGAGGACACCCTGTCTGAGGAGCCCGAAATGGAAAGTCTCTACCCTCAGCTGGAATCACTGACCGTAGTGGACTCTACAGTCACCGAGGCCTCCCCAGTGTCTTCCAGCGGAGTGACGTACTCTGTAAGTATACAACTGGGGGTGTGGTTATTCCTCTGATAGCCAGTGGGGGGTCATCTTCAGAGGCTGTCTGGCCCAAAACCTTCCTTTGTTTTTTTTTTTATTTTAAACTTAATTACAAAAACTTAAATACAAAATAAGAAAAAAAAAGCATTGCCATGTGCACAGCAGAAAATAGGAAACGATTCAAAATACACAGCAATAAATTTCCATTTCAAGAAAGCCGATATAATAAATACTGCGTGTTGTGTTCTGAGCTGTCCATCTTTTCTTTGCTTTCTTGTAAGTTTTCTTTTGTTCTCTGCTGTGCACTTTTTACTTCGTTCTTTTTTCCCCCTCAGCCCCCTGAAGGCCCTAGTTAATTACATATACTTATGTATGTATATGTGTGTGTGTGTGTGTGTGTGTGTGTGTGTATATATATATATATACACACACACATACACATATATACATATATATATACACACACACACATATATACACACACATATACATATATATACCTATACATACACACATGCATATATACACATACACATATATACACTTGTACACACAAAGATATACATATATACATACACACATATACACATGCATTCTCTTATATAGCACAGAGATATACTTAGATATCTATACTCATCCTCATACATAGACACATAAATTCACATGCATCTATGTAAGACTGTGCTATACTTGTTTGCCCTGTGTTTCTCTGAGGGTGAATAACCTCTTCTTTCATAAAGCCTAAATCTTTCCATATTTTTCCAAGTCCACCAACTCGTTATTTCCTACACCACAACAATATTCCCACCTTATATTGTCTAGTTATTTTAAGTAGTCCAAAACAACATTGATGAATATGGCTGACTTGTAGTTTCCCTATTTTTCTCTTTTGATTAAATCTATTTTAGCCTTAACTTTGTTCAAGATCATGATTACTGCACCTGCTCCTTTTTCCCTAACAAATTCTACTCCTGCTCTTTATTTTATGTTTGTGTGTAGCTCCTATTTCCTATCCCTCCTGACTTCTCTACTTTACTTCTACCCACTGCCTTGCCCTCCTATTACTTAACCTACCCCCCCCAGGATCCCTCCCTTGTCCTCCCCTTCCATTTAATTAAACACCTTTCTATATCATCCATTATCCTAATCCCTCATCCTCTTGTCTAAAAGTCCCTCCCTTGTCCTCTCCTTCCTCCCTATCCCCTTGGCCCTTTTTCTGAAATTAGAAGACTTTTGTGCCCTTCTAGATACACACATACACACACACACACACACACACACACACACACACACACACACTTGCCTCTTAAGTCCATTCCCGATGAAACTAGGTTTCCATAACTACTAGCCATTCTCCCCCATCTAATTCCTTTATGTCAGTTATTCTTCTCACACCCCATTTGTATAAAATAATTTCTTTTTACCCTAAATGGTTTTACTTTTTAAAATCATGTCATACTCAGGTCTACCCTAGTCTTTCTTATGAACTACCCAACTACTAATAACAATCTTAGGCATACATTTTAGATTTCCTCATATTAAAGATAAGCAGTCTCTCCTTATTGAGTCCTTTGTAATTAGTCTTTGGTATGTACCTTATATTTCTCTTGGCTTCTGTATCTCAAATCTTCTATTAAGTTCAGATTTTTTTTTATAACAAAATCCTGAAAGTCTGACAATTCACCAAATATCCTTTTTTTTCCATTCAGGATTATCCTTAACTTTGCTGGATATGATATTTTCGGCCACAACCCCAGTTCTTTTGCTCTTCAATATGTAGTATTCCAAGACTTGTGGTCTTTTAGGGTCACCACTGCTAGGTCCTGTGTGATGGTAATTGTGGCACCTCCATATTTAAATTGTTTTTTTCTTGTTGCTTGTAATATTTCATCTGTAAGCTGGTAGTTTCAAAATTTGGCCATGATATTCCTGTACGTTTTCCTTTTAGGATCTTTTCCAGGTGGTATTCAGTATATTTTTTCTATTTCTGCTTTCCCCTCTTGTTCTAATGCTTTAGGACAATTTTTTAAAATTATTTCTTGTGTTATTGTATCAAGATTCTTTTTTTTATTATAGTTTTCAGGTAGTCCAATTGTTCTTATCTTTTCTCTTCTTGATCTGTTCTCCAGATCAGTTGTTTTTCTTATGAGATGTTTCACATTCTCTTCTATTTGCTCATTCTTTATATTTTTTATTATTATTATTTCTTAGTTTCTCATAACTTTGCTGGCTTCTCCTTGCCCAGTTCTAGTTTTCAAGGAGTCATTTTCTTCCTTGAGATTCTGGATCTGCTTTTCTAATTGGTTGACTTTCATAATCTTGTTTTTCTTGGATTGTTCTTATTTTTAAAAAAATTTCCCTCAATCTCTCTCATTTGATTTTTAAAGTCTTTTTAAAGTTCTTCTGTGAATTTTTTGGGAAGGTGACCATTTGACATTACTCTTCAGAGTAGGAGAGGCTTTCTTCAGTATCCTCCTCTGAAGACGAAACCCAGTCTTCTCTGTTCCCATAGTAACTTTCTATGGTTGGATTCTTTCTCCTTTGTTTCATCATTTTTTTTTTAAATTTGTGGAGGCTTAGTTTTTGTAATCACCTCTAGTCCTGGGGTGTGGGGGATGGTGCCTCTGGCCTCAGATCCTCCCCTCTGGCCTGGAACCAAAAACAAAACCTTCAGCCCCCCATAAGCACCCACAGCCAGCGGCATCCCCGCCCCTCTGCTTCTGCATTCATTGGGTGTGTGCTTTTTCCTTCTCACCCAGGGCCACATCTCTCCAGTACAGCTGGGTCTTCAAGCCAAACTCAATCTTCCCTGGCTCAGATACCCAACTCCCCTCCCTATACCGGAGGTGAAAGTTCCTGTGATTGGGGTAGAGGCTACCTCCCAATCTAGCTAGCCCCAGGGCTTGTGGCTTTTGGGTTCAGAGAAATTAGTCTGGAGGTGTTTACCCTTCACAGGGACCAAAATTCATCCTGGGACTTTTCTTCTGCCGTTGTGCCAGGAAAGTTCTGTCCCAAATCTTGTTTATTTTTTAACAGCTCTTTATTCACCCTGAGGTACTATTTTGTCTTGTTTGTGGGGGAAATCTGGAGAGCTTGGAATTTTCTGACCTACTCTGCCATCTTCGTAGAATTCTCTCCTTTCCCACCCTCATTTATACAAAGGAGGAAACTGAGGCCAGAGGGGTTAAGGGACTTTATTGGATCATATATTTAGAGTCCTAAAAGACCTCAGAGGCCATCTGTCCCAACACCCTCAGTTTTACAGATGAGGAAAGTGAGGCCCAGGAAGGTAAAGGCACTTGCCCAAGGTCATACTGGCAGAAAATGGATTTGAACCCAGGTCCTCTGACTCCAAGGTGCCCTTTCCAGGTACTGTACCATGGTGCCTCTAGAGCAGGGGTTCTTAACCTGGGGTCTGTGAACTTGGCTTTTAAGAAAATTTCAATAACTGTATTTCAATACAATTAGTTTCTTTTATAATCCTATGTATTTTATTTTAAACATCTAAAAACATGATTCTGAGAAGGGGTACCAGTATACCAAAGGGCTCCATGATACCCCTGCTGAAGAGCTGGAAGGGGCCTTCCAGGGCCTCTCTTCTAACTCCCTCATTTTATAGGTAGGGAAACTGAGGCCCAGATGAGTTAAGTGACATATCCAGAGTCACAATGATAATATCTAAGGTGAGATTTGAACCCAGGCCTTACTGATTCAAGCCTAGTTTCCTATCTACTATACCAAGGTTTCTTAAACTTTTTCTGCTCCAGACCCCTCTTCTGTTTGGGCAGCTTTCATTGGTGGCCTGTGGCCTGAGGGCATGCACAGTGCAAAGTGGGCATGCTTTGTGTTTAGAGCCAAGGCTGCAGTGAAGTTGCTGGTACACCATGGGCAGCACTGCCAGAAACACCGGGCATTCATTACACATTTGATTTTTAATTAATTTTTAGTCATTGCATTTTCAGAAACCTGGATTGCAACCCACAGTTTAAGAAGCTCTGCACTATACCACATTTCCTTGGTGTTCCTTCATGGCTTTGATGTTTCCACAGTCATGTCAATACGGGCCCTCTCTCCACCAGTGTAGATTGAAAGCCATCCACCCATTTTCATGCAGCATAATTCTGGTCCATGTCCTAGGATATAAGACCTCTAGAACTAGGATCCTACGTGGGTTCATGAGATCTAAGTTCTGGAGCTGTCTAGTTCACCCCTCCCCCTCATCTTACATATGGGGAAACCGAGGCCCTGGGAGGTGAGGCCCAGATCACCCAGATAATACATGGCAGAGTGGGGGATCTAAACTCAGGTCCTCCAAGTTAGTGTTGTTTCCAGGCCTCCAGAGGGCATCCACCCAGCACCCTGGAGGCCTCTCTTCAGGCGCTCTAGCCCTTGGATGGCACCAGAGCAGCGCTCAAGCTGTCCTAGACTCTCCGAACAAGGCCAGCCTGTTTTCTTTTTCTTGCACACACTGTCTTTGAAGCTGTTTTTGTTTGTTTGTTTGAATAAATTAGTTTTGGTAATATGCCAGTCTGCTTCCCTTCACTGCGTGTCTTCCCTGCGTCATCTGCATTTGTGTTTCTGAGGGTGGATGGAAGACATAAAGAAAGAAATTGAGGCTGATTATAAAGAAAAACTTTCTAACAAGTGGAGCTATCACAGAAAGGTAAAGAAAAAAGCTGCCACAGGCCCTATGAATTATCACTTTTCTCCCTCAGTAAACTTCAGTGGCTCTCTGTTACTGCTAGGGTCAAATCTGATCTCCCCTGTTTTCCACATGAAGCCCTTCCCATCTTTCCTGTCTTCTAACACATTCATCCCCTTTAAACTCTGCCATCCAGACATCCTCGTCTATTTCCTGCTCATGTCTGACCCCTGGGTTTTGCACTAGCTGGTTCCCATACCTGGAAGGCTCTTTTCCTCACCTTTGTCTCTTAGATGCCTGTCTTCCTTCAAGACTCAGCCTAATCACTACCTTATGTAGGAGGCTTCCAGTCCCCCAAAAGGCTTGTGGGTCTCGGGTCTCCTTAAGGTTACTTTGTATCTACTCTGTATGTGCAATCAAAAGTAAAAGTCACTGCCTTGAAGGAGCTTACATTCAAATGAGTAATTACAACATGTATAAGGATAACTGAATACAAAATATATACTAAGTATATATGTATATATATATATATATATATATATGTATATATATATATATATATATATATATATATATATATATATATATATATATATATATATATATGTATGTATATATACTAAGTATATAGTAACTATAGGATGTTAGCTAGCTCACTGGAAAGAGAACTGATTCGGGAGTTCAAGTCCAGCCTCAGACATTTACTAGCAGTATGACCCTGGGCAAGTCACTTCATTTCTATGTGCCTCAGTTTTCTCATCTATAAAACGAGAATAATAATAGTATCTCTCTCCCAGAATTGATGGAATGAGATGATCTTTGTAAAGGGTTTTGCAAACATTGAAATGATGATGATAGTGGTGTCAGAAGTAATGTTTCAGGGAACAGAAAGCTAATCACTGGGGGACTTCCTGTAGGAGGTGGAACATGAATCACTGTAAGGACATCTAATAAGGCCCATCCCTCACATCAACAGAGATCTGGAAAGAAAATTGGGTCAAAGAGTCACGGCGGTTGCTGACATCTAGAAGACAGCGCTTGAGAGCAAAATGCTTGGCTTGGTGGAATGATATCCATTCATGCAATCCAAGAATTTCAGACGTGGGACGGAATTGAGAGACATTCTAGTCCAGCCCATACTTGAACCAGAATCCCCCGTAGTCTGTGTCCCTCAGTGGTCCTCCAGCCTCTGCTTAAAAACCTCTGGCCATGGAGGTGACCTCTCAAGAATCCCTGCCCATGTTTGCACCTCTCTAATTGTTAGGGAGCTTTTTCTGATCTCCAGACTAAATTTTAGCTTTGGCAGCATTCACCCATTGCCCTGTGTCTGCCCTATGGGACCAAAGCAATCAGTCAGTCAGTAAACATTTATTAAGTACCTACTGTATTCTTATAAATTTGACTTAATTCTCTATACATTTTAGAAATGAGGCCTTTATCAAAGACACTGGTTGTAAAAATTCTTTCCCAGTTTTTTACTTTCCTTCTAATCTTGGTTGCATTGGCTTTGTTTGTGCAAAAACTTTTCAATTTAATGTAATCAAAATTATCCATTTTGCATTTCATAATGTTCTCTATCTCCTGTTTAGTCATAAATTATTTTTTTTTCTTCTGTTTTGTTTTGTTTCCTCTTTCTGGTGGTTCCTCCTATTGGTTCTAATTCTTCCTTACAACATGACTAATGTGAAAATATGTTTAATAGGAATGTATATGTATAGCCTATATCAGATTGCATGCTGTCTTGGAAAGGGATGAGAGGAGGGAAGGGGAGAAAAATTTAAAACTCAAAAGCTTATGGGGGGCGGCTAGGTGGCGCAGTGGATAGAGCACCGGCCCTGAAGTCAGGAGGACCTGAGTTCATATCTGGCCTCAGACCAAACTCTTATCACTTACTAGCTGTGTGACTCTGGGGCAAGTCACCTAACCTCGATTGCCAAGGAAGAAAGAAAGAAAGAAAGAAAGAAAGAAAGAAAGAAAGAAAGAAAGAAAGAAAGAAAGAAAGAAAGAAAGAAAGAAAGAAAGAAAGAAAGAAAGAAAGAAAGAAAGAAAGAAAGAGTAAAAAAAGCTTATGGAAGTGATTGTTAATAAAGCAAAATAAATTAATAAAAAAATTTTTTTGAAGCACCTACTGTGTGCCAGGCACTGTGCTAAGCACTGGGGATGCAAAGAAAGGCAAAAGGCAGTCCTTGCCTTCAAGGAGCTTACATTCCAATCTGCAGAACAAGTTTCATCCCTTCATCACAGCAATTCAAGTATTTGATGACCACTGTCACATCCATTAGATTGTAAACTCCTTGAGGGCAAGAATTGTCTTTTGCCCCTTTTTGTATCCCTAGCACTTAGCACCGTGCCTGGCACATAGTAGGTGCTTAATAAATGTTGACTGATGGAAGTCCCTCCTTAATCTCTCTTCTCTGTGCTAACCACACCCAATTTCTTCAATCAGTCCTTATGTGGCATGGACTCAAGACCCTTCCTCATCCCACTTGCCCTCCTCTGAACACTATCCAGCTTATCAATGTCCTTCCTAAACTGTGTTACTTAGAAATGAACTCAGTGCTCCAAACGTGGAGTCAGGACGGCATGAATTCAAATCTTTCCTCAGATGCTTACGAGTTGTGTGACTCTGAGCAACTTAATTAACTTCTCGTTTCCTCATCTGTATCAACCAACAAATATCATTTATTTATTTATGTATTTTTAGGCGAGTGACTTGCCCAGGGTTTGGTCTGAGGCCGGATTTGAACTCAGGTCCTCCTGACTTCAGGGCTGGTGCTCTATCCACTTAATTACTTATTTATTATGTTATGTGCCAGGCACTGTGCTAGGTGCTAACAGAATACAAAGGACAAAGAATGAAACCATTCCTAATTGCAGTGAGCTCGCATTCTAATTAATGGGGGAGGTTCTATATAGGACATCGATAAGTATAGACTGTTAAAAAATACAAATATATTTTTAAATGGCTAAATAGAAGAGTTTGGGAGGGAGGGCACTGGTACTTGGGAGCATCAGGAAAGGGTTCATGCAGAAGATGGGCTGGATGGCTACCACAGTTCCTTCTAGTTGTAGAGCTATGATCTTTGTGTGCTGACTGGGACAGAGAATGTTAGGACTGTTGCTTCCCTATTCCTGGAAACTGTACCCTTTCTCATGCTACCTAAGATCACATTTGCCTTTTTGGCACACTATTGACTCATATTAACTTTGACATCTACTGAAACCTCCAAAGCTTCTTCAGACAGATTTGTCTAACCCGGCTTCCTCTCTTGTACATGGGAAATTGATTGTTTGAGCACAAGTGTGTAAGATTGTCCATTGATCCTCTATTGAATTTCATTTTATTCAATTAATCAGTAAACATTCATTAAACACCTAGGTGCTGAGCACTGGGGATACAAAAAGAGGCAAAAGATAGTCCCAGCCCTCAAGGAGCTTACAGTCTAATGGAGGAGACAACATGCAAACAAATATGTAAAAAGCGAGCTTTATACAGGGTAAATAGGGAATAGTTAACAAAGTGAAGGCGCTGGAATTAAGAGAGGTTGAGGAAGGCTTCTTGTAGAAGGTGGAATTTTAATTGGGCTTAAAGGAAGCCAAGGAGGGCAGCAGTCAGAATTGAGGAGGGAGAATGTTCCAGGAATGAAAATGCCCACAGCTGGAGAGATCTTTTTGGAGCCCAACTTGGTGTTCCAGGGTATGAAGTAAGCCTCAAAGCTAGAGATACTAAAAAGGGAGTGTGTGGAGCAGGGCCTCCTAGGCCTGGGGGACAAACCTATGCAAAGGTTGGGAGATGGGAGATGGAATGCCAAGGTGGGGGGACAGCCCTTGGAGTAGGTATTGTAATACCCCTGGGAAGCAACTTCTGCTAGTTTGGAGGCAGAGGCCCTGGGTGCATTTTCCAGCTCATCCACTTGGCCCCTTGTGCCCAGGCTGTACTCTGTGTCTCCCTGCAAAATGATGAGGTTAAGAATGGGCAGAGACTCCTTTGTTCTTGATTTTCCAGCTCTAGTGCCCAGCACAGTGACTAGCAGGCGGTCAAGGAGAAGTTATTACTAATAGCTAGCATTTATATAAAGCTTTCGGGTTTGCAAAGCACTTTCCATACCTTAACTTATTTAATCCTCACATCAGCCCTGGGAGGTAGGCACTACTATTATCCCCATTGTACGCATGAGGAAATGGGGACACCAAAAAGTCCAGTGGCTTGCCCTGGGTCACACAGCCAGTAAAGGTTTAAGGCAGGCTTTGAACCCAGGTCACCATTTTACAGATGAGGGAACTGAGGTTCTGAGATGACCATGTACAGGTAGTCAGCGTCAGAGTCAGAATTCAAACCCAGGTCCTCATATTCCAAAGCCAGTGCTTTTTTCCTGAGGCCACGATGAGAGGCTGCTGCTGATCTAGTATTGACCCTCCCCTTTCTTCCCTCCTGCCACTTTTGTTTCCTTTAGCCAGAGCTACTGGACATGTACACAGTGAACCTACATCGAATCGAGAAGGATGTCCAGAGGTGTGACCGAAATTACTGGTACTTCACCCCTGCCAACCTGGAGAAACTTCGCAACATCATGTGCAGGTAAGCCTTCTGCCAGGGAGGCGCGGGTGAGAAATGCCAGCTCGCGGGGAGCTGTCCGATTTCAGGGGTAGCTCCGGGGCTAGCGAGGAGGCGGGGATCTCTTTTTTTTCCAATTCATTTCAATAAACATTGATTAAGTGTCTACGTGGGTCAGGCACTGTGCTAAACCCTGGGGATACAAAAAGGGACAAAAGACAGTCCCTGCTCTCAGGGGGCTTACAATCCAAAGGAGAAGCCAACATGCAAACAAACATATCCCAAGCAAGCCACATATAGGAGAACTAGGAAATCGCTGCTGCTATCGTTTGCCCTTTGTTCTCATTCTCAAAGAGGACAGTGACGTCAGGAAGGTGCTGCCATGACCTGCAAGTGAATGGATTGAAGTGAGGCAGGGCTGTGCAAGGTCACCAGCCTCACTTTCTCCTCTAGAGCCATTTGGGTCCAGTAGCCAGATAAAGAGCAGGATGACTGGAGATGGCCCCAAATAAGAAGAAATTAACAGGGAATTAAGAGGGGTTGGGGAAGGCTTCCTGTAGAAGATGGGATTTTAGCTGGGTCTCAAAGGAAGAAAAGAAGGTCAGTAGTCGGAGAGGAGGAGGTAGTGCATTCCAGGCACGGAGGACAGCCAGAGAGAGTGCTCAGGGCAGAGTCAGCCTGACTTTTAGGCCTTTCCAAAAGCTGTTGTGAAGCCTTTGGAGAAGCAGGAGGTGGCTTCCATCTCACTTCTGCCACTTATTTGCTGTCTGACCGTTTTCTTGCTATTGTTCAGTTGTTTTTCAGTCCTGTCTGACTCTTCATACCCCATTTGGGTTGTTGTTGTTGTTGTTTTGGCAAAGATCCTGGAGTGGTTTACCATTTCCTTCTCCAGCCCATTTTACACATGAGGAAACTGAGGCAAACACAGGGCAGTGATTTGCCCAGGGTCACCCAGCTAGTGCCTGAGGCTGGATTTGAACTCAGGTCTTCCTGACTCCAGGCTCAGCACTCTAACCACCGTGCCAGCTAACCACCTGTCTACCATAAGCAAAATATCTAATTTCTCTGAATATCATTTTCCCCATCTGTGAAAGTGGTGTTACAAGTTGTACCTGGGCCACTAGGTGGCACCATAGTAGATAGAGTGCCAGGCCTGGAGTCAGGAAGACCTGAGTACACTAGCTGGGTGACCCTTGACAAGTCACCTAACTGCTCTCTGCGTCAGTTTATTCATCTGTAAAATGAGGTTAATAATAGCACCTCCCTATTATAAGGATAAAATGAGATAATATTTTGCAAATCTTAAAGCATTACATAAAATGCTATTATTGTTGTTATTATTATCTTAAAAGTTGCCTGTGGCCCAGGCATTGTATTACAATGGAAAGAATTTTGTATTTGAAATCAGAAGACCTCAGTTCAAACCCCGGCTCTTCCAGTTGGTACCTATGTGCTTTGGTAAGTTCTTGGACCTCTTGGCTTCCTCATCTATAAAATGTGAGTTGAAATATATTTGGCTGCAATAAAATAAATGATAACATCACCAAGAGGTCAGACTCTGATGGATCGTCATGAACCGTGTCACTCCTGGAGAATGGATAAAGAAGCTCATCTTCCACCTCTCAGAAGAAAGGTGGGAGGCCATGGGTACAGAATGTGATATACACTGTCTGAGTACATTTGCTGTATAGAGCTGTTGCTTAAGTGTTTTTCTAGTTAAGGAACAAGTGTATCATGAAAAGAGAAGGCAAACATAAAAGTTCCAAAAACCCAAACCAAGGGAGGAAGTGTGACTTGATGGCATTCCAAGGCCCTTCCAGATCTAATCCCGGATGCGACCATCTTATGACCGTCAGGCTCTCTCCTCTCTGATCCCTCTTCTGAGCACCTCCAAAATAATGTCTCTCAATGTTTTTATTGTTATTGATGTATCATTTTTACATCAAATTCAACCCTTCTAGTGAGTCGTCACTTGTAGTCAATCAGCTGGCATTTTTTTTTTGGTGAGGCAGTCAGGGTTAAGTGACTTGCCCAGGGTCACACAGCTAGTGTTAAGTGTCTAAGGCTGGATTTGAACTGAGGTTTTCCCAACTCCGGGGCCAGTGCTCTGTCCACTGTGCCACCTAGCTACCCCCAGCTAGCATTTATTAAGTACCTACTATGTGCCAGGCACTGGGTTAAGCTTGTAACAAAGGATTTAAAGAAAGAGAAAGGACAAAGAACACTAAGAAATAAATAAAATAAAGATTTTAATTATTTTTTCATAAATTAAATAATTTCATTGAAAGAAAACTAAATAATTTTTCATAAAGAAAACTTGATTTAGTACCTTAACATTTTTAGAATCCTGAAGTTTTTAATTGGTCATCAGAACACAGTGAAATAAATCAATGTCTCTTGTATTTTCATGATGAGCTTCTTTCCCCCCCCTCCCCTGGGGTTGCCCACCTTTATGTTGGGATCCCCTGGATTACGTAAGGTACCTTCTGCATCTGCATCCTATGACCATTCATCATTCCTGAACTTAGCTAAACCTCCCTGAACCCTGTGATAGAATGTCAGCTTCTTTCCTTCCTGGCATTGTGATCTCCCTTGTTTTCTTCTTAGTTACATCTGGCAACACATCGAGGTTGGTTATGTGCAGGCATGTGTGACCTCCTGGCCCCATTGTTGGTCATCCTGGATGATGGTAAGTGACCACCAGGCTTCTGTGACTTCCTCTGGTCTTCCATCTGGGTGGTGGGATGAGTCTGACAATTTCATTTTTACCTCCTCCCACCCCAACCAGTGGACAGTGAGCTGCTCTTCAGGAAGCCATGTGAAGCCTGCCAGGCTTCATCCAAAACAGGTCATACCATATGAACCTCATTTCCTTTCTGCTTTCTTTCATTTTTGGACTGGATTACTAGACCAGTCTACTATGGTAGTGGATCAGATTTACCTTGGAGTTAGCAAGACATTTGACAGAGTCTTTCATACTGTTGTTATAGATATGGTGGAAATAGGACAGGTAGTTGGATTCCAAATTGGGTGAATGGCTGGATCCAAAGAGTCATCATTAAATGTCTTGATGGTGACTTGGAAAGAGGTCTCTAGTGGAGTGCCTCAGGGATCTGTGCCTCTGTTATGGTTGTTGTGCAGTTATTTAGCCCTGGGCACTTAAGCACTTTTTGTTAGTACTTTGGATAAAACTGGCTTGATGGGTGATCAGATTTGCAGGGATAGGAGGAATTACTAATATGCCACGTGATAATCAGCATCAAAAACAAGCTATTGACATGTTAGAACATTGGGTTAAATATGTGAAGATGAAATTTAATAGGTATGAATGTTAAACCTTGCACTTAGGTTCCAAAAATCACTTTCGGTAATTATAAGCAATGGGAGGCATGGCTAACATATGGTTAGTTTGAAAAAGATCTGGGGGTATTAGTAGTCTACATGCTAAAGGTGAGACAAGGCTGCATTGAGAGAGATCAGGCACCCATGACCAGGGTGATGACCATCCCACATCCTCTCCTCTGCTCAGATGTTGTCTGCAGTGTTGTGTTCAGTTCTGGGCACCATAGTTTCAGAGGGACATCAGTAAACCTGAAATTGTATCCTGAGAGTGAAGACACTTTAGATCTTGTCCTATGAGGATTAGTGGAAAGACATGGGAATATTTAGCCTGGAGAAGAGAAAAGGAGGGGAACATGAGAAACGTCTTCAAGTATCTGGGAAGGGATTCACCTTGTTCTGCTTGGCTCCAGAGCAAACTAAGGCAAGTTACAGAGAGATGGGTTCAGGTTTGATATAGTGGAACACTTCCCTGGCCTCAGTTTATTCTTCTGTAAAATACTGGGGTTCAGAGGATGAGAGCTTTAGACCTTGAAGGGAAGTTCAAGACCATAAAGCCTGAGCCCATCGTTTGACAGAAGAGGAAACTGAGACCCAGAGAAGGAAAATCACTTGTCCAAGGTCACAGAGCTTAGAAGTGGTAGCGCTCGGATGTGAGGGCTGGGTCTTGGACTCCAAATTTCACTCTTTGTTCACTATACTGGATGGATGGATACGGTGAACATTTATTAAGCACCTGTTTTGTTCTAGGCACTGTGCCAGGCACTTTACAAATTTCTCATTTGATCCTCACAACAACCCTGAGAGGTAGGGGCTATTATTACCCACATTTTTATAACCGAGGAAACTGAGGCAGACAGAGGTAAAGTGACCTGCCCAGGGTCACACAGTTAGTAAGTGACTGGATTTGAACTCAGGTCTTCCTGACTTGAGGCCACTATGTGGCCTCTGTGGCGCCCCCTAGCTGCTGCACTGGGTAAGCTGATCCCCTGAGATCTCTCCCAGCTCCAGAGCCCCCCAGGGTCTTCAGGAGTCCCTGATTGTTGTCTGACCTCTTCTCTTCACCATTGCATGTCCAGAGGCCCTCGCTTTCAGCTGCTTTACAGAACTCATGAAAAGGATGAACCAGAACTTCCCCCATGGAGGCGCCATGGACACCCACTTTGCTAACATGAGGTCCCTCATCCAGGTAAGGCATGGTGATGCTAGAGGTGGAGGAGACAAAGCAGAGCCACGCGGGGGCGCGTAGGATGCTCGCCAGTGAGGGCTGGCCCATTTCACTTCAGCAAATGCATGTTGACTGACTGCCACTTAGTAAGTGGCAGAAGCAGGATTTGAACTCGGGTCCTCTGACTCCAAACCCAGTCTTTTTTTTTCATGGTACCAGGCTGCCGCCTTCTTTTCGGCTTTTGTGACCCCCATGCTTCGCACTGGGGCTGGCACAGACTAGGTGCCCAATTCCTGCCTCGGGGGCCGGCCCCTTACCTGCCGCTTCACGTTTCTACAGCCCGTCAGGGTGTTTGAGATCCCTTCCCCCATAATACTCTTTGAGGTTGGCAGTCCAGAAGTTATTAAACCCATTTTACTGATGTGGAAAACAAGTCTTTGAGAACTCATAGAACAATACTATTCATCAGCACTTGTTTGGGAGAAGAGGAGATGGAAGGCAAAGATGTGAGTTGTCTTCATCTGTTTCAAGGGCTGTCGCGTGGAAGAGGCACTCGCTTTGTTCTGTTACTGTCGTTGAGTCTTGGCCATGGCCCCGTGTGGGGTCTTCTGGGCACAGATACTGGAGGGGCTCGCCATTTCCTTCTCCAGCTCATTTTACAGATGAGGAAACTGAGGCAGGCAGGGTGAAGTGACTTGTCCAGGGTCACGCAGCTGGTGTCTGAGGCTAGATTTGAACTCAAGTCTCCCTGACTCCAGACTATTCTGAATAATGTATGTGGTAGGATTTTTTGAGCGCATACATTTTTTCTTCTTCTTTTTCTTTATAATCCAACTCTCGGGGATAGCCCGGTACCCGGCTCCTGGGATCAGTGGGAGACCCTCCCTCCAGGCGCGTGCTGACGTGACTTTTTCTTCTCTGGGGCAGATTTTGGACTCGGAGCTTTTTGAGCTCATGCACCAGAACGGCGATTACACACATTTCTACTTTTGCTACCGCTGGTTCCTTCTGGATTTTAAGAGAGGTACGAGCTTCTGGAGGGGTGGGCTCCCATGTCGTACTGGAGGCAGAGCCATCCGGTGGAAGGAAGGCAGCTCAAGAGCAACCTGCGATGATAGAACTCAGAGCCCTTGGAGGACACATAGTCCAACCTCTTCATTTGGCAGAAAAGGAAACTGAGGCATAGTGAAGTTAGGTGATTGACCCAAGGTCATGCAGCTTGTAGTAGCAGAATTGGGATTCAGTGCCAGGACTTCTGACTCCAGTTCCAGTTCTCATTCTCCTTCTTTCTCTTTCTCTTCTCACGAGGGTACCCCTAAAAGTGAGCAAAGCATGCGGCATGGAGAGTATCAGACAATTCTACGATGCTTAAAAGTTTCCCAAAACATTTTACATAATGATACCATTTGATCCTCACAAGAACCCAGTAAAGCGGGTATTATTATTTTCATTTGTATTACTGGGGAAACTGAGGTATGAGCGGCTTACTGTTGGAGGAATCTGGATGCCCCAAGAATTTGATGTTATTGGTCAGCGCTGTTGGGCACCCCTCCCTTGAGCGGGATGAAGCATTAGCCGGGGACTGAGCCGTTTTCTTCACGGTGGTTGAGTGAGGGGCAGTGAGGCAGTTCTGAGCAGGCCTGCTGTCTTGGACCCTCCCTGAAATCTGTGCTTTGGTGTTTCCATAGAACTAGTCTATGATGACGTCTTCTCGGTCTGGGAAACCATCTGGGCCGCCAAACACGTCTCTTCCTCCCACTATGTCCTTTTCATCGCCCTGGCCTTGGTGGAGGTGTACCGAGACATCATCTTGGAAAACAACATGGATTTCACAGACATCATCAAGTTCTTTAATGGTGTGGGTCCAGGGAGGGGCTGCTGGGGGAGGGGAAGAGAAAGCGGGAAGGTCTGGGTGTCCAGAAGGAAAATAGTACCTTCGATTAAGCCAGGTCTTGTTTAGGGCTGAGTCGGTGATGAAAGGAAGAAGAAGGTTTATCTGAGTGAATTCTGTTCACTTTAAATTCCATTCTTTCCAAAAACAGAGTGACAAGATGACTTCGTTCCATTGAATGTCTTTTAAGAGTGGGCCTCTTTTTAAAGCCCCTCCCATCTGACATCCCCTGTTCTAAGTCTCCCTCCCAGCCGTGACATTCCCTGTCCTAAGGCCCCTCCCAGCCCTGACATCTAAGGTCCTTCCAGCTCTGACACTCCTTGTTCTAAAGCCCTCCCAGCTCTGACATCCCCTGTTCTAAGTCTCCCAGCCCTGACATCCCCTGTTCTAAGGCCCCTCCCAGCCCTGACATCCCCTGTTCTAAGTCTCCCAGCCCTGACATCCCCTGTTCTAAGGCCCCTCCCAGCCCTGACATCCCGTTCTAAGGCCCCTCCCAGCTCTGACATCCCCTGTTCTAAGGCCCCTCCCAGCCCTGACATCCCCTGTTCTAAGGCCCCTCCCAGCTCTGACATCCCCTGTTCTACGTTTCCCTCCCTGTTCTACATCTCGTAATTCTATGATGAGTTCACTAAAATGCAGTCCCACTTTCTCAGCATCCTTGGTTCTCATCCAACCCTCCTGTCTCCTCTGACCCTCCTTTGGAGCTGGGGGCTTCCCCAGGCCCAGGGCCGCCCGGGAGGTTTTGCTCACTTCACTTTTCTCCCCCGTCTCTTCACAGAGATGGCAGAGAGGCACAACACCAAACAGATCCTGAAGCTTGCCCGAGACCTCGTCTACAAGGTGCAGACTCTGATCGAGAACAAGTAGAGGGGCCAGCGACGCAGCGGTGTCCCCTGGAAGCTCCTGCCCGAGGCTTTGTTCCACCTTCTTTCATCTGGAGATGTCCGCACCCTCAAGAAAGACTTTGGGGCCAGGCCGAGGACGCAGGCTGTGCCGGCAGCGTCTGGAAGCGTCTCCTGTTGGGATACGTGGCAGGCAGGAGAGCAGTTTGTTGCTTCGTACAACTTTATGCTTATGTGTTCAACCAAAGATCTCCAAGTCGGAATCAGTCTCTTCTGGGGGAGGAAGGGGATGACTGGAAAAGAAGGGAAATGTTCCTCCGTGGCCTCATTGTATTATTTCTCTCTTCCCTCGAGACCCACCTCCCCTGATCCAAGTAGTCCCCATGATTTTCTGAGAGCAGGAGCAATGAAGCCTTCCAGGAAGCAGTCTTGGGGGAGGGCTCTGAGCTGTACTGCAATGGGGAGGCTGACTTGGCTGCCCAGCAGGTCCGTTGTCCCTTGCGTGAGCAGTGGGCACGGATGGAGGACCACAGATGGCCATAATGAAGGAATCCACGTCTCTTTCACCTTCTTCCACCCACTGCCAAGATCTGCTGCTCCCAGCCCCGAGTCCAGCCGGACAAGGAAAAAATCCAGAAATATGCTGGATAACCCAGCTTCCTTCTGATGCTGGGGTCTCTGTTCGATGCTGCTCCCTCATTCCTTTCCTTGGGAGGACACACTTTTTTTTTTTTCCTCAAGGGGAAGTTTCTCTTTTACACACCTCAGTGCCAGTCAAAGTCTGGATCCCGGCAGACAAGGATTTCTTCTGAGAGCTCTCAAGGGGGCTAACTAGGGCTTCCTTGTGGTGAATTCCAGAAGGATGAACAAGATTGGAGAGTCCTTCCTAAGTGTCCCCCTCCCACCTTTTTTTTTTTAACTCAGGTAGAAGGAAGACAAGGATTAGTCCTGTTTGATGACTCAGCAGGGAGCATAAGAGATCTGGCTGGGTGGAGCATTGATGAGGCCAGAGTGGGGCTCAGCTGGAGTACCTTCCTAGAAAGGTCCCACTGAGAAGTTGGTCTGTGTTAGGATAAGTCTGCACTCGAGGCTCCTTCCTTTTCTGTTGTCCAGCTGGAATGACCTCCAGCCACAGACTCACCCTAAACGATTTTTCTCTTCCCCACCTTCCCTTCTATGAGCTCGATGCCCTAATTCTGATCCAAGGCCACAGATCAGAGAAAGACAGCCACAGATGGGAGAGTGAAGCTCCTTCCCTCTTCCCAGAAAACCATTCAGTCCCTTTGAGGTTGACCTCCCCTGACTATCGACCTGCCTAATATCTTCCTGCCAAATACATAAATTGGTTCCAGGGAAACAAAACAAAAACTATAGAAAACATGATGGGCAGCAGGGTGTAGGGAATAGGGCTTAGCATCAGGAAGAACCTGGGTTCAAATCCTGCCTCCTACACTTATTACCTGTGTTATCTTGGGTACGTGGGCCTCAGTTTCCTCATCTTTAAAATGAGAGGGTTGACTGCACAGTCTCTGAGGTCCCTTCCAGCTCTAAGGCTATGATCTTACATACCATGGGCTAGTTAGCGTGTGTGTACAATCCTTGTGTTGGAGATGAGAGAAGCAGAACCCATCTGTGGGAACTTTAACTCTCGTTTCCAGAGTTAGAAAGTTCTCTTCTCATAACTTTGTGAGACAGTGACCTATGTTCTCTTATTCCCGATTGACGGATGAGGAAACTGAGACTCAGAGGCCAAGTGACTAAGTCAAGCTCACACAGCTCCTGAGTGTCAGCTGGGATTTCAAACCAGGTCTCCTGGCTCCAGATTCAATTCAATAAACAATTCTTAAGCCCTTGCCCTCGGGGAGCTTACATTCTCCACCTTCCTTGCACCTTCCATTGCCTCCAGGAGGAGGAGAAGGCTCTCTTGCTATCCGCCCTGCACTGTCCTCTCTCTCCTCTCTGTTGGATCTGGGTCACTTCTCTTGACTTAATCCTATGAAGAGCACACTTGGTGAACCACGGGGAGGCTTGGGCTTCCCTGCCCTGAGGACCCATCTGTACTCGACTTTCAGAATCAATCTTAATCATCTGGAGTCTGAGTACTTAATACTGATCTCAAGATAGAAAGTGCCATCTTCCGCTATTCCATTTGATGTCACCCGCCTGGTCTCTGTCACTTTCCAGGTGTTCAGGAACAAAAGCAATCAAACACATAAGAAGGCCCCTTAGAGAAATTTTTAAAAATCCAAATATTCCCAAGTCATCATGTTTTGGACAAAGTACCTGAGAAATCCTGGACGAAACCTTTTGTCTCCGTTCTGATGGTTTTCCAGAAAGCCATTTTGGCCACTCAGTGGTTATGTTCAGGAATACTTGGGACTTGCCCTATTTTTTCTACATCTTATGTGTCCATGCATAACCAAATTCAAGCAATTGTGAGTCATATGGCCAAAGGGACTGATGCTTTTCAGTGTTATATACGCATCTTGTAAGTGTTTACCAGAGACTTGTCTTTCTTTTCACATATACACACAAGAAAGGCAGGGTGGTACAATTCAGTGCAAATCAGTGAGCATTTATTAAGCTGCTACTGTGTGCCAATCACTGGGCTAGGCACTAGGGATACAAAGACAAGGCAAAACAAAACACAGCACAGTCCCTGCCTTCAAGGCATTAGCCACTGGAGGTGCTTACTTTCTGTAGGACAGAAGGCATTTATTTGCTAGACTTGCAGTCAGGAAGACCTGAGTTCTAATCCTGCCTCTTCCTAGATGTATGACCCTGGGCAAGTCACTTGATCTCTTTCAAACTTCTCTAAGTTAAAGAAAGTCTTCAGTCTGCTTGGGTGTAGGAACCCTCCATTGACAAAATCCCAGATCCTTGGTATATTGATAGCTACCTATGGACAAATGTAGAGAAGTCTATAAAGGGGATCAGGCTGTTAATCATTTTTATTTACTTATTTTGGGAAGAAACTTTTTGCTTCTGAAAACTGTGTGGCTCATGCTTTCCTTCCCTTCCAATGATGTGTCCACGTGTGATCTTCTTCTCATGCCAACTCTTCTGCTACTCCCACAAAAATTAAGGGCAGAGAATGGACCCTTGACTCCCCTCTTCTTCTGTGTGGGTGGATCCCCACTTGCCTGTGTTCAGGATATGAAGCTGAACATAGCCCTAATCTGAAGTTTCAATGTGTACATAAATATATATATATATATATATATATATATATATATATATAAAAATGTATAGGTATAATACATATAGAGATATATTAGGTAACTTCGACTTATTTATTGCCTAACCTACCTCATGGAGGGGGGTGAGGATGGGCATTTTCAATTCTGGAATGTTTAAAACAGCCTTGGAGCTAGTTACTTGCCTGCTCTCTCAGGCAAGTGAAATAGAATGCTGGTGTTTTTTGTTTTTTTTTACTACTAGCATCCACTCTCTCTCTTGAGCTGGTCAATTTTCAAGTCCTTATTTATGAGACTGGCTTAAAATGTATGGCGCGTCCTGTGCATTGTTAATCTAGTCCCTTCTTTGGCTTGACTCGGGTTTTAAAATTCCCAAGGGCAAAGGCAGTTTTCTATAGAAGACGCCTGTGTCCAAAAGACTTCCAAAAATGGGCATCAAAGCTGCTCCTTGGCATCCAAAGGCTGTCATAAGCTATATCAAATATGAAAGGCTTTATATTGCCTTAGTGACAGTGTCCTTGTCTGGGAACCGGTCTAGTTAACTACAAAAGGGCTAATCACTAGAAGTTAGGCCCCAAGTGAGGATTCCTTTCCATTCCTTTCCTTTCTATTCCTTTCCTTTCCTTTCCTTTCCTTTCACTTTCTCCCTAAGTCAACTGGGCTAGACACTGAGGCAGCTTTGACCAAGGGTAGCAGCAGATCCTGCCCACAGGAGAAAGAAACAGTGAAACACCGTGTTGGAGATCAGAGCAGTTTTCACACCAGAGGGAGAATTTCCATCTCACTCTCCAACTTGTCCCATGTAAACAGTATATAGAGACTGACAGACTTTTAAATCAGTGGTTCTCCAAAGTCTTGCATTTTCACCAGCCCTTCTATCTCCCGTAGATCACATACCTCGCCAAAAACTCCCTGAATGGACCAGGGAGATGGCACCATGTTAGGTGAACCACCAGTGGGACAGCACCTGGTTTTATTAGCCAGCCAATGTTTTAAGTTGGGCCAGAACCACAGATCCACATGTTGTCAGATCATATACACGTGTTCAAATTCCAGAATACCAGTCATCCAGAGGTGACTTTAGAGAATTTCTGCTGATGGACCCTTTTGTGGAACAAGGAGGAAGGTCCCTCATGGCAGCCCAGAGAGAATACCCAAGGGAATTTTCCCAGAGGAGTCATCCCTCTGGCTTCCCGTGTTCCTTGGTGTGTATGTTGATCATTGAAGAGTGAAGAAATGTCTTTCCCCAAAACTGGGGTTGACAGCTGAATCCCTCCATTTGTAGCTCCTTCCTGTCACTGGTCGCTAAGTAACTGATAAGAGGTAGACATCCCCTGGCCCCGCTAATTGCCCAAGGCAGGCACAAAATGAACAATGGGACCAGGCTTGACCTTATATAGTGAGTTTCCATTGGAAACTGTATTTTTAAAAATACAGATACTGTCAGGTATCTGTTTACATCCAAGTAACATACCACTTGGGTATTGAACTTTTAGATGGTATGGCCCACTCGCTCCATCCTAGAGGATTGGTTATAGATCCAAAATATTTGAAAGTCATGAAGCAGCAGTGGGTGGTATTAAAAGTTCTGTATTTTTGGTCCAGGACAGCTAGGTGACGCAGTAGGTAGAACGCTGAGCCTAGAATCAGGAAGACCTGAGTTCAAATCTAGCCTCGGACATGTCCTAGCTGTGTGACCCTGGGCAAGTCACTTCACCCTGTTAGCCTCAAGTTTCCTCATCTGTAAAATGAGCTGGAGAAGGAAATGGCAAACTCCTCCAGTATCTTTGCCAAGAAAACTCCAAATGGGGTCACGAAGAGTCAGACTCAACTGAAACAACCCAACAGCTGCATTTTTGGTCTTAGTAACACTTTTCTGTTTGGTCCTTTTGATGGTTACTAAAGGAAATCTGTGGGATGGCAGACATTCCTGAGGTACCCATGACCTGTGGCCCCTCCACCAGCCTTACTGTTCTTTGTTCTGCCGGTCCCATTGTTCTGATCCCGTTCTATATCTCAGTTCTCATGTTGTTCCTTGGTCTGCCAGCCTCACTTTTCCATGTTCCAATAGCCCCTTTTCCCCAATATCATTCTCCCAAAATCCACATTCTTATATTGCAATGGCCGGTATCTCAACTCTCCCATTGTTCTGCCATCATTCAACCAGTTTCATGCCCCCTCAGCCTTAGTTCTGCGTGCTCAGGCTTCTTGTCACGCACCAGAGCTACCCTTTGATGCTTGCAGACCCACGTCTGGGCTCGTCCTCGTGGGGAGCAGGGCGCCCACATACCTGTTGAACTGGCACAAGTGCCTCATCTAATGCACTACTGCCCTCCTTGTTCTCAATGATATATTTTTACAAACAACAACAAAAAAAGCCTAAGTTAATGTTCTTGCTTCTTGTAAAGGACTTCTTACACAACTGCATTCATCTGAACTTTCTGTAGTTGTGGGTGAAGGACTGGCCACACCTTCTTTAAGCGTTCCTGGCATGAGTTTTAGAAGTGCGTGGTCTTTGTCCCCAAAATATGTGTATGTGTGTGTTTCAGGCATCTTTGCCGCTTGTAGTGGTGAGACTGAGAATAATGTTTCTGTGAAAGATTTCATGTGGATTGGATTTATTCCACTTGAGACCAAGATGGCGGCACAAGGGCGTTTGAGTGATGCCCTGGCATAATTTCCTTTCTCTTTCCTGGGACTTTTCCTCTCGCAGCCAACCAGATGTAAGACCATGGGTTGTTTCTTTATTTGGCCATGAAGATGACCCCAGAAAGGTCAGAGCTATGCTTCGGTGGGCTGGGAAGAAAGAGGAAGGCCATGTTGTTTCCACCATTGACCCCTCTACTTAATCCTTACCTCCTTACATTCTGAGTGGGTGCAGAGTATTTCACAGCTCTTTCCCCTTCCCTTTTCCCTTTCTTCTTCTCCCTCCTTGGAGACTGATGTGGTGAGCAGGCACCATAGTAGAAAGAATGACCAGATCTGGTGTCAGAGAACTCTGGGTTTGAAGCATGACTCTACTATTAGTGCCTGTGGTGTGAGACCTTCAGGAAGTCACTTAAATTTTCTGTGCCTCAGTTTCTTCCTGTGTAAAATAAGCTTCTTGGTCTAGGTGATCTCTAAGGCCCCTCATTTTTATAATTTTCTCCCTGTGGCCGCTCAAGATAATAGGAAGGAACTCATCCATTCTGGCTCATTGCCCCTCTTCCCTCCCCCGCCCCCCATTTATTAAGCACCTGCTGCCTTCCAAGTGAAAAGCCTTAGAGTCAGAAAGACTTGGATTCAAGGCCTGCTCTGACACACAGACAAGGTCTGTGACCTTGGGCAAGTCACTTAAGCTGTTGTCAACCTAAGCAGTTTTCTGACAGTGTAAGTTGTGATACTCTGCATTAGTAGAGAGAATGTCCTCATTGAGAGTTCCCTACACCAGTGAAATCTCAGGTCCAGCCCCCTTCCCCCCCCAAAAAAAAAGCGTTCCAGGCGCTGTAGGTGCTGGACATACAAAGGCAAAAAAGAAATGTTACTGCCCTCAAAAAGTCAATGAGAAGTTACAAGATGTACATAGGTAAGTGAATGCCAAGTACAGGGAATCCCAAAAGTCAGTGCAGCCTGAGCTTCATTAAGCTCTAGTGAGCTCAAACTGTACCAAGACAAAATACATTGTATTCACTTTACAAAATAAATGAAATGGAATTGGGGGGTGGCGCTCCTGTAACCGTCCCAGGGGATGAACCAGAAGCTTGCCCACTCATTTTTCCTCCCTGCTCCCTCATCATTCCAATCCTTTTCTTTCCTTGGCATGTTTGCCTGGTCCTTACTGTCACCCAGACTTCACTGGCATTTCCTCTGTAGCTCACCTTTTCTCCCTTGACTGTTCATTTTCTGTTTTGCCTTGGTTGGGACTTTGAGGAAGTGACAGGGGCCCGGGAGCAGAAATCAAATTACTTCATCGTTAGATTTAGTGCCACAAAGGTTAAAGGTCACCTAAACCAACTGCCTTAAATTACAGAAGAGGAAACTGAGGCTCAGAAAGGGGGTTTTAAGTCATGTGGCTAGTGAGTAGCAGAGACAGGATTTGAACCCTGGTCTTCTGACTCAGATGATGCTCTTTCTGCTGGTTAAGGCTCAGAATGGGGACCATTCCATACGCACTCACAAAATCCCCAAGCTTCACTTAAAGCATTCAGTCACTTGGAGGCTTATCAGTAGGGAAGGGCAAGCCTCTTATTCGTGGATTCTCCTGGAAAAGAGACAGTCCCTCCCAGTGCAGGAAGGAGAAAGCAGGTTGGAGTGAGGTGGGTAGGCAAGACCCCGAACTGTTTACTTTAGCAGACCCCGGGCTACAGCCTCTGGGATTTTAGGGCATTAGGGATGGGGAGAGAGTTAACAGTCTGAAGGGATGTACACAATAGCACAATTCAATTATCTTTGAAGTGCCGACTTCAAATCAGGATTACACCTGCCGCTCATTAACACCAGCAAAGGGGGTGAGGCAATCGCTGCAGTTGACCCCGAGACCTCCCTTCTTTAGAACCCTATTTCGATAAATGGGTGACCTCTCCAGCTGTTCCAGTCACAGAGCTTGGAAAATGCTCTGTAGCCATCCCCCTGTTCAGGAGTAAATTAGAAAGGCCCTTCCTACCTTACTCCCCTCCCCCAAACCTGATCATCTTCACAGGGTGTCCATTCGCTTGGTAGGAAAGGCACCGACCTCCAAACCCATAAGGTCTCTGGTTAAATCACCCCAGAGAAGGATGAGAAAAGGCTCCGGGTCATGGAAGCCTTGGTCTTTTTGAAGGTAAATAATGCATGTGTGGCTTAGCATCTAGGTTCAGTCTCCAGGGCGATGCTGGGCGTCTGTGTCTCTAGCTTGGATGCTGTCCTGGTCGGGGGGAATCCTTCAGTATGAGATCAGTTGATGCTGTGGCTTTTATGATGTCGTGTATCTGTGTCACCAATTTATGAGCACATGTGGTCTCCACGTAGTGGTTTCATATATTTTATATGGGGTTTGGCCCTACCTTTTTTTTCTTATTGTAAATTGTTCTTTATTGTTGTTCCAAAAAAAAAACAGTTGCAAACTCTCGTCCCTATGGTCTCTGTGTTTTCAGAACAATAAAATCATTACTGGTTGGTCTCTCTGGTTCTGTTCTTGGACAAGGGGATATTTGCAGGGAATGAAGTAGGCTAATAATAATAATAAATCTAGGTTTGCAAACTCTTTCCAGCAGCCTGGTGTAGTAGATAGAGCTAGCCTCAGAGTCAGGAAGATCTGGGTTCAAGTCATATCACGCCACTAACGCTTACTGGCTGTGTGACCCTGGGCAAGTCATTCTAGGCAGCCTTCTAGAACAAGTGGAAGAGAAGGTGTGGACCTGAATTGGTGGAGTTTCCTCCCCCAGGGGTTCCCTTCGCCAGCAAAATCCCAAGCCTAGTCCTCATCCGTATTCTTTTAAATACTTTACAGACACACTAGCTTACTTGTTAGTCTCGACAACCCAATGTAGTAAGTAGGTGCTGTTATTATCCCCATATTACAGATAAGGAAACTGAGGCTTGGAGCTGCAGAGTGACTTGTCCAGAGTCACATAGCTAGAAAGTGTCTGAGGGGTATTTGAACTCAAGTTTTCTTGGCCCCATGTTCCATGTTTTCCATGTTTTATCTGTGTAGAGAGGGGTTGAATCAGTCAATAAGCACTAATTAGTCACTTTCTGTATACATATCAGACACTCTGCTGGGTGGTAGAATAGAAAAGTGAAGCTGTCTGTGACCTGTTATATATATATGTGCAGTGATAAGTTCTAGGCTCTGTTCTAAGCACTGGGAATACAGATACAAGTAAAAATGATAAGGTTCTGCCCTCAGGGAACTTACATTATAATAGAATAAAAGAAAGGTAATGGGGGGTGGGGGAAGGTGCTTCAGCCAAGTGAGATGAAGAAAGATTCCAAAGAAGCAGGATCAGAGTTGGGAGAAAAGTGGAAGAGTGAACCTGGATGACCTGGGGGCTTTCTTAAAATGGAGGTACCAGGCGGAACTGACCAGAGGAAGGAAATTTGAGGAGAAAGGATCTCTGAGTGAGAAAGCTGCTGGAGATGGTGGAGAAAGACTCAGGAGTAGGGCCTGGAGAGGGGTGAAGGACTGTTCTAAGGCTCCCCCCCCCATTTCCTGTTCTGAGGCCCCTCCCAGCTCTGACATTTTGGATTCTAAGGATGCTTTTTTAACGTTTCCCATACCCCAATAGCCCCCTACCTGCCCCCTCGTGGAAGCCAGTGCCCCCTACTGCAGCCTCCCTGGGCCTGCTCACATCGTCCAAGCCTGGGAACTTGCCAGGCCAAGAGTGAAGTCTGTGACCCAGAGGCTTCCCGGTCCCCTCTGTATACCATGTTTTTGTCTAGAGGCTTGGTTAGCCAAAGCAGCCCCCATCTACCTCTGTGTCCCTTGTGCCCAAGACAGGGAGGGTGCCTAGTGGTGATTCTGTCTATGAAAACAAAATCAGAGTTGGAAAGGTAAGCCATTCTGGGCAGGGGAAACTGGTCTCAAAGCTCATCCTCCAGGGAAGGAATTACAACCCTAAGAATTTAATCATCTGAACACTTACTTGTCTCCTGCATCCAGGCTGTTGGGAGGCATTTTAAAAAATGATCTCAGATGGGATGGTGGCCATACCAATTCATTGTTGGCTGAACTAGGAATCTCAACCATTCTGGGAAATCAATTTTGAATTATGACTCACAATTTGGATGAGCAGGTCTAGTTTCCAGACCCTATCCAGTGTGCCCCAATATCAATTAACCAGTTAACAGCTTCTTAATATCAATTAACCAATTCGTATCTATTAGCTTTTACAAAAGGATATTTACTGAGAAGATATAGCAAAGGCCAAAGTATAATAACATCCTACAAAGACTCTGGGACGCGTCTTCCCATAGGTACAGCCTGACTCCAGGGGAGAGTGATCGCAAGCTTAGAAAGCACGTGTGCCCAATGGATAACTTACAGCGCCTGGCTGGCTGGATGTTCTTTCTCCTATTGTGGAGTCCTTTGAAGTTTCCCTGAGGTCTGGGTGGCTCCCTGCTGGACCCATGGCCTGGGCCCTTGTACGATCCTGAAGCTGCCTGCCTCTCTCTGCAGTGGCTGGCTTGTTCTCACTCTGCTCCTTAGAACACTTGTTTGTAATTGGTCCAGTCTCTCTGATGACCGGCTATGGTGAGGGGTCTGGAGGGAAGTGTGAAACGCTCTCCCTGCCCTCCCTTGCTGCCCTCCCAACCAAGTGTAAGCTTCCTCAAGCCCTCAAAGCTTGACTCCCAAAGTAGTTGTTGGAAAAACTTGTGCTGAAATCTTCTTCTCATATATACCTAGATGTAATTCTCTAAGGGGCAGCTAGGTGGTACAGTGGAGAGAATGGTGAGGCTGAAGTCAGGAAGACTCATCTTTGTGAGTTCAAATCTGGCCTCAAACACTTACTAGCTATGTGACCCTAGGAAAGTCACTTAATTCTGCCTCAGTTTCCTCATCTGTAAAAATGAGTTGGAGAAGGAAATGGCAAAACACCCCAGTACCTTTGCCAAGAAAACCTAAATGGGGTCACAAAGAGTCTGAAATGACTGAACAACGATTCTTTAAACCAATCCCAATATGTTTTCTATCTACCATCACCTCATTTCATCCATTGGTTTAGAGCATTCCACTCCTTCCAAACTGAGGAGGGACTTTCCCCCACTTAGTTTATGCTTTTGGTTGATTGATTATATTATGTTGATTAAGGTATCCAGGAAGCGTTCACACCAGCTGACACATTTGATTGATTCTGTAACTCAAGGGGGGGGGGTGTTCTCACCCCATCAAGACTGAAGCAAATAGTAAGTGCTTAATAAATGCTTGCTGATTGATACAATGTCTCGTGGTAAAAGAATATTCCATTATATTCATGAGCCAGGAGTTACATCAAGGGGCTTCTACTTTGCTTTTAGTTCACAAGCAGTACAGCTGTAAATACTGTTGTGTATAGGGGGCCTTTCTTTCTGCCTATGTGCCGGGCAATGTCTAAATAAACCCTGCAGATGCTAAGAAAAGTAGAAACACTGTTAAAAAGTTTGTATTCTACTGGGCAAGACAACATGAGAATAACTAGGTACTTATCAGATATATACAGTGAAAATAAAAGTAACATCAAAAGAAGGCACTAGGGGGGGGAAGGGAAAGGAATTTATTTATAGAGCATCTACTATGTGTCAGACACTGCTAGACGCTAAATATTATCACATTTGATCCTCACAACAACAGAAAGAGAATGGTTATTATTATCCCCTTTTTACAGTTGGAAAAACTGCGGCAAACATGGTTACGTGACTTGCCCAAGGTCACACAGCCATTAAATGTCTGAGGTTAAATTTGAAGTCAGGTCCTCCTGATTTGAGGTCCAGCTGCTTGTAGGGGTGGGGTTAGGGAGAAGACACCGGAAAAGACTTCTTATTGAAGCTGGAATTTGAACTGAAACTTTGAGGAGTCTAGGGAAGCTGGGGGATGGGGGGGGAGAACACTCTAGGTGTGTGGGACAAGGAATAAAAAGGCAGTAATTAGGAGGAGTGTCTGGTTCAAGGAATAATGAGAGGACCAGCATCCGTGGACCACCGGGTGTGGTGGGTAGTAAAGGTAGTAAGGGTAAGAAGGCTGGAAAGCAGGAAAGGGCCAGGTGGTGAAGAGTTTTCAAAACCAAACAAAGGATGTTCTGTTTGACTCTGGTGGTCTTTGGGAGCCAATGGAGATTAACGAACAAGAAAAGAAGGCAGTCAGATCTTTGCTTTAGGAACTTCCCTTTGCTAGCTGCATGGAGGCTGGATTTGAGTAGAGAGAAACTAGAGGCAGGGAGAGATGCCGCAAGGGATGGAAATCTAGCCACGAGGAGATGAGAGCCTGCACCAGAGTGTTGGCTGTGGAAGAGAAGAGGAAGGGACAGACAGGAGAAATGTTCTGGAGGCAGAAACTCAAAGACTTGACGACAGATTGGTTACGTGGGCTGAGTGTGAATGAGGAGTTGATGATGACACCAAGTTTGTAAGAAATCGTGATTCATTTCACAGTAATAGGAAAATTGGGAAGAACTGGGAGGGCTTGGGGGGAAAATAAGGCTGGATATATCCAATTTTAGATATTCAAAATGCAATTGATACATTAGTTTTGCTAAATTGTTTCTTTCTTTTTAAAAAATTATTTGTTGAGAATTTGCTCTCTGGGAGGGGGATTACATTAGGAAATGTAGGCAATATTAAAACAAAGATTGTTAAAATCATTGAGAGGTTGCCAAATAGCATACTGCAATGAGGCATTAGAGGAGGATGTGAGTAGGGCAGGGTTCTGTGCCTCCCATGACTCCTACTCAGCTGCCCTAGTGGGTACCCCCTCCCAATTCCCCCAGGAATCTTCTTCTCAATGGAGTGTCTATTCCTGTCAACCAATCCCAGGTCATTTCCTGTGTAGTATAATTTCATTTCATCCAATGGCTCAAAGTACTTCACTCCTTCCAAACTGATTAAAGATTTTTTAAAATCACCTTGTTTACGCCTTTGATTTATTGACAATTTTGAGGTTTTCAAAAGGCAGTTAATATGTTGGCTAGTTTTTCTGAAGCAGGCTTAGAGCTTGTTAGACATGGAAGATGCCAAGGTGCATCCCAAGCCACCACCAGTCATCTTGAGTTTTGTCCTGCCACTGGAGGACAGAGTAAGGCTGATAACTTCGTGCAGCTCTGCCTCACTTAAATCCAATTCATGCACAAGTCGAGAGACATCACCTTGTGATGTCCTTGGTCCTCTTTGAAAATGAAAGACAAAAAACATAAGCAACAGTAGTTTTTCTGAACTGCAAAATTTGCTGGTTCACTCACTACCTTTGTACTCCCCAAGAGCAACTATGAAGAGGGATCAGAAAAGAAGGTGATCTTTATGGTAAAAAATAAATGGTGGGCCCTCAAACCTCTCACCTGGCAACTGTTAAAAGAACCAAAATTCATTAACAGGCAAGCACACTCATTCATTGCTGGTAGAATTGTAAACTTGTAGAGTCTCTTGGGCAAAAATAATTAAAAGTAACAAACTTTGATCTTGATGGAGTTATAGAGGAATTGACACTCTCATTTATCGTTGGTGGAAATGGAGACTTGTAAAATCTTTTTGGCAAGCAATCTGACAAATACAGAGGAAAAATTACAGAAATAACCATACTCTCAGATCTGAAATTCTGCTGCTTGGAATGTACCCTGAAGATCTTTATGAAAAGCAAGAAAAAATGAGATGTTTGTTCCAAGATTTTTCATAGCCATATTATGTGTAAGTACTAAAAAAAAAGTGTGTGTGCAGGGATGGAGGAATGAGGGGAGTGGGGGAGTGGGGGAAGGTGGAAGGGGAGCAAATATCCAAAAATGAAGAGGAAAAGGTTTAATAAACTGGGGAATGCAATGGAATATTATTACATAATTAGGACAGACAAATATGAGGAATAAAAAGAAATCCAGAAGGACCCAAACAAAATAATGCAAAATAAAAGCAGGACCAGCAAAATTCGATATTCATTAACTGCAGTCATATAAAGGGGAAAGCTAATGAGAATGAGTGGATAAACCACGAATTCTAATGAGGACACAGAACAAATGAAGAATTGTTCTGACATTTTATGTATTGAAATTACTTTAAATGTAAATAGTTTCTAAGCAAGTTGAGATGGCTGTACTGATGGTCAATATTAAAATTTGTTTTTTAAAAATAAAACCTTAAGAAAAAGATAAAGGGGGTTCCTTTAAAAGGATCATAGGATGATGAATTAAGATCATAGTTTTGGAGCTGGAAGGGACCTTTGGGGTCATCTTGTCTGACCCCTTTATTTTACCGATGAGGGACTAAAGGTGCAGATCAGGGTGCTGTTACCTGCTTGTGATCAGTTAGGAAGTGGGAGAGGCAGGATTTGAACCCAGGTCCTCTGACTCAAGAGATAATGCTCTTTTATGGTAGCACATCGCCTCATCCCAACTGCAGAGAAGGGACCAGACACAGGGAGCAGCTTAGTTCGTGAGGCAGACGAGCACTAAGTTTGGACTCACTGGTTCTGAGTACTGGCTTTGCAACAGACTCCCTGTTTGACCTTGGGTGAATCACTCAACTGGGGCAGCCAGGTGGCACAGTGGATAGAGCACCATGCTTGGAGTCAGGAAAGACCTGAGTTCAAATCCATCTTCAGATATTTATTGCTTTGTGGCCCTGGGCAAGTCACTGTACCCTGTTTGCCTCAGTTTCCTCCTCTGTAAAATGAGCTGGCGAAGGAAATGGCAAACCACTCCAGTATCCTTGCCAAGAAAAACCGTCACCAAGAGTTGGAAATGACTGGACAACAGCAACAATGCCACTCAGTGTCCCCGGGCATCGTTTCTTCCTATGTCAAACTAGAGCACCGTGCTAGTGGTTCTCTGAGATCCCTTCCAACTCGATGGAATTTGTTGGGCTCTGTAAATTTTTTCTCTTATTTCCCGCTACTTCATAGGGTTTTGTTTTTTCCAATTCCATGTAAAGATAGTTTTCAACATTCACTTTTATAAAATTTTGAGTTCCAAATTTTTTTCTCCCTCCCTCCCCTCCCCACTCCCCAAGATGGCAAGCAATCTCATACAGGCTATACATGTGGTTTATAAATTTTTTTTAAAAATATTTTGATAAAGTGATTTCAATAACATTGGTTTCCTTTGTAATCCCACATATTTTCTTTTGTGCGTTTGAAAATATGATTCTGAGAAGGTTCCACGGGCTTCACCCTACTGCCAAAGGGGTTCATATCACAGAAAAAGGGGTAAGAATCTCTAATCCTGATCTATGAGCGTATGAAAGAACTGAACTTGGAGATAGGCTGTCCAGGGTTCAAATTCAGCCTCTGGCACTTACACAGGCCGCAGACAAGTCCCTTCCCTCTCCCAGCCTCAGTCTTATCTGCAAAGTGGAGATGACAATTCTCATACTGTTTACTACATCCAGAGGAGCACAGGGTCATTGGTTTAGAGTGGGAAGAGACCTTCCAGGTAATGGACTCCAACCCTAGTCAAATAAGGAAATGCATCTATTTTGCAAACTTTCATTGGCTATATAAAGGTGAGTTATCCCAGAATGTAAAGTTTGGAAGGGACCTCAGAGACCATTTAGTCCAACACTTCCCTGAATGAGCTTCCTCTCCAAAACCCCCCCCGGAAGAGTGAGCGGTCATCTAGCTTTTGCCTGAAGACTTCCAACGATGGAAGTTACCACTCTGTGCAGCTCATCCTACTGTTGGACAGCTCCGTCATCATTGCGAAGTTCTTCCTGACCCCAAGCTGAAATTGACCTTTTTTTAACTTCCACCCAGGCTCGGAGCTGTGCCTCTCCTCTGGGGTCCAGCAGAAAAGCCTAATCCTTCTCCTTCAAATACTTGAATTCAGTCGCCACTTCTTTCCTGAGTCTTCTTTTTGGCTAAACACGGCCAAGTTGAGCCTTTCCCCTTCCTGACTGGCCTCCTCTGAACATTCTATCATTATTATGTTATTAAATCTGAATTATTTACATTTAGATTTGGAAAAAGGTCTGGGAGGCACAGGACTTCAGGTTTGAAGTTAGGGGACCTGGTGTTGAATCTCAACACTACCACTGTTACCCAAGTGGTCTTAGGCAAATTTCTTCACTTCTCCCTTCCTCAGTTTCCTCATCTGTATAATGAGGGTGTTAGAGTTGATGACTTCAGCCTTAAAATCTACAATTATTATAAACTAAATAATAATGGTATTAACTTTTCAGTTCTGTGTCCCTTTATGCATCTGTCCAGGGACTTACAGAATGTTGTTGCCTTGTTAAAAATTGTTTTTAGATGTAATTGGAAAAATATATATTTTTTTAAAAGAAAGGTAGAATTGAGTCAGTTAAACATTTTGTATTTTCCTTGGGATCATAACTGTGAGGACATGAATGAGTCTAAAAAACCATGCATGGCCCAACCATCTAATTCTAGACACTATTCATTAAAGTAATTCTAAAACATTGTTGTTTTTACTTCATTTTTCAAACTAGCCTAGGGAAGGTAGCTAGGTGGTGCAGTAGATAGAGCACTAGCCCTGGAGTCAGGAAGACCTGAGTTCAAAATCAGCCTCAGGCACTTACTAGCTGTGTGACCCTGGGCAAGTCACTTAATCCTGCTTGTCTCACTTTTCTCATCTGTAAAATGAGCTGCAGAAGGAAATGGCAAACCACTCCACTACCTTTGCCAAGAAAACTCCAAATGGTGTCACAAAGAGTTATACTTGACTGAAACAACTGAAAAACAATTCTAGGAAAATGATTCCATATTGGCCCTTGGGAAACCATTTACCTAAAATCAGATTCTTAAAGTCATTTAAAGCCTGTGCATTGTTCATGTTACTTTTTTTAAGTGCTAAAATGCTTAAAATAATAATAATAAAAAGAATGTTATTGCCCTCTTGATTTGGGGGAGACGGTAAGAACTGGTTTGGCCAGGAGTGATGCAGGCTAAGGTTTAATTGTCCCAGAGACCAGGCATTGGCCGCCTCCCCAATCACTTGCTTGTTGTAACACAATTAGAACGAAATTTCCTAGCTCCTTGCCCCTTTATTTCTCATTCCTTATTAGTAAATTCAGAGAATACCCTCATTTCAGGGGTCTGGATTATGCCACTGCCTTGATCATGGCAGTCTCCTAATAGTGCCAAATCAGCTGTTTGTCTAAAATCCTGTATAAGTTCCAACCCTGAGTGGCATGGGGGCTTTAGACTGGACGGCACATCTTGGCCACAGGTCAAGCCTGCCCATGTAGCTGGTGACAGGGGAGGGGGAGACCCCACCTAGTTGTGCCCCATTGGCATCCTGCCCTCCCAGTGTGGCAGTGTGGTTCACGCTGCCACTTCTGGGAGGCTACGTCTTGCAGCTCCCTCCCTCCCCCTGGGCTTGAAATTTTTTCATAGCATCGTGGTCTGTGTTTATCTGGTACATATCTGATACTTTTCATAATTTTGTCTGTCCATATTTCTTGTGATCTTCATATGCATCCCTTTCTGGGATACCTTAGCACTCCTGGCTTGAGAGACAGAAAGGATACTAGAGGCTATCCTGGCCAGGGGCTTTTATCCTCATTTGAATCTTGGATGCCTTGGGTGGTCTGGGGAAGCCTATGGCCTTCTTAGGAGAATTATTTTTTCAAATGAAGGAAATGAAATATGTTGAATATGATTGTACATGTATAGCCTATATCAGATTGCTCACCATATTGGGAAGTGGGGAAGGAAGAGAGAAAAAATTTTGGAAACCAAAAATCTTAGAGAAGTGAATCTTAAAAACTATCTTTACATGTAATTGGACAGAATAAAATACTATTAAGTGAGGCAAATGAAGGAAATGGCAAATTTGAATTCGAAGTTAATGAAAAAAACAACAGAATTTTTCCCATCCAAGGTTACAGACCCCCTAAATTCTATCTGAGGACTCTTTTGTGGTCCATGGACCTCAAGTTGGGAGCCTCAGACTTGTCCACGCCTATTGTTTGGCTCAGAGGGCAGGTGACTAGCCCAAGATCACACAGTGAACTAGGGACAAGTCCGCTGCCTCTTAAACTCTATTCATCCCTACCCTCATCCCTGGGTAGAGGTCTCTTCTAGCCGGGAGCATCTTGCAGGAAGGCATCACAGCCACTAGGTGGCAGCAGGAAGCAGTAATTTGCGGAGAAGCTGGACATTATCTATTTGAAACGCAGGCAATTCTTTCAGTGATGCTAGAGTAAAGAATCTTCTTCTTCCGGGTCTTGTCTCCTTGGAATCTCCAGATGATGGGCAAGAAGCTGGTGAAGAGCAGAGCCAAGATGGCGGTGATGTAGCCCCAGCCCAGGTGGCATCGACCACTGCTGTACACGGCCGAAGGGCCACAGGCGTTCTGAGCCACGTGGGAGGCCAGGCTGCATGGAAAAAGCAACAGGCCCAGGAAAGTGGTGATGACTGGAGGGAGACAAGAGGAGAGGAGAAAGTCATCTTTACTGGCTTGTCAAGCATTGTGCTAGGCACCATTAGATTGCAAGCTCCTGGAGGGCAGGGACTGTCTTTTGCCTCTTCTTGTATGCCCCACAATTGTGCTTCATAAATATTGATTGATACAAATACAAAAATAAGGTGAGATCTTTCATTCAGGGGACTTAGATACTAACAGGCCGGCTCCATGATTCTGCTAGTCTCTGATGAGCCCATGGAAGGTAGATTTGAGAAATCATCTGGTCTAGTATTATCATTGTATTGATGGGGAAACTGAGGCTTGGAGAGAAGTGACTCCTCCAAGTAAAAATAGGAGCATGCAGTCATAGATCTGAGACTGGAAAGGACTCTAGAAGCCACTAAGTCCAACGTTTTCATTTGAAAGATGAAGAAACTGAGGCAGTGGGGGTTGGTATGTGAAGTGACTCTCCCAAAGTCATGGGAAAGCTGGGATTTGAACCCGGGTCATCTGACTTCCAAATCCAGAGTTCTTTCTGCTGGACTTGGAAGGTCAGTTTAATTCATCTGACTTCTGTCAGCCTAGAGTCAGGAGTTTGCTCAGCCAGAAACAGAGTTGCGAATAGTCAAGGGACTCACCAGATGCTACTTGTAAGTACTGGGTTGGGATGCGCCCTTTCACGGGGCAGAAGTCCTCAGGGAAGATGGTCCAGGAGAGGAGGAGCAGGGCCTGCAAGGCCAGCAGGAGCCAGCCTCCCAGAAGCAGCGCAGCTGAGGCCTGGAGAGAGAGAAAGGAGGGTGGAGACCCCAGAAGCCATGAAAACCTCCATTTCAGTTCAGCCACTAATAAGGTTAGCTTACTGGTATTCGATGACCTGGAAAAAGTGACCCAGGTCATCTCCTATCTGGTCAAGTCATCACCTGTCTGGGACCCATTTGCTTTTGGTGTAAAACGAAGGTCTTTTCAAACTGCAGCATTCTATGGGGGAGGAAAAGAACCCCACTGCTCAGTTCCCCTTCCTCATGAGCTAGTTGTGATATGACTAGGCAGACCGTATTGGTATTGTTTCTGTAAAGATCACTGCAATGGGGGTCAGGAGACCTGGGTTCATCTCTCAGCTCAGTCTCTTACTTGCTGTGTGACCGCGGGCTAATCACCTCCCGGCTCTGAGCCTCAGTTTACACATCAGTAAAATGAAGGATGTGGAATCCCTGTGTGATCTTTGGCAAATCACACGCTCTCAGTTTCAGCTTCCTTGTCTGTAAAATTAGCAGTGGGACTAGATCTCTTCCAAGTCCAAATCCTAGGACCCCAATGATCTCAGAGCTCCTTTGGCTTCCTAAATCACCTCCCTCATTCCGTATCTGCAAAATGGGGTCAATCAATCTATCGACAGGCATTTATTAAGAACCTGTTATGTCCAGGTGATGAGGATACAACGCCTGCTCTCAAGGACAATGCTCTCCTGGGGAGATGCTTTTCAAGACCTACCTCTCAGGGTGGCTGGAAGCCAAACACTCTGGGAACGGGTATGGAAACGTGGATTATCTTTGGGCTGTAACATCGTGCCTCTAGAAGGCCCACTCTTAAACTGCCCACGTGTTACTAAGGACTGATCCTGGCTGAAAGGTCAGATCCTGACGGTGGGTCCTTGGGAAAAGGCCTTTGTACCGCTATTGCTTAGCAGCCTGGGAGCACATAATCGGTACTTAATAAATATTTGTCGATTGCCTGAGGGATGGTCTCTTAAGCCTCTAGAGGCAGCTGAGTAGCAATGAGTGCTGTGGAGTGCTAGGCCTGGAGGCAGGAAGTCCTGAGTTCAGATGTGACTCCAGGGACTTACTAGTCTGGGCTAGAAGGTGACCCTGGGCAAGCCACTTAACTGCCCTCTGCTGCAAGACACCTGCTTCCCAGGGATATGGGAAGGTCAATGGTGGATTTGTAAAGTGCCCAGCACGGTGCTCCGCATGCAGTAGACAGACGATTGTTTAATGCTTGTTTCTTCCTTCCTTCTTCCTTCCCTCCCCCCCTCCCCTCTCTTCCCTTCCTTCCTTCCTTTTTTTCCTCTCTCCCTCTCCTTCCTTCCTTCCCTCCCTCCCTTCCTCCGTCCTTGCATCTCTCCCTCTTTCTTTTCTTCTTTTCTCTCTTCCTTCTTTCCTTCCTTCCTTCCTTCCTTCCTTCCTTCCTTCCTTCCTTCCTTCCCTCCCTCCCCTCTCTTCCCCTCCTTCCTTCCTTCTTTTCCTTCCTCCCTTCCTCCCTCCTTCCATCTCTCCCTCTTTCTTTTCTTCTTTTCTTTCTTCCTCCCTCCTTCCATCTCTCCCTCTTTCTTTTCTTCTTTTCTTTCTTTCTTCCTTTCTTCCTTCCTTCCTTCCTTCCTTCCTTCCTTCCTTCCTTCCTTCCTTCCTTCCTTCCTTCCTTCCTTCCTTCTTCCTTCCTCCTTCCTTCCTTCCTTCCTTCCTCCCCTCCCTCCCTTCCTCCCTCCTTCCCTCTCTCCCTGCTGGAGGATAGCTACTGGGTTTTGCCCCAAATAATCAGTACCTTCCAGGCCAGGTCAGGCATATCCTCCAGTGTCCTGTAAGCCACACAGGTCTGGTTCCAGGCTTTACCCACAGGCCAGGAGCATGAGGCAAAGAGTCCAAAAGAAAAACGATCACTTTGGAACCAGGCAGGGGAGACTAGGCCACAGGCAGAGATGAAGACCAAGCAGAAAGCCAGGGCTGAGCCCATACTGCCCGTATAGTCCCTCATGGGGAGTTCCAGGCACTGGGGCCTCAATACCTGCTGTGCACACTGGACTTGCAGGGGCTTCTCCCCGATGAATTAGGCCTTTTATTTGGAGACTGTCATGGCTCATCTTTGGACCACAAGGTCACCTGTAAAAAGACCTTAGTCACTTTTAGCACTATCTTCCAAGATGCCACCAGCCCTGACATTCCCTGTTCCAAGGTCCCTCCCAGCCCTGACATTCCCTGTGCCACGGTCCTGCTCTGTTCTGCCCTTCTCTGTTCCATGTTTCCTCCCCAGTGTTATCTGGTGATGAGCTGCTTCTGCACTTAGCTAGGCTGGTCCTCATTGGACAAACACACGATCCTCACCCAGCCCACTCTCTAAGTCTTTCCAGCTTGGAAGAACCTGCTAAATTTTTAGCTCTGCAGGTGCGGGCTTGGAGAACCCCGAGACAGAGCTATATGATGAGGTAAGCTGGAGGTAAGCTCCTACACCCACTTAATTGACTGATCAATCAACAAGCATTTATTAAGCACCTACTATATGCTAGGTACATTTCAGCATCCTTAAAATGAAACTAATCTGAGTTTCTGTAAGCCCATGTACACACAGGCCCATCTCCACATTACTTAAGAGTTTGTCTTCTTTCTGCCTTTGAAAAAAGTTGTACTTAAACTAGGTCATGGAGATTCATAGCTCTAAAATACCTCAGAAACCATCTAGTCAAAGGGTTCTTACCCTGGGGTCCGTGGACCATCAATGGGGGGGATCTTGGGGGATCTGTGCTAGGGGGCGCTACAGTGGATAGAGCGAGGGGCCTGGAGTCAGGAGGACCTGAGTTCAAATCCAACCTCAGACACTTATTAGCTGGGTCACCTTGGGCAAGTGACTTAACAGCTTTTGGCCTCAGTTTCCTCATCTGTAAAACCAGATTGATAATAGCACCTGTGTTGCTGGGCTATTGTGAAGATCCAAAGAAATAATGACAGATGCAAGGTGTAAAATGGTATATAATTGCTAGCTATTATTATTATTATTATTATTATTATTATTATTATTATTATTATTATTATTTCAGACCCATATAATTTCTCATTCTCCCCTTTGGTACAGACCCAAAGAAAAATAGCTAGCTATGGAAGGAGCAAAATACTATTTCTGCCATTTACTGGCTATTTGATCTTGGCTAATTCAATTCCCTTCTCTGAGACTCAGTTTCCCCATCTGTAAAATATGGGGGTCATACTAGATAATTCCTACAGGACCTTTCATATCTAAATCCCTTAATTTTGTGAGCTCCCCATGTATCAGCTCAAGAAAGTGTAGAGATGAATTGGGGTTACCTTAGAGGATTCCATGTTGGCATCGATTTCTCTGTTCAACTTCCAGGTAATATCCTCGGAGGACAAATCTGGCCACTCACGCTAGTCCCCGTGGATCTGTCTTCAGAAAGGCAGGTCTGGGGAAGACATGTTTGTCCTTCCTGTTCCAAAGAGCAGAATTTCTACACAATCAGAGGCACTCCTGATCTTATCATCCTCATGACATGAGGGTGGAGGCAGACCTGGTCACAGGTAACGTGATTCTTAAAGGGCCAACACATAAAAAGGTGTTTGACCAACCCAATAACCTCATATCTTTCATGGGGTCATAGATTCAGGGCTGAAAGGGACTTTAGAGGTCAGCTGGTGTGGAGGACTCAAGGACCCGGCCCATACAATCATTGAGTGTGGCCCAAATCTGCTCAGAGTTCCTTTTTTGTTTTAACATCTTGATGTAGTAATAAGACATTTATATTAAACGTTATGTAATAATATTATATAAAAATCATGTACATATACAAACACATATACATGTATCTACAATACAATATATGTATATATGTGTGTGTATGTATATGTGTATATATATATATATATACACAGTTACATGTGTATGTATATGTATATATGCATGCATATATGTATATCTAGGTGTATATGTATGTTTGTGATTTTATATGTATATATATGTGTGTGTGTGTGTGTGTATGTGTATGTGTATAAATAGAGAGGGAGTATGTGTGTGTGTCTGTATAGTTTTCCAAGTCAATATGTGACCTTGAAGGCAGCTAGGTGGCGCCATAGTGCACAGAGCACTGGCCCTGGAGTCAAGAACATCTGAGTTCAAATCCAGCCTCAGACACTTATTAGTTGTGTGCCCCTGGGCAAGTCGCTTCACCCTGTTTGCCTCAGTTTCCTCATCTGTAAAATGAGCTGAAGAAAGAAATGGCAAGCCACTCCAGTATCTTTGCCAAGGAAACCCCAAATGGGGTCATGAAGAGCTGGATGTGATTGAACAACAACAACATGGATCCTTAGGTACAGTTTACTGTCCCTCATGCTCAGTGAGTTTACCACCACTTATCTAGTCTAAGCCCTCTCCTGCTGCTGGAAGATAGAGGAGGTGGAGATCATGACCAAGTAACAAACAGAGCTGGAGGCGGTGGAGCCTGTAGTGATGCTGCAGAGCCCTGCACCCAACCTAGCCCAGAAAAGGACTGTCATTGGCAGGAGGGATTGGACTAGCTGTGGCTGGCCCCCCAGGCCGAATGGACGGCAGCTGCAAAGGAGGCGGATTTCAACTCAATGTAAAGAAGAGCCTGCTAATGATCCCAAAGTGAATGGCTGTTGGATCTCCTGCTCATCCGAGGCCTGGCCAGGTGACTGACTATTGGGATGTTCTACAGGGCATGGTCTTGTCTTATTCAGCCTCCGATGTCCCTTCCTGTCTCCTAGATTAAAGGTTCTCTGGATGCTCACAGCTACTTAAAGGATCTCAGAACCTCAGATCAGCAAAAATAACCCTTTCTGATAAAACCCTGTAGAATGAGGGAGGCAGTGTGGTATGTTGGAAAGAGTTCTATCTCTAGAGTTAGAAGATGTGGCTTCAAGTGTTGGCCAAGTCTCAGCCTTCTATTCCTTTAGGCCTGCCATCTGTAAAATGAGGGTGATGGTGATAATCCTTGTATTATCCGTCTCACAAGGTTATGAAGAAAGGTTTTGTGAAATCTTTGTGTGGCAGCTAGATGGTACAGTACATAGAAAGTTGGTCCTGGACTCAGGAAGACCCAAATTCAAGTCCTGACACAGACATTTAGTAGCTGTGTGACCCTGGGCAAGCTACATAACCTCTAAATCTCAGTTTCCTCATCTGTAGAATGGGAATAATAACAACACCTCATTGAGGTGTAATATATAAGAATCAAATGAGCTTTGCTGGTATAGTAAGTGGCATCTCATGCGTGGCTCACAGGGAGGCAAGAATAGACATCTCTAGCATCTCCTTCATCTCCCTCTCTTCCCTAAGGAAGATTTGATTCCTGCCAGAAGAAGGGAAGCAAGAGGTTGGGACCAGGCATGGGCACCCTCCTGCTCTCCTTAGAAGGAGGAAGTACCTGGCTAGAATTCTATCTGTCTTCTCCCTTAAATATCATTAGTCTAGGAGATGTAATTTTCAGGTTCAAGAGAATCTCCTGCCAACTGTCCTTTAATGGGGAATAAGGGCCCCAAGATTTATATCCAAGGCTTGAAATCTGTCCCACCAAATAGCAGCTCCACAATGGACACGTGGAACAAATAGCAAAGAAATTCAGTTGTGCAAGTTGATAGTAAACCAGAAATCACAGGAGAGTATACATGTAGGAATACATAAGAAGACATTACAAATTAAAGGATCTCTTCCACTAAGGAGAGAGAGAGAGAGAGAGAGAGAGAGAGAGAGAGAGAGAGAGAGAGAGAGACAGACAGAGACAGAGACAGAGAGAGAGAGACAGAGACAGAGAGACAGAGTCAGAGACAGAGAGAGACAGAGACAGAGAAAAGAAGAAGAAGAAGAAGAAGAAGAAGAAGAAGAAGAAGAAGAAGAAGAAGAAGAAGAAGAAGAAGAAGAAGAAGAAGAAGAAGAAGAAGGAGATGGAGAAGGAAAAGGTCCTAGATCTCATGAAGGGGAATATTTCCTGAAATACAGCAAGCTGGGACAGAGACATGATAGAGACTGCCAGCTCTTCTCATGCTGGCTTCTTACCAGAGACTTTCTCTTCCTTCAGAAACCTAAAGTGAAGTTGTCATCAGGAATCTTTTCTCAAAGCTGGAAGCTAGAAGAACCTAAAGAGACTTCAACTCTTTTCTCTCTCACTCTCCCACCCAACCCTCACACGACCAAGGAGCACTAAGTCTCTACCAGTAAGGACAGAGTCTTATGCAATTGGCCCTTGGAATCAAAGGTAACGCTAATGTTTACTATTGTCATCTTAAATCAATATATAAATCAGTGATTGTTAAGTCAATTTACAAGTGTTTATTAGGTGCCTACTATGTGCCAGGCGTTGTGCTGGGAATGCAAAGACAAAATGAAATAGTTCTGCTCCCTGAAGAGCTTACTTTCTACAGGACAAGTGAACGTATATAAGTAAATATAAACCATATTCAAAATAAATCACAGAAACTGAGAGCTGGAAGGGGATCTTAGCAGTCATCTTGGCTAGCCTATGCATTAAAGGAATCTCCTCTGTTTCCTCTTCTGTAGAATGAAGGGCACTTCATTATGTCCAAGGTTCCCTCCAACCCTGGTCTTCAGTGAGGTAGCACATTATAGTTGATGAAGCATTAGTCTTAGAATCAGAAAGACTTGGGTTCCAACCCAGCCTTTGACACTTAGTGGCTGGGTGACCATAGTCAAGTCTAACCTTCATCCTTTGCCTTAATTTCCTCATTCATAAAATGGGGATAATAATGGCACAGTACCTGCCCCACAGGGTCATTCTGATGATTAAATGAGATGATATATGTAAAATACTTCACCAGCCTTAAGGAGCTAGAGGAAGTGTCAGCTATTTCCAACACACCAGCCTGACTCACCAGGATGCATAAGCCCCGTAATGAATGCCAGTTACTGGTACCTTACCATTTGGTGGCTAGCAGATGCTTCAGCAGGAAGGAGGATGTAGCAGCCAAAATAGCGTCATTCTGCCTGCGTGGTCCGTCTTTCTTGCCATTCTCTTAATGGGCGAGAACTTCTCCCAGAACTCATGCAGTCCTGCAGGAGGCTAGGATTGGGTGTGTACCAGAGCTTTGGATAGGGCTTCCAAAATCCTCTCCATGTTCCCCAGGGAGCTCTCTTGCAAAGGAGACACTTTAAATAAAGTGGAGAATGCTTAGGGCAGCTAGGTGGTGCCATAGTGCATACAGCATCAGGACTCAAGTCAGGAAGCCTCATCTTCCTTTCAAATCCAGCCTCAGACACATACTAACTGTGTGACCCTGGGCAAGTCACTTCACCTGTTTTCCTCAGTTTCCTCCTCTGTAAAATGAGCTGGAGAAGGAAATGGCAAGCCACCCCAGTGTCTCTGCCAAGAAAACACTAAATGGGGTCATGGAGAGTCAGACATGACTGAAATGACTCAATCACCTCATCTATAAAATGGAGCTAATAATAAGCTCCTACCTCCCAAAGTTGTTGTGAGGATCGCACAAGATTATTTTTTGTAAAGTGCTTTGTTTGCATACCTTAAAGCCCTACATCAATGCTATTAAAGGCCAGATACCTGGTAATGTTGCCTCTTTATCATCAGTGAATACACACTTCATGTGTCCAGACCTTTGAGTGTGTCTCGACGTGGTTCAGGAAATGGAAGCTTGCCTTGGCTTTTCTCACTGGTCATTGCAAAGCGTAAGCCCAATGTGATATTCTCTTGTTCAATAAACTGCAGTGACTTCCTACCTTTTGGATCAGATACAAACTCCACTGTCTTTTAAAGCCTGGCCCCAACTTACCTTTCCAACATAAGCACACCTTATTCTCTTTTGTGCATTCTCTGGCCAGAGAAGAGCTAGGCACTTGGAACATGATATCTCTGCTGGGCCAGGTTGGGCATGGCTCTGATGTTTGGTCATACTCTCTCACCGTCTCCTGGCTCAACTGCAATCTTTGGCTAGGATACCGCCAAGCTTTTTCAGAAAGAGCCAGAACTCTTCCCCTAAGACAACTGAGAAACTTTCCCAGTTCTGCTCTTTCATAGGTTTGGGTCTGGGGGCTACCGGCTCCTGGGTAGCAGGACTCAAGCTCCCCTCTCCCCTACTCACTTGACAGAAAGTTGGGTTTTGGAAAGCCACGTCCTTGGGTTGTGTGTCCCCTGAGACAAGCAAATGTCTCCAATGGCCATGTGCTGCTGCTGAGACAACATTGCTAATCGCAAAAGGTAAATTGTTCATTGGTTGACAGGTACATTGCACAGTTTGTACAGGTAATACACTCTGCCAGAGACACAAGAAAGTTCCCAAGAGTTGGGAGCATCCCCAAAAGCTTGTTTCTTCCTCCAGTACTGGCTCTCTTCTCCTTTGCCTTTTTAGGATCTATCTCCTCATTTTTTTTAAACCCAAACTTTCCCAGAAAATTGAATGGATCGAGAAATGGCACCCTGGCCACCCAAGGAGCCAATGCATTGTCTCCATCACTCTTCAACTGAGTTTCCCGACCCTTTCATATGTAAATGGACCCCTCTAGGACTCCTGCCCTTTCTAGCCACAAATGAGCCTCTCCAAATCTGACAGCATACTAGGGGACTTAATTGATAAGGGGTACCCTGATAACCCTTCTCCCTACCCAAATGCTTCACAAAGCTCCAAGGCTGTAGGATGACAGCTGGCATATTCTATTGCAGATGGGAAAATTAAGATCTGGAGATGTTCCCTGAATTGCCCAGAATCACAGAAATGGTAAATGGCAAGAGCAGATTATTTGGAAACCTGATCCCTCTTAGGATCTAAACCCATTGTGTGACAGTACCCTTATTTATTCTCTAGACTCCTTACTCCTGGGGCCAGAACCTGGGTGCTCCCAATTCTGGTCTAATGTGTTGTTTTTCCCCCTCATTCATCTCATTGTGTTTCTCCAGGCCTGGTGGTATCCCTGACTCTCCTGTGAATAATCCTTGGGAAGGAATCCCTTCTACTCCCTTCTCCCCTACCCCGGACATCTCTCCTTTATTTCTAAACTAACCAAGGATTTGTCACCCTTACTGGGCTTGCAGATCTCCAGGGGCCAGTTGCTGCTTTCAGAAATCAAGCCTCGTGACCTTCCCCAGCTTGAATTTCTCCTTCCCTTTGAAGGTCACATTTGGGCTGGGAGAACTGAACCGGCGCCCTGATAAGCCAAAGCCAGACTCCTATGCGTCCTTGCTTCACCCCTTTAAATCAACAAGCCTCCCTGTTCAGGGGGTTCTGTTTGAAGGAGGGGTGAGCAGAGACAAACCCTATCCTCTGCTTCCCTCCTGAAAGACCTGCTGGTGAAAAGTGCACCAGAACAGCAGAGTTAAGGCATTGTGTTAGCTGGAAGAACTATGTCACCAGCGGCCAAAAGAAGTTTTCTGCTTTCTAAGCACAGAGCACTTCCCCTGCTTAACAGCCTTTGATGGCTCATTATTGTCCCCAGGATGAAATATAAACTGCTTAGGTTGGCATTTAAGTCCCTCTGTAATATGACCAAAACTTGACTTTCTTTTTTAAAAGTCAAATTTTTTAAAAACATTCACAACCATTTATTTTCTCTCCCTTCCACCTATCTACATCCCTTCCCTCTCAAAAAAGGGAACAAACCCCTTGTAACAAATATGCAGAGTCAAGCTCAACAAATTCTCACAGTGGCCAAGTCCACATATGTGGATATCTCATTCTGCTGCCTGAGTCCACCACACTATCTGTTAGGATAGATAAACTCGCACTTCATCAGTCCTTTGGAATCATGCTTGGTCCTGGCATTGATCAGAGTTCTTAAGACATCCTGAGCAGCTTGTCTTTACATTGCAGGGCACCCTTGTCCCAAAGCCCTTTGGTCTGAGACTCTCTCCTTATTGGTGGAGATGAATGCCTAGCTCTGCATGAGAGGGAGGGCTGAGTTGGTGAGTGTCTAGACAGCTCCAACCTTCCACTCTTCTGGGTTGGTCCCCCTTCCAAAATATTTCAAGTGTCAAGTCGATTTCAGGGCTTCTGGCTTTCGGCTTCCAGGAGGAAGATGGAAGTGGAAGACTACAGGAAGACCTGAGAGGAGCCAGCTGTCTCTGTCATGTCCCTGTTCCCAGAGTGCTACTCCAGACTTTAGGGGAATTTCCCTTGGGTGAGGTCAAGGACACAGTCTCTCTTGGTTGAGCTGAGTTATCTCCCATTGAGAGAACTGCTTCAACCTGAATTGTCTGGGATATATTCTCCTATGTATACCTTCTCTGATCTTGGTTTTGCTACGATTTGGATAAATGGGTTTCTTTGATACCATGTGACTTCATTGTGGAATTGGTATTTGGTTAGAAAGGGGTCAAGCCTTGAGTAAAGAGCTTGGGGTCTTCCTTTCTCCCAGAAATGACAAAGAGATCAGAAATTAGAATATTCCTTAGGCAAACACTATTTAGGGGCAGCTAGGTGGCGCAGTGGATAGAGCACCGGCCCTGGATTCAGGAGGACCTGAGTTCAAATCTGGCCTCAGACACATAACACTTTCTAGGTGTGTGACCCTGGGCAAGTCACTTAACCCCATTGCCTATGCTTAAAAAAAAACCCAAAAAGCAAACCACTATTTAAGGGAGGAGATGGATATAATTCTAGCCTGGCCCTCCCTCCCTTTGCCGAGAGCAGAGTGTCCTTCTGCCCCAACTTGCTGTTTCCTCTCCAGGCATGAACCAGTCTCCCTTGGAGAAGGGTGGGAGGAGAAGAGGCTAGAGATGTCTATGCTGCCTTCCTTGGAGCCACACAGTGACAGCCCTTGAAACATGTGGGGCCTCTGCCCACTCCTCTCCCTACTGTTGTTATTGTTCTATAAATTGTTCTCCTGATTCTGTTCTCCTCACTTCGGGTCCATTTGAACAAGTCCAACCTACTTCTCCAGGTTTACTTATCAACAGTATTTTACACATTTTATGTCTGAGCCAAATTGGACCACTGGCTAATTCACCTGGGCATCTCTAGCCCCTGGGTATTCACTCAGGCTGTCCTCCCATGCCTGGAATGCATCCCTATTCACCTCTGCCTTTTGGAACTCTTCTTCCCTTCAAGGGCCAACTCAGGCACACCTCCTACATGAAAACTTCCCTGATCCCCAACTTGGAACTACTCTCTCCATCCCTCAAATACTCCTTCGTCTCCCCTCCCCATCTTTTGATGTTCAGTCATGACCCCATTTGGGGTTTTCTTGGCAACGATACCAGAGTAGTCTGCCATTTTTTTCTCCAGCTCATTTTACAGATGAGGAAACTGAGGCAAACAAGGTGAAGGGACTTGCTTAGGGGGACACAGCTAGTAAGTGTCTGAGGCTGGATTTGAACTCAGATGTTCTTGACTCCAGGGCCAGTGCTCTGTGCACTATGGCGCCACCCAGCTGTTCCACCACTCCCTACCTCATATATATTTATCTGTGTACTTGCAGTATTTTCCCAAGAAGAATATACTCCTTGAATATATTCTTTTTTTTTCTTTGCTAGGCAATGGGGTTAAGAGACTTGCCCAGGATCACACAGCTAGTTAAGTGTCAAGTGTCTGAGGCTGGATTTGAACTCAGGTCCTCCTGACTCCAGGGCCAGTGCTCTATCCACTGCGCCACCTAACTGCCCCTCCTTGAACACATTCTTGAAATATACTTGAAAGCAAGGATTGCTTTTTTCTTTCTTTCTTTCTTTCTTTCTTTCTTTCTTTCTTTCTTTCTTTCTTTCTTTCTTTCTTTCTTTCTTTCTTTCTTTCTTCCTTCCTTCCTTCCTTCCCTCCTTCCTTTCCTCCCTCCTTCCCTCCCTCCCTCCTTCCCTCCCTCCTTCCCTCCCTCCCTCCTTCCCTCCCTCCCTCCTTCCCTCCCTCCTTCCCCCCTTCTTCCTTCCTTCCTTCCTTCCTCTTTCTTTCTTTCTTTCTTTCTTTCTTTCTTTCTTTCTTTCTTTCTTTCTTTCTTTCTTTCTTTCTTTCTTTCTTTCTTTCTTTCTTTCACAAGCACAGGACCTAATACATGTTCAAATTGACCTGTGACCCTCATGATGTAGATCATAGCCTATCACATCACATGCCTGCTCATCCTAGGCGATTCTTTCCTATATATTTTTGTCATTGGAGGTTCACTTAAAATGCTGGGTTTCCCCACCCCCCTCAATTTCTCTTAATGTTGATAGGATATTAAAGGAAGATGTGGGCTGTACTTTGGTTATGCCACACCACCAGCCTATATCTTCTGCTCATTCATTTTTTTAGATGATAATCTTTACTGTCTTCTCCATAATTTCTTGTGTGAAATTTTAAGGCTACTCCCTGAGTTCACATTCTCACTTAAGATTTGTGCCCAGAGGCATAAATGGCTTTGATTCCCTTCAGGATTCTAGGGATACTTCTGAGGAATTGTGGTTTCTAACATTGTATCTCATGAGCCCCCACCAGTGTGCTTTCCATTACCAATCAGCTAGTTGAATCTATTAATTTTTTTTAAAAAAGGATTTACTCACAAGGTATAATAAGAACATTTATTACAAAATATTCCCCCCACGCATACCTCAAACTAGGGGCACACTCTCTGCTCATACAGTAAGTTCTCTGAGGAGAGTAGTCTCAGAATTAAAGCAAAAGGTAGAGAGGAATACATATAGAAAACACATGTGGAAAATACACATGAATTGACTCCTGGACCTGGAAGTCCTTTTCTTCTTCTATGTGTTTTCCCCTTTCCCCCCTTAGGTGTAACTGAATGTTAAGCCCAGCTCAGCCTAGAGGACCAATGCCTCTTTTGAGACCCCAGTCAGCACGTTTTTACAGTGTGAAGGGTCTCATTCCTTGAAGTCGTGGGGGCACTTGGATGACATTTCTTTCTGCATCTGCTGCTGCTTCCAGTCATGATGGGGATCTCTGAATCTCTCAGATTTAGTTGGTCATCCTGATATGTGGCTGCTGGTTCCCTCTCTCCCCTTCCTGCTCAGGTCCTGGAAAAGAAGAAGCCAGCTGTTGCTGATTCCCCCTGGATCCAGCTGCTGCTGAGCTAACAATAACAACAATAATGATGATAGCTATCACTTATATAGGGCTTTAAGGTTTACAAAGAGCTTTACAAATATTGCCTCATTTGATCCTCACAACAACCCTGAGAGGTAGGTGCTGTTATTTTATCCCCATTTCACAGATGAGGAAATTGAGGCAAACAGAAATTAAGTGACTTGACCAGAGTCATGCAGCTAGTAAGTGTTTGAGGCAGAATTTGAACTCGTGTCTTGACTCCAAGTCTTGTGCTCTGTGCACTGTACCACCTTGGGGCTGCTACCTTGTCATCTCTCTAGACCTTGAAATGCCCATGAGGTCAATTACTGGGTAAATCCCTCTCAAGGCTGCTGCTCAGCCTCCACTTCTGGACCTTTAGCTACCAGCTCCAGTGGACTGCACTTCTGACTCTGGCTGCTGGTGGGTTCTCTGAAGAGACCTTTGAATTCCTAGGTCTCTCACCATCTTGCTCTTTGGATGCATCCACCTTGGGGTACTCATTTGTCTCAGAGTAGAAAAGAACAATCATAAAAGAAGTAAGTAGGGGCAGCTAGGTGGCGCAGTGGATACAGCACTGGCCCTGGATTCAGGAGGACCTGAGTTCAAATCCGGCCTCAGACACATGACACTTACTAGCTGCGTAACACTGGGCAAGTCACTTAACCCCAGTGTCTAACTCCCACCCCCCCAAAAAAAAGAAAAGAAAAAAAAAGAAATAAGTAGACTCATGGGTAGTGTTGGTCAGGGAGTGGAATACACCCAGCTGCTCTTCCCTACCCAAAAACTCAAAGCAGCCTTCCTAAGGGGAAACCACCAAGAAAAAACAAACAGACAAACCCAGTGATGGTCAAGTGACACTTTTTGTATGCACATTCAATTCTACCTCAACACCTACTGAGTCTTCTATTCTGATTTTGTAGGCAAATAGAAGACTTTTTGCAATGTTAACACCTCAGCCACTCATGGCTCTCCAAAATTTCCACGTGATTGGATTGGAAGCCGGCAGAGCACGTCTGCACATGCTCTAAGGGCTGGCCCTCATAGGCTAATCCATCCAGGCTACAATGATCTGTAATGAGCTGCAGCTTCTGTGCCCCTACCATGCACCTTATGGTAGTGGCAGCAGCTGCTATGCAGGTTACCTTGGTTATTTCTTACAAGGTATTGAATCTATCCTCTAGATTTAATTGGTGGAAGGAGTTAAGTAAGGCTTGAACCACTTAAGAAGCTTCCTACTGGCTAAAAAAAAAAAAGCCAGCAAAACAGGCTTTTGACCAGCCAACCAGCATAGATAACACAGAGGTAGGGGAAACTATCCCTAGGTGAATCAGTGCTGTTTCCTTGACAGATATTCCATTCCCTGTTATGGCTAAGTAAACTTCATTTTGTTAGCTCTTAGCTGGTCTGTGATTTTCTCATTTTAATCCAGTCTTGGACCTCAACTACCAGACTGTCTAGCTGCCCACACATTTCTGCATTGCCCTCTGAGTGATCATTAGTTTCTGTTTTTCACAGACCACAGTGTTCCATGGTTTAAAGACATACAACATCACTAGAAGGATGAGGATATTTTGGAAAATGGGCTTTTATTTCAGGGTAAAGTTTGGAGACTTTAACATAACTTTGCAATTTCCCAATCTTGTGTATGCCTCTTGCAGAGTACTCCCCTCCTGCTCTCTTTGCTCCAACCAAAGGGACTACTCACCAGTACATTACATTTTCTCTCCTGCTGCCACATCTTTGCACACACTGCCTTGCCTCTCTCATACCTGAAATGCTCTCCCTTTTTATCTCTGCCTCTGAAACCTGTTCCCTTCAAAACTCAGCTCAAGCTCCATCTGTTTCTGGAAACATGTCCTGATTCTTCTGTTTGTTAGGATTCTCCCTCCACGCCCATACCTGCATTCACTTAACTTAGAGCAGGTTGTAGTCTAAAAGTAGACTGCAAGCATATTGAGGGCAGAACTGCCTCGCTTTTGGATTTGTCTTCCCAGAATTCAGCATAGCGTTTTGCATATAGTAGGTGCTTAATACATGCCTGTTAACTGATTATGGTGTTTTGATTCAGACTACTGTTAATCCCACTTAAAGAGATGAGATCAGTGATACCTTTTCCTAGTTTGAATCACTAAGTATCCTGGCTGAATGGTATCTGTTTTCTCATATAAACCATTACACAGAAGATGTGCCCTCTGTAGCTTTAGGTGTAGGAGGAATATGATTGTAGTGAGCACAGCCGATCTGTCTTCAGAGCTTTCGTATTAACGTATTTGAGAGACAGGCAGCTTGGGAATAGCAAGAAGGCAGTAACCCAGCCTTAGAAGACCTGGGTTCAAGTCCCGAGAAGCTCTGATTTCCTCGAGCTGTGACACCTCCCCTCCCCCCCCCCCCCCCCCCCCCCCCCGTCATCTAATATTTAGGTGCTTTAGGCAACTAATTCTAAGATACAGAGTTGACGATCTACCATGGGAGTCAGTCACTACTAAACATTTATTAAATGTCTGCTATGTGCCAAACCCTGTGCTCTGCGCTAGGAATTCAAAGAAAAGCAAAAAAGGCCCTGCCCTCAAGGGGCTCACAGTCTAATGGGGTGACAACATAAAATGACCATGTACAAACACCGCATAAATACGGGGTCACCGAGGAGGGAAGGCACCAATGTTAAGGGCGACTTGGAAAGACTTGAGCTGAGACCTGGAGGAAGCCAGAGAAGCCACAAAGCCACCTATGCTGATGAAATCACAAATCTCTTAAAAAATGTAGGAATAAGCTCCCTGTGAGACATTGCTTTTAAGTAAGTAGCCTAAATCCTCCCGCTGCTAGGTGTCCCGGCTCAGGGTCTTGGGGGTGGGGGCACACTGACTGGAGCTCAGCAAACCCCTGGGGAAGAGGGACACCCCCTCGCTCCAGTCCTCTTGGAAAGCTGCACAGCGCGGTATAGAGGATGAACAGCTGCACAGATTCGCCCGGCAGGTTAGGAAGTGTCCCAGAGGAAATTGGCCTTAAGCAATGCGGAAGATCCCCTCCAGTCCGGCTCCTGTGGTCCGAGAGGTGCTGTTACCCCTTCTCCCCACGGCAGGGCACTGACACCTCGCTTCTGGATGTAAGGGTTGCCTGCGTGGGGGGAGGATGGGTGTTGAAATTCTTACACTACCATCCCGGTGTGTGGGGGAGCTGAGAGTGGGAGAGAAGGGTGGGAGAGGGGGAAGATTAGGTGTCCTCGGGCAATGGGGCAACGTTCTAAGTTCAGGGCGCAGACGTTCTAAGGTCACCCCGCGGACGTTCTAAGGACAGAGGGCAGGCTGGCAGGGCTCTGGGCTGGGCAGCGGGTCTACCGACCCTTACGTCCCAGACCGGTCCCCAGTCTCAGACTCTGACCGGCATCGGGCCCAGGGGTAGGGCGGGGGTCCACCCGCGGCTGCGGACCCCCTTCTGTCTGCCTTCTCGGGCAGGACAGGCAGGTTCAGCCCTGCCCGCCCATCCTCCCGCCGCCCGCTAGCTCCCGGCCCAGCTCCGGGGCAGACGTCCAGCCGGCCCGCCCCCTTCTCGCTCCCCACGCGCGCAGCTCCGCCCCGGGCCCCAGCCGGCGCAGGCGCCGCCGGACTCCAGGTTGCCATGACCACGGAGGCGCTTCCCCGCCCCCTCCCCCGGCGGCCCCCGGCCCCCAGGCCCCGCCCCTCACGCCGGCCCCGCCCCCGCTGGCGCCCCCCACCCTCCTGGCCCCAGCAGGGTAGGCTGCGCGCCGGCCGCCGGGGCTGGGCAGCGCAGCGCGGCTCGGCGCAGGTGGCGGCAGGTGTCCCGCAGCCCTGGCCCGCAGGGTAGGTTGCACCGTGGGGCCGGCGGGGAGGGGCGGGGCATGAGAGTGGGAGGGAGCCCCGCTGCCCGCCCGTCCGGCCCGTGGCGAAAGGGCTGCAGGTGGAGGGCGGGCGATGGCGGTGCCCAGGGCCAGGGGCGAGCGAGGCGCGGGCGGCGGCGGCGGCGGCGGCTGTGGAGCCCACGGACCCGGGCGGCTGAGTGAGTGTCTGGCGGCCGGAAACTTTCTGCCCCGGCAGAAAAGTTCCCCGAGCGTCCGGAGAGGGTCTGGTGTGGGGGCGGCGGGGAACTATCGAGGTCCGGTGCACCGGCAGTGGGGAGAGGAGTAGATCCCAAGCGATCTCCCTCCAGGACTTGGGAGCCGGGGGGAGGGGGACCTCGACCTGGATCCTGAGGCCCCACGGGCGAGCTGGGAGTGGGAGCGAGTGTATCCCCTCTCCGACCCTCCCCCGTCCTCCGTCCGAGGTTCCGTAGTGGATTCTGAGATGGGAGCGAGTGGATCTCCCGAAAGGCGGGGTGAAGGATTGGACCGCTGCCGGGATTTGGGCTTCGCTCAGAGTGGATTCCCCCAGACTGGGGGTGCAGGTGGGGGTAGGGGATAGATCAGAGCTGGGATCCCAGGGAGAAATCAGGGTCCTCGGGAGGGTTGTGGGCTTGGAGGTACCCGGTAGCGGGGGCACCGAAGGGGACTCGCACTTTTCTGAGCCTCAGTGGAGCCCTTGCGAACCCGCAGCGCCCGGGGCGTGGGAAAGGCCCGGAGACTCACAGTGGCCGCTGAGCCGCTCCCGGAGGATACCCCGCGGGCCAGGCTCCGGTCCACCCTTCTCCTCGGGGAGCTGGAAGGCTCCCTCGCCAATCTCTTGAGGGGCTCGTGCTCCCTGGCGCGCCCAAACCCCGCGTGGATTTCCACCTTCTCACACAAAGGGCCGATGAAGGGAAGCCGATGGCTAAGGGGTGGGGGGCTTAGGGTCCTCGTTGTGCGTCCCTGAGGGTGTTGGGCTGGGCTGAGCGGCTCTCCCCCTTCCTGGACTCCCCCACATCTGCTCGGAGGCTCGGATGGGAGAACAAAGTCGCTTTGATGGGATTAAGGGCTCAGGCGGCCAGCTCCAACCTAACCCCAACTCTCCCGGGAGCTGCATAGGATTTCCCCTTCTCTCTGTCATCCTACCTTCCCTGTCCCCAAGCCTAGCTGGGCCCAGGCGGTCCTGTCCCCTGCCTAGGCTTGGACCAGAGGGAGGCAGGGGCCCCGAGGGGAAAAGAATGGATGATCCCCAGCTTCGTGGAAATGGCCTGTTGCCCCACACCCAGAATCTGACCTTTTAAACAGCCAGCTAGCTCTGGGGCTCCAGCCCCTTTCCTGGTAGCCGAGGACATTCACTTAAACCTTATTATCTCTGAGGAGATAATTGAGCGTCTGACATCCATAATTTGCCCTAAAACTGGTTCTGATGTCTGTGTTTAATGCCAGGCTGATACTTAACTTCCCTAGAGATTATCCATTATCTTTTGGAGGGGGATGTGGCCTTTGGACCAAATGTTCTCCCCCCCCCCCTCCTCATTTTCTCTGTATATGTCTCTCAGGAGGCTTCCTTCTGCCTCTTCAACTGTCTATTCTCTTATAGCTGAGGTAAGGCCCTTTTAATCTAGCGGCTTGGGGAAATTGGTTTCCAGGAGGTCTGGGCCAAGTCTTGGCCAGCCTAGCTCAGTAGGTTTGGTTTAATCAGTAACTTTTTACCCTGGGCATTGCCTCTCCTTCTCTGTGCTTCGACTTTGAAAATACCTCTGAGTTACAGAGTGGTTCTGTTAAGGTGTTGGTGACCAGGGAGACATTGGGGGCCTCCTCCAACGGAGCGTCCTTCTGGAAGGGATCCCACAGGTTCAAAGACACAGAGTCAGTTAGGAGGGGCCTTGGAGGTCATCTGGACCATCCTCCTGACTAGGGCATTCTAGGATGGGGCTGGGCCTAGAGGCTTATTTTTAGCTGGAAACAAGCATTCATTATTGGGATTTCCCTAGATAAATAGGGCTTGGAAGCAGATTTGTTAGCATCTACAAGAAGGGAAAGACTTCAGAGTGGACAGCTTGTGGCAAGTTAACATTTTATTTCTTTTTTAAAGAAAAGTTTTCTTCCCAAATCACAGTCGTATACCTTTTCCACCCTTGTCTTCCCCTGTGACAAAGAAAAGTCTGCTCAGGGAAGCTACTCGGTATATGTTGACTCAGTCTGACTGCATTGCAAACCTCTCCAGAGCTATAAAAGACCATTTAGCTGACCTCTTTTATTTTAAAGAGCAGGAAACTGAGGCCCAGAGAGGTTAAGTCACTAGCTCAAAACATCCACAGGTACTAAGTGACAGTGTCAGGATTTGAACTCAGTTCTGTGACTGGTAGGATCTTTCATCTTTCTGCTCCAGCCATGCGGATTGAAGGTGTGTTTCTTTATCTCCACTCAGCAAGATTGGTCATTTTAATTACACAATTTTATTGTTCACTGGGTTTATGTGTTTTCATTATGTATAATCAAAAACAAATTTTTTTCCTCACACGGTATGGTTCTGGTCTACCTTTGCACTGATTTCCTGTCCCTTCTTATTCTGATATGGGCATTCATTGCTAGGTGGCTTAAGGTCACAGGTCTAGAGCTAGAAGGGACTTTATAGTCATAGGTTCACTTTATTAAATGAGGAAACAGAGGCTTAGAAATGTCAGGTGACTTGTCCAAGGTCCTACAGCTAGTAAATGTCAGAGGGGGTATTTAAACCTAGGTTTTGGAGGCAGCTAGGTGGCACAGTGTATAAAGCTCCAGCCTTGGAGTCAAGAGGACCTGAGTTCAAATCCAGCCTCAGACATGGCACTTACTAGTTACGTGACCTTGGGTAAGTCACTTAACCCCGATTGCCTCGCCCAAAAAAAACACCACAAAACCAAACCTAGGTCTTCCCTGCCTCCACATCCATTACTCTGTCCACTATGGTGTCCATGCTGCACCCCCAGTGAGGCACACTGAGGTGAAGGGAGTTCTTCAAAGCCATATGGCTGGTATGTGTGTGTGTGTGTGAGAGAGAGAGAGAATTCAAGGCTCTTAAATTTAGTTTGTTTAACAAATCCTTTTGCTCCAGGTAGTGAAGGTAGGTGTTGATTTAAAGTGAAACTGTTTGGGAGAATCAGTGTCCCGGTGATGAGGATTTCAGTTAGGACGGACAGTATGATATAGCAGTGAGAGTGAGGAATTCCTAGTCAGAAAACTGTGTTAGGATCTTGGGATCCTTGGAGGTCACCTAATCTGATTCCTTCACTTTACAGAGGGTCGAATTGAGGCCTGGAATGGGTTGGGGAGCGATTTATGAAGGTCACATAGGCAGTGACAGAGCCAAGATTTGAATTCTGCAAGTAATAGATTACCCCACAGAAGAAACTGAGTGAACAGAAGCATTGATCTGGCACCTACTGTGTGCTGTGGAAGTTATCTTTTCCTTACCTGGTCTGGTCTTCAGACCTCATTTTATTCATTTGTAAAATTGGGCAGCTAGGTGGCATGGTGGATGGAACACTGGGCTTGGAATCAGGAAAACTTGTCTTCATGGGTTAAAACCTGGCTTCAGGCTCTGTGACCCTGGATAAGTCCTTAACTCTGTTTGCCTCAGTTTTCTGTAAAATGAGCTGGAGAAGAAAATGGCAAACCACTCCAGTATCTTTGTCAAGAAAAACAAAAACAGGGTCATGCCACGTCAGACATGACTGAAATGACTTAACAATGACAAGAACGGACTGGATAATTAGCATTATGTTTTCCTGTGCCCATAGGAGGGGGGATTCTGCTCTGCTAGATTGTAAGCTCTATGAGGGTAAGGACTGACTCACTTAGTTCTGTCACCCCTCATGCCCAAAGCAGGTGCTTTTGAAGATGAAATAAAAGATACTAAAGATGCCTTTCCCCAAATAGAGAAGCAGCTGGTCTCTGACGTCCCATTAAGTTCTAAATTTCTCTGATTCATGTTTGCAATCTGAAAGACACAGATTGTGGAATGACTTACAAATGAGAAGAATTCTTACAAAACAGAATGTCAGAGAGTCATAGAGATTGTCAAAGCCAGAAATTCTCTGGTAGAGAATGTCAGAGCTGGGAGGAAGCCTAGAACACAGACTTTGTCAGACCTAGGAGGGAACTTAAAATACACTGTCCAAGCAGGGAAGGATCTTAGAAGAGAAAATGTCAGGGCTGCTGGGGAGCCTAGAACACAGACTCTCAGACCTAGGAGGGACCTTAGGACATACTGTCCAAGCAGGGAAGGACTTTAGAAGAGAGAAATGTCAGAGATGGTGGGGAGCCTAGAACACAGACTCTGTCAGACCTAGGAGGGAGCTTAGAACATGCTGTCCAAGCAGGGAAGGAGCTCAGAAAAGAGAAAGTCGGAGCTAAGAGGGAGCTTAGAACACAGACTCTTAGAGCTGAGAGGGGATTTAGAACAGAGAGTGTCAGAGTTGGAAGATATCTTAGAAGTTGTCCCATCTGACCCACTCACATTTACAAATGAAGTAACTGAGGCCTGGAGGGAAGAAATGATTTCAGCTAATTTAATGGACAGTTGAGTAGATAATGGTGGAGAGAATTTTAAGAGTTGGCATAAATCTCAGAAGGCTTGATGGGAATAAGGGAGTTGGAAGTATGGGAGGTATGTGTGTGTGTCTGTGTGTGTCTGTGTGAGTGAATGGTGGGTCAGTCCTACCTTTAACATTTAGCTGACATTGACGTGGCGGTGTGACAGCCTTTTGGGAGAAGGGACACAGGTCAGCTTGGGTGGAGCAACAGTGAGATCATGAATGAGCTTGGAGAAATGGCTGGAGGCTCTAGAAAGTCAGATGGGAGAGTTTGTATCTTAGGATCTGCTCATTGGTGCATTCAATGGACATTTTTGATCTTAGGAGTTAAATTTGTCTTTCAAAGTTGGATGAGCTCATGCTTACACCCAGACCTCTTTGCATATGGTTCATACTGATTTTTTTTTCTATCACTAAAGAGACATTTGAAAGCTGATATGATTTCAGGAAATGGGTTCTGCCAAGCGTACGGTTTCCACAGCTTTCTCTAGCGTGGTGGAGTAGAGAGAGCACTAGACATGGAATCACAGAGACGAGGATTTGAATCTTCCTTCCTGCACTTGCTTAGCCATGTCTGATATTTCCCTAGACGTAGGACTTTGAGCCAGTCACTTATTGGAGCCTTAGCTTTCTCATCTGTGAAATGGGATTGCCCAACCATAGATCTAGAAGGCATCCCAAAGTCATTTAGTCCAGACTTCAAATTACAGATGAGGAAGTGGAGGCCCAGGAAGGTGTGTACCCAAGGTCTTACAAGGAATAACCAAAGATGGAGCCCTTTTGTCACTCAAATGGGGTCTGAAATGCACTACTCTCATGGCTTTCTTGGGCGTAAAGGGACAGGCCCTGGCGCATGGTGCCAGCCTCCTGGTGTCTGATGGTGTCCTTTGACAGGAATCACTGTGGCATTGGTTTTGGGGTCCAAGTGGTAATTATGGGTAATTTTCCCTGTATGCAAAGTGAATAAATAGGAGAATTTCCAAGGTTAAGTCAGATCATCACCAACAAAAAAAATATGTTAACCATCCTACTCACCCACACCCTTCTGCCTGTCCCCAAAAGAAGAATCAAAAAAATCTCTCTCCTAGATCTAAGGCACTTTGTAGAATGGAATGGAATGGGATGTTTGCTTGGGCAGTGGTGTTACTCATTTCAACTGGCATCCATTGTTTTAGCCGGGGGTTGTCCTTCTAAAGTGACCCTGGAGGCAGGTGAGATTTTTTAAAAATCCAGATTTTTTTAAGAGTAGGGAACTCCCAGTGAGGAGATGCCTTCCACCGATGCAGGCCAACACCTACTCTGTAGCTGAGAAGTTAAGTGACTTCTCTGGGGTCACAAATTAAGAGATGTCAGAAACAGAAGTTGACATTGTGTGGTTCCCCCTCTGGGATGCTTCCTCAGCTCATCCACTGGAAGATTTTCTGGTTGGGTTTTCTCGGGGAGTGGCTGGTACTTTGTAAAGGAATTCTTTGTAAAGGATTCAGTGTAGCTCAGGAGCCCCCACTGGTGTATTTACCTTTAATGGTCAGCTGGTAGACACAATTAACTGGAAGCAAAGGCATCTCTTTTCCTAAGGCCTTATCAGGAGAACCATAGATATAGAGCTCCTAAGGATCTCAGAGAACATTTTGTCCAAGCCTGTGACTCTACAGATAAGGAAACTGAGTCCTACTTGTCTAGGCTCGTTCAAGTGGTAAGCATCAGAGATGGGATTTGAACCCAAGTCATCTGATTCCAGAATCAGTGTTCTTTCCACAATTCTACCAAAGAGAAAAATGAGCTTGATTAACAAGCATTTATTAAGCACCTATTGTGTGCCAGGCACTGTGTTAGGTGACAGAGATAAAAAAACAAAAATGATAGGGTTCTTGCTCTCAAGGAGTTTATGGACTTTGAAATGGGAACAAAAGCTTTACGGGGTAGGTTTCCCATCCCCCCAACCCCTCAGTGTTCTTGCTAAGAAAATCTGCCTGTTGGATTTAAGTGAAATGTGATTTGATAATTTAAGGAAATGTTTGCTTGTGAGAGCAAAATACCTTCCTGTCTATGTATAAATGTGGAAGTTTGCTCTTAAAAGATTTTAGAATGTCAGAACAGAGTAAGGGAGGATCCCAGCTGGAAGGGCCCTAAAGGTCAAAGGCCCCATCTTGCAGATGAGGAGACTTTAGCCTTGAGAGAGGAAGAGGCCTGGCCCAGAATGGTGATCTTTTTATTCCAAATTGCTACCAAACGTTTTGTACCCGGAGTGTGAGGAAGGAAGGCCCCTCCCAGCTCTAACCCGTTAGGACACTTGGCTTCTGTTGAGAAGGCAGACAGAGAGTTTCCAAAGTTCTTGGTTCATTGGTGCTTTGTAAGGGATGCAGTGGAACTCTTGGGATCCCCTCTTACAGATGAAGAAAACGAATTGTACCCATGAAGTGCAGCGGGGGTGGGAGGTAGGAGCCCAAGGCATGTCTGTCAGCAGTTGTCAGACCAACCACGGTGCAAAAATCACACTGAAAAAATTAACTGTCCCATCTTAGAATGTTAGAATGTCAGGATTGGGGTTGGTCTTAGAACAGAGAATGTCAGAGCTGGGAGAGGCCTTAGAACAGGGAATGTCAGGGCTGGGATTGGCCTTAGAACAGAGAATGTCAGAGCTGGGAGAGCTTAGAACAGGGAATATCAGGGCTAGCATTGGCCTTAGAACAGAGAATGTCAGAGCTAGGAGAGCTTAGGACAGGGAATGTCAGAGCTGCAGCTAGGGTAAGGGAGACATTAGAACACAGAATGTCAGATTTGGAGTGCCCTTATAGACCATCTAGTTCAGGATTTCTTTTTTTTTTTTTAGGTGATAGATATGTATTTTTTTTATTAATTTATTTCGATTTATCAACAATCACTTCCATATGCTTTTAAGTTTAAAATTTTTCTCCCCCTTCCTCCCTACCACCCTCCCCAAGATGGCGCACAGTCTGATATGGTAGTTCAGGATTTCTTTACCTGGAATCTGTGAACTTCTTTTCAAAATTTTTTGAAAACTGCATTTCAGTATAATGGGTTTCCTTTGTAATTTTATGTATTTTATTTCCTCCATTTGTAAACATGGTTCTGAGCAGGGGTCCTCAGACTTCCTAGACCCTCACAGGCCTCCCTGATGTGCACGCACGGAGCCCCTCCTTTTGGAGGTGAGGTAGCTAAGTTTTGGAAGGCGTCAGGGCCAGCAGATCTTGGGACGCCAGGCCTGGTGCTCTTTCCCGGGTTCTAGGTGGTTCACTCCCAGCCCTTGAGAGCAGGCTTTAGCCTGCCAGGAGGTTGAGGACATCATCCAAATGGAAAGTTTATGATTTATCTGTGGGCATTTCTTTAATAGTGGATGGCTGGTTTCTAGCTAAGAAGTCAGCTCAGGGTTGGGGAAAGAGGCCTTCACTAGATCAGGAGACTCGGTTCTTAATCCTGGCTTGGTCACCATCACCTGGCCTTGTGACTATAGACAAATCACTTCCTGGCTCTTTCCCTCAGTTTTCCTATCTGTAAAATGGGGAGGAGGAGTTGAGGGAGATGCCCTCAGTCTCCTTCCCACCTCTGAAACTTGGATGCATGGGCTTGGTAGGGGGCTGGACGAGCCATCTGCAAGATGTGTATTAAAATCTTGCCTCTGACACTGAGCGTGGGAAAAACCATGGGAAAGTCACAGAGTCACAACTTTAGGGCCCGAGGCTCCATAGAAGCCATCTGGTGCAACATCGGCATTTTAACAGATGAGGAAACTGAGGCCCATAGACCTGTTGAAGGTCACACAGGTAGTAAGCTTCAAAGATGGGGTTTGAACCCAGGCCCTTGGACTTCAGAGCCTGGGCCGTTTCCAGTGTCCAGAAGGTGACGGTCTCATTTCCGTAAGAGGCCTTTAAGGCCAGGAAAGTGTGGGCTCCCATGGGAGGATGGCCAGGTCAGGGTGTGATTGTTTTCCAGGTGGGGCCAATGGCTAGACTTCTCAGGGGATGGTGTGATGTGTATTGTTTTGCTTTTCCTTTGGTGACTAAGACTTTTTTTGGGGGAACTCACTGTTTATTTGTAGAGTGATTTGTAGAGGTGCCTGAGAGAGAGGAAGCCGGATGTCAATGTTTATTGCCCAGTCCTCAGAGGAGGTCTGGAGGCCAAGCTTTGTACAGCCAGGGGTCAACCCGAGCCATCATGGCGGAGTCTCCTAAGCTGGGCTGGAGCTCCAGAGGTGACATGCCTGTGCATGCTGGCTGTGACCCTGAGAACAGCAGTGTCCCTATTCCCTGAACTTCCCACACCCGCCAGGCAAGAACTCTTTTTTTTTTTATATTTTATTAATTTATTTTGATTTGTCAACAATCACTTCCATATTCTTTTGAGTTGAAAATTTTTCTCCCCCTTCCTCCCCCCCACCCTTCCCAAGATGGTGCACAATCTGATATAGGCTTTACATTTACATTCCTATTAAACATATTTTCACATTAGTGAAGTTGTAAGTAAAAATTAAAACCAATAGGAGAAACCATCAGAAAGATGAAACAAAACTCAACAGAAGGTAAAAATAAGTGATGGCGATTCGACTTCCATAGTTCTTTCTTTGGATGTGGACAGCATTTTCCATCCTGAGGCCTCTGGAGATGTCTTAGATCCTCATAATGCTGAGAAGGGTTCAGTTTAACAATCTTAGTCATGCATAACGTGGCTGCTATTGTATACAAAGTCCTCTTAGTTCTGCTCACTTCACTCAGCATCAGACCATATGTCTTTCCAGGTTTTTCTGAAGTCAGCCTGTTCATCATTTCTTATAGCACAATAGTATTCCATTACATTCATATACCACAACTTGCTCAGCCATTCCCCAATTGATGGGCATCCTCTCAATTTCCAATTCTTTGCCACCACAAAAAGAGCTGCTATGAATATTTTTGTACATGTGGGTCCTTTTCCCATTTGTTTGATCTCTTTGGGATATAGCCCTAGAAGTGCTATTGCTGGATCAAAGGGTATGCACATTTTTGTAGCCCTTTGGGCATAGTTCCAAATTGTTCTCCAAAATGGTTGGATCATTTCACAACTCCACCAACAATGTATTAGTGTTCCAATTTTCCCACATCTTCTCCAACATTTATCATTTTCCTGTTTTGTCATGTTGGCCAATCTGATAGGTGTGATGTGGTACCTCAGAGTTGTTTTGATTTGCATTTCTCTAATCAATAATGATTTAGAGCATTTTTTCATATGACTATAGATGGCTTTAATTTCTTCATCTGAGAACTGTCTTCATATCCTTTGACCATTTATCAATTGGGGAATGGCTTGTGTTCTTATAAATTTGTCTTAATTCTCTATGTATTTTAGAAATGAGGCCTTTATCAGAGAGACTGGTTGTAAAAATTCTTTCCCAATTTTCTACCTTCCTTCTAATCTTAGTTGCATTGGCTTTGTTTGTGCAAAAACTTTTCAATTTAATGTAATCAAAATTATCCATTTTGCTTTTCATAATGTTCTCTATCTCCTGTTTGGTCATGAATTCTTCTGTTCTCCATAGATCTGATAGGTAAACTATTCCTTGTTCTCCCAGTTTACTTATGGTATCAGCCTTTATATCTAAGTCATGAACCCATTTTGACTTTATTTTGGTATATGGTGTGAGATTTGGGTCTATGCCTAGTTTCTGCCATACTCTTTTCCAGTTTTCCCAGCAGTTTTTTTCAAAGAGTGGGTTCTTATCCCAGAAGCTGGGGTCTTTGGGTTTATCAAATAATAGATTACTATAGTCATTGACTACTGTGTCTTGCATATTTAACCTATTCCACTGATCCACCCCTCTATTTCTTAGCCAGTACCAAGCAGTTTTGATGATTGCTGCTTTATAATACAATTTAAGATCTGGAATTGCTAGGCCACCTTCCCCTGCATTTCTTTTCATTAGTTCCTTTGATATTCTGGACCTTTTGTTTTTCCAAATGAATCTTGTTATTATTTTTTCTAACTCTGTAAAATAATTTTTTGGTAGTTTGATTGGTATGGCACTGAATAAGTAAATTAGCTTAGGTAGAATTGTCATTTTTATTATTTTAGCTCAGCCTACCCATGAGCAACTGATGTTTTTCCAGTTATTTAGATCTGATTTTATTTGTGTGAAAAGTGTTTTGTAATTGTGTTCATAGAGTTTCTGGGTTTGTTTCAGGAGGTAGACTCCTAAATATTTTATGCAAGAACTCTTTTTAATAATGTTTAAAAATTATAATACAAACTGACACGAGTAGCCAACATTTATAGCACTTTTAAGTGCGATAAATGCAAATCACTTTAGAAATCCTTTTTTTTTTAATCTTCAAAGCAGCTGTGGGAGGTTGGTACTATCATTATCTCTTTTTTACAGATGAGGAAACTGAGGCTGGCGTTGGTTCAGTGACTTGCTTGAGGTCCCACAGCTAATTTAAAATGGGATTTGAACATCAAGTTATCGCTGACTCCCAATTCCAACTTGTATCCACTGCCCCACCCTGCCTCTTTCTTCTCCTCTTGGTTCAGGAGGCATGGTGGTAGAGTGGGTTGGGCCGGATCGCCTCTGAGGGGCTAGGTATGATACTGAACCTGCAGAAAAAGGTCATTTTTCTTCTTTGTAAAATGAGGCTGGACCAGATGACCTCTGTCCCAGCTGTCAATCTCCAACCCTCTGAAGTTTTTAATTTGTGACAGATGAGTGATGTAGGTTAAAGTGTTTTACCGGCCTTAGAACTCTCTATAAGTACAAGTGACCCTGGATGAGTCACTTCCCATCTCGGTGATCTAGGCAACTTCCTAAGACTGTAAGGTGCAGAAAAGGTGCCAGCCTGCACTAGTGGATGGCCTAGTCCCCGTCCCTATGATTAATATTAATATCCTATTACTACTTAATATTAAATTACTACTATTATTCCATTGTGTGGGCTGGGAAGAACGCTGAGCTTTGGAGGCAGGGCTCCTGGCTCAGAATCTTGGCTGTCCTATGACCTTGGGTATGCGTTACAGACCTGGTTTTGCCTCATAGGGTCTCAGTTTCCTCATCAGTAAAATGATAATGATTATCCTTATGGTCCCTGCCTCCCAGGGTTGCTGGACAGGACTTTGTAAACTTGAAAGGGCTTTAGAATTGGGAGATGCTGTAACAGTTGTCATCATCATCATCATTGTCCTTATTGTAAAGTGCTCTGGGATTTGCTGAGTGTGTGAGGTCACTGGGGTCCAGGAGGGCCTCATGGAGGAGGTGGTCCTAGTGGGCTGAGCAAGAGACTGATGGGCAGGGAGATGGTCACAGGGTGAGCCCCACAGAGTTAAAAGGTAGTTTGGCTGAGTTTGCCAAACCCCAGACAGCAATACCCCTATTAACAGATTCTCTGGGAACACAGTTTCTTTTCATGAAGTTGGCCCTGGCGGAGGGGCAGTTCAGGCGTCGTCCTCTCTGGCTTGGCGTGGGGCCTGGCTGAGGTGGGGAGGGCCCTCCACCTGGGGCTCCAGGAGCTGGGGTGATGTAGGTGGGGGTGGGGCTGTGGTCATGGCTGGCCTGTATGTCATTGGAGGGAATGGCCAGAGCGCTGCTATCTCTAGAGGGAGTGGATCAACCCTCCTGGAGAGGTCTGCAAGCAGGGGCAGAATCAGCCCTCTTGTTGGTCATATCTTGGTGGGTATTCCTTTCATGTATGGCTTGGACTAGATGCCCAGAGGTCCCCTCCAATGCTCGTCTCTCCTGGATGGGAAAGGAGACTGGCTGCATCCCACCCAAGTGCAGGTGGGGTTGGGAGCAAACCTTGGAGCCCATGCCTGCGCTTCCTAGATTAATTTCCTCACCTCTGCATAAAATCTAAGCCTAAACTGGCACAGGTCTTCATTAATACAGGTGTGACTTGGAAGACTGATACCCTTGTGGCAGATGCAATCAGCCCCCTGATGTGGAATGAGGGAGCCCCATAGATGGAGAGGCAGACGTCTCAACTCTGCTACTGACTACCTGCGTGACCTTGGGCAAGTCATTTCCTTTGTCTTCTGGTCAGCTGCACACTTCGATACTTCCGCTCTGGCCATCTTTCTTATCTGGAGCTCAGATTATGCTTTGGGGACATCTGGCCCTGTTAGTTCACCCAACCTTGCCTGGAACCAAGCCTGGCCATCCGTACACTGAGCTACCTCCCCTCCCCCCAGTTTCTGGCTCCCCTTCTTGTATTTCTCTGCCCCTTCCCCCTTAGGAAGTGAGTTCCTTCATGGCCAATGTGGGAATTTGTTTTGTTCGCTTCTGCCTTTTTATGACAAGGCTTTGGTTTTTCTTCTTTTTTTTCCCCAGTAAGGAAGAGGAGAGGGATGGAGAGAGAGGATAGATGTAGGGTAGAACAAACAAGAATAAAGAAAAGAGGGTCATTGGAGGCATTTTAAAAATTGGATAGGAGCGAACAGGAGAGAAAGCGTCTCAGATGAGTGGGGCACTTTGAGAAATAGATACTGAATTTATTACCAATTTAAAAGAAAAGCAAGCTGTAATTACTGTTTTTACAAAAATTACATAATTCTGAGTATCATCCTCTTCTCTTCTACTATGAATGTGAAAATGCCCATTTTACTTACTGTTTGTTAAGTTCTGGCTTAAAAAAAAGGAATGTAACCTTCTTGAGGGTAAGGGCCCTACTGATTGCTGCATTTGCATCCCAGGGCTTATTTAACACAGTGCTTGGCACATAGTAAGCATTTACAAATAGATGTTCAAGCTCTTGTGCTCTGTCTCAATCTCTCTCTCTCTCTCTCTCTCTCTCTCTCCCTCCCTCTCTCTCTCTCCCTCCCTCTCCCTCTCCCTCTCCCTCTCCCTCCCTCTCCCCTCTCTGTCTCTCCTTTCTCTTGTCTCTCCTCTCTCTTTCTCTCTCTTCTGTGTCTCTTTCCTCTCTCTCTTTCTTTGTCTCTGTCTCTCTCCTTCTCCCTCTCCCCTTCTTTCCTCATCCATACAAAAAAGGTTCAGGACAAATTGGTCTCTGATGCCTCTGACATCCCTCAATTCTGTGAGTCATGACACAGTGTTACAGAGCACAGGGCTTAGAGTCAGAGGCCCTGGATTCAAATCCCAGCTTTGTTAGTTGCTAGCTATGACTATAGCCAGGTTACCCCCTTCCTGGGCCTTCTTTTCCTTATCTCTAAAATGAGTGGGTTAGATAGAAGGCCCCTAAAGTCCCTCCCAGCTCTCCTGTTCTTCCTAGTTACATTGTAGCCATTGTATATGTTGTTTTCCTGGTTCTCTTTACTTTGCATCAGTTCATATAAATCTTCCCTTCTGTCTCTGTTTTCATCTTCATCCTTTCTTTCAAAGCTCTGTTGTTCTATATACTTCTGTGGTCCCAAATATTTCCTAATTACTGAATTATAGCATTCATTCAGCAGACACTTTATGGAGTCCTTGCAATAGGCACGGCCCTGGCCCAGGTGTACTAGGTCGGAGGAGTCTAACACGTGCGTTGGGCTGAATGTGGCCTCTAGCCTTCCCGAGTGTGGCCTGAACCAATTAAAATAGAGTTCCTATCTGATTTTAATGTGTTGATATATTAATAAAGAAAGAAACCTATAAACACGTGTAGTTTTCTAAGTCAGTATTCAGCCCACAGCAATCCTTAGGTACAATTTATCAGCCTCTGTTTTTATTTGCTTTTGGCACTACTGTTCCAGGCAATACAGAAATGCACAATACATCCTCTGTGCTCTGAGAGAGAGTCTTACTAGCATGGAAAATCATTATGTCAGCAAGTAATTATAAGATAATTAGAATATCATTAGTGTCCAAAGAGAGGTGTAAATAAAGTAGGATTATAGATTTAAATATGGAAGGGCCTCAGTGGTTATCTAGCCCAACCCCCCCATTTTACAGAGAAGGAAACTGAGGCATGAGGAGGTCATTACTTGTATTTTAGAGGAGGAAGAAGAGAGATCACTTCCAGTGGGTTTGGGGAGTGAATCAGAGATGGCTTCATGGCAGAAGTGGCCTTTGAGCTAGCATTTCATTAGAGGGAATGACTTTGTCTGCTCAGGAAATACGAGACTGCCTCACTGGCCCTTCTGAATTTCATGGCCCCGTTTCTTGTTTTTCCTGATATCATAAGCATTTGCACGGATGTCCTCTCCTCTCAGTAGATGCTCAGTTCCTTGAGGGCAGGCCCTGTGCCATCTCCCATCTTGGATTCCCCAGTGGTGAGCACAGTGGTCACTTGATATGGGTCTGATTAGGTTGGATTTCTGTTCTTCTTCAGTGTCTGTTAATGCAGGAGAAGAGATTGTCTCCCTAGTGGGGTATAAGCTCCTTGAGGGCAGGACCTTTGGTTTAATGAGATACACATAGTTGGTGCTTAGGACAGGTTTATGAGCACATAGTAGGTGCTTAATAAATGCTTGCTGGATTGGATTGAATTGTGGAGGTCCCCCCCTTCTTTTTGGTCTGGATTTATTTCATTGTTCCCAAGGGTAGCATACTTGCCCAGGTTCATACAGCCTGAATATATGTCTCCTGGACTCTTGGTGCCTGTCTTTTAACAAGGACACTCGTCCTACCTCTGAATAGTGGGTGCAAAGTGAGGAGAGGCTTCCCAGGATGGGGGACAGAGCACTGCAGTGGGAGTTGGGGGCCTCAGCTTGATTCCTGCCTTTGACTCTCAGTCACTGTGTGTGACTTTGGCCAAGTCATTGACCTACTCTGAGTCTCCTTTTCCTCCTCTGCAAAAGGAGGGGGTCAGACTAGACCTCAGAGGGCCTTCCCAGCTTTAAATTCCCTGCGGCTTTTACTTCTTAAACTGAGTGGTGGGTTCTTGTTAAAGAGCTGGACCTGAGGACAGGGGACCGTGAAAGTTAGACCACGGTCAGAAGGGGCAGTGTTCCCTCCTCTCTCTGAGTTGGATGTCAGTGGCTCCAGCAGCTGATGGGCCTGACAAGCAGGGGGGAGGGGGGCGGCACATGGCCAGCTTAACTGGCGGGGAACAGGAGGGGACTTGGAGTAAGGCTGGATGAGGCAGCTGCCTGTCAGAGCCCAGGCTGGGGTGCATGAGGCTGGGGGTGCACGAAGCTGGGGGTGCACGAGGCTGGGGGTGCATGAGGCTGGGGTGCACGAGGCTGGGGGTGCATGAGGCTGGGGTGCAGGTTTAAGTTAAGTCGCTTGGGACCCACCACTCTCTGTCTGTCTGTCTGTCTCTTTGTCTCTGGCTCTCTCTGTCTCCTGTCTCCTATCTTTGTCTCTATCTCTATCTCTGTCTCTGTCTTTCTGTCTCTCTGTTTCTGTCCGTGTCTCACTCATCTTTGCCATTCTCTGAGAAGGGATAGAAATAAGGGTACTCCTCACTCCACAACTATAGGAGATATATCCCTCAGCTATCAGAAACCTGTGGATATTTAAAGAACTCAGTAACTCAAAAAGCTGTTGGATTATAGAATATCATAGTTGGGAGAAACCTTACACGGGGAATGTCAGAGTTGGGAGGGGCCTTAGAAAAGGGGATTTGTTTTTTATTTTTATTTGTTTATTTATTTGCTTTTTTTTTGGTGAGGCAATTGGGGTTAAGTGACTTATTCAGGGTCATACAGCTAGTAAGGGTCAAGTGTCTGAGGCCACATTTGAACTCAGGTCCTCCTGACTCCATGGCTGGAGCTCTATCCACTTTGCCACCTAGCTGCCCCAGGACTTATTTTGTTTTGTTTTGTTTTTAAAATTTTTTTTTTAATTTTTAGGTAGTTGGGGTTAAGTGACTTGCCCGGGGGCACACAGCTAGTAAATGTCAAGTATTTGATCTGAGGCCAGATTTGAACTCAGCTTCTCCTGACTTCGAGGCTGGTGGTCTATCACTGTGTCACCTAGCTGCCCTGGAACTTATTTTTTAAAAAAATGTTTTGATCACTGTAATTCAGCAATAATTGGTCTCCTCTGTAGTTCCATGTATCCCATGACATGGAGAAGGGCTCCCTCAGCTTTCCCAGGCTGCCCAAAGGTCTGTGAAAGCAAAAAGATGAAGACTCCACCCCACTTTGCAGTCCAGCCCCTGCCTCTGTTTACAGAAGAGTAAACACACGAAGGTGCAGAGAGAACCATCTGTATGATCTAGGGGGAGACATTCATGACCTTCCAGAGGGAAAGAGGGAAGCTGTGTGCTTCAGTGGATAGATCCATGAGCCTGGAATCAGGAAGACCTGGATTCAAATCCTCCTTCTTCCGTTCATTACTGCTGTGACCCTGGACAAGTCACTTTACCTCTCCAAGCCTCAGTTTCCTTTTCTGTGAAACGGGGATGATAAAACCTGTTACCACTCACAGGGTTGTGGTAAGGCTCACCTGAGACGATTTAAGTCAAGTGCTTTATCTGCTTTAAATAGAGAAATGTTGGTCACTACTGATGATTGATGACAGCTAGCATGTATTTATATGGCACCTACTGCATGCCAGGTACTCTACTGAACACTTCTAACAAAGATTATCTTATCCGATCCTCACAGCAACTCTGGGAGGTAGGTGCTGTTATTATCCTCATTGTACAACTGAGGAGACTGAGGCAGGCAGAACTTAAGTGACTTGCACACAGTCATATAGCTAGGAAGTGCCTATGACAGAATTTGAACTCAGATCTTCCTGACTCCCAGATCCAGAGCCCTATCAACTTACCCACACTGCTTCCTTCTTCACCTTTGGGAAGGTCGTGAGTGACTTTCCCCAGATCACATAGATAGTACTCTGGGTGCTGCCTCTAATGGCCACTCCTCCTCTTCCTCGTCCTCCTCCTTCTCTTCCTCTTCCTCTTCCTTTTTTCCTTCTCCTCTCCCTCTTCTCTTTCTTCTCCCCTTTCTCTTCCTCCTCCTCTTTCTCCCTCCTCCTCCCTCTCTTTTTCCTCTTCCCCCTTCTCCTCCTTCTCTTCCTTTCCTTCCTCCTCCTCTTCCTTTTCCCTTCCTTCTCTCTCCTCTTTTCTAAAATTAGAACAAAAGCTCTTCATTTTTTAAAATGACCTTATAAGTTAGAAATCTCACTTTTCACCCCATCAGAGGGCTCCAGAGCTAGGAACTGGTGACTTTTGTGACTGCGTCCAGCATTCTGAAAACTGCCTTCAAATTTCTTCTTCAAGACTAAATGGAGTTGGGCTCCCTGCCCCCAGCAATGGGGAGATGGAGTCCCCAAAGCTTCCATTGGGAATGTTGGGGAGCAGCTCACCTGGGCTCCTCTGGGGAGAGAAGGCATGCCATCTTCATTCATTCATTCATCATTCAGTGTTCTGATGCCTTTCCCAGCCCTGACATTGTATCCTAAAACTTCCCCAAGCTTTGACATTTTGTGTTCTGAGGTCTCTCCCAGTTCTGACGTTTTCTCTTCTTAGATCTCTTCCGGTTCTGCTTGGCATATTTTAATAAATCCTCCCTCCTTTCCTCCCTTCCTCTCTTCCTCCCTTCCCTTTCTCCCTCTCTTCTTCTCTCCCTCCCTTCTTTCCTTCCTTCCCACCTTCACTCCCTCCCTCCCTTTTCCCCCACCCCAAGCTCTGACATTTCTTTTTTTAATTTAAAAAAAATTTAAATTAAGTAAAAAAACTTAATATTTTATTTTTTTCAATTACATAAAAATAACTTTAATATTCTTTTTTAAAAAGCCTTTGAGTTCCAAATTCTCTTCCCTCGTTAGAAGGCAAGCAATTTGACATAGATTATACACGTGTAGTCATGCAAAATACATTTCCACGTAAGTCATACTGTGAAAAAAAAAACACAGACAAAAAAACCCCCAGAAAAAATAAAGAAAGTAAAGAAAAAGCCTGCTTCTGTCTGCATCCAGGCTCTATCAGTTCTTTCTCTGGAGGTGGATGGCAATTTTCATCCTAAGTCCTTCTGAACTGTCTTGGACCATTGTATTGCTGAGAACAGTCATTTACAGTTGGTCATGGTACAGTATTGCTGTTACTGTATACAGTGTTCTGGTTCTGCTCACTTCACTTTGCATCAGTTCATTTAAGTCTTTCCCGGTTTTTCTGAAAGCACCTGCTTTTTATTTCTTTGTTTCATCACAATCATATCATATACAACTTGTTAAGCCATTCCCCAATTGGTGGGCATCTGTCCCCTTGATTTCTAATTCTTTGCCACCACTGAAAGAGCTGCTGTGATTATTTGTGTACATATAGGTCCTTTTTCTTTGATCTCTTTGGGATACAGACCTAGCAGTGGTGTTACTTGGTCAAAGGGTATGCACGGTTTTAGGGGCTTTGCGGCACAGTTCCAGATTGCTCTCCAGAGTGGTTGTCTGACATTTCCCATAAACTACGGTTCCCCAAAGCCTCTCCTAGCTTTGGCATTCCTCGTCCTGCTCAGTCAGTTAGAATCATGCTGCCAACGAGGCCAACATCACGGGTTCCGTTTCCTAGAGGGTGGCTTGGGTTTACTCTGATTCACAGCCAAGGACTACACCCCTGAACCAGGCTGGTCGGCCCACCAACGCTGTGCCCTTGGCCATGAGGCAGAGATTAGGTGAGAGAGTGAGGATGACTCAGTGTAGGTCCGTCACTGCTACTGGAAAAACCGCCCTGGTGCACTCCAGTAACCCTGCTGGGGGAGGGCATGGATCTGATCCTGTAGACCCTGTTGCTGGAGCACTGAGAAGTCTGTACTCACGTCTGACCCAGGCATGCACCTGTCTACATCTTCCTGGAGGTGAGGAGGGGCCATGAGAGGTTAGGAGGTTGGGAATAACTTTGCCAGGTTGAAATCGGTTCCCTGCTTAATCCAGTTCAGCCTCTGTTTATTGAATGGCCACTCTGTGCCAAGCAGAGTGCTAGATGCTGCCGATACAGAAGGAAGACAGCCCAAGCCTTCAGGGAGCTTACGTTCTCTTGGTGAAGAGATGTGTAAGCCCAACGTGCTTGGGGGAGGGAGACGTCACTAACGCCAAGGAAAGAATGTCTTGTGGCTGATGGCCGTGGTGCTTGAGATGAGTCTGGAAGGACGTACCAGAACTTTACCTCCCAGGTAAAGCTAAGGAAGGGAAGGCCTTCCAGGCTTGGAAGGCATGGGGTTAGGAGGCTGTATGGAGAATACACATAGGGCAGTTTGTCTGACATGTAAAATGGGTGAGGCAGGGGGAGAGTGAGAGCAGGCTAGGGCCGGGTCATGAGGGGCTGAAAATGCCAAACAGAAGACTTTGGGTGTTATGTGTAGAGAGGCACTCGAGAGGAACCCGGCCAACCCCGGGCTTTGAAAATATCCTTTGGGCGGCCGTGTGGACGATGAATTGGGAGGAGAGAGACCAATCAGGAGGCTGTCACAGTGACCTGGGAAGGGGAGGAAGGCTTGAGCTACATGTGAAGGACTCGGATGGGAGTTCCTGCTTTTTCCTACCTATGATCTGTGTGTCCTTCTGACTTTCCTTCCCTGTAAAATACTTCCTTACCTATTGGAAGGGACTGGACGAGGCTCGTGGAAAGGTCCGATGAGATAATGAGTCTGAGTACATTTTGTGAAATGCTCTGGAAATGAGACTTTTGTGTGAATGTATTTTGTAGAGAAAGGGAAGGAACAAGCATTTATTAAGTGCCAGCTGTGTGCTAAGTGTTTACAGATATTCTCATTTGATCTTCACAATAACCCTGGGAGGTAGGTGCTGTTATGATGCCCTTTTTACAGTTGAAGAAACTGAGGCAGAGAGAGGTGAATTGACTTGTCCAGGGTCACACAACTAGGATGTGTCTGAAGCTGGATTTGAACTTGGCTCTCCCTGACCCCAGGGCCAGGGCTCTATCCACTGCTCCCCCTTAGCTATAACAATAGAGTGCTGTGTTCACGTGAGGGTCTGTCATTATTAAATGGAATAGTTACCCGATGATGATATTGTATAAGTCTCCCTCCCCATAACCATTTCTTAAGCACTTCGTGTATGCCTGGAGGTCAAGGATTTAGATTAGTGTATCTAATTGAATCGCCTGAAGTCCTTGGAGCCCAGGATGGGTCACTTGGTGAGATGGCCTTTTTGGATCTGTTTTTTAACTGTAGTAGAAAGATTTGAAGGCACTTCACACCCTTTATCTCCTTTTGAGCCTCCAAGGTCTGCTTTCTCCAGAATTCCAAAGGATTTCTAATCTTATCTATGTTGGGAATCCTGGCCACACTGCCCAGGTGACTCTTGACCCTGGCGCCCCCCCCCCCGGGCAGTAAATCTGTCACAGGGTAGAGTCCACCCATATGTCTTTTACCTTCCTTGATTTTGCCTCTAGGCATTATTATACCCATTTTACAGATGAGACTTGGGTTCCAGGGGGCCAAATGACTTAACAAGTGTCACAGGTGGGATTTGAACCCAGGTCTTCCCACCTTCAATTCCAGCATTTTCTCTGCTAGGCTATGGGGTTCAGTCTCTCTATCTGTCTCATTTTCTGTCTTTCTCCTTCTTGGTTTCTTTTGTTTGTCTCTTCCTCCTTCCTTTCTGTAAACTGGGGGATGTGGGGTATGACCTGGAACGTTTATTTACTCTGCGTCCCAAGCATGACTCATTCATGTGGGCCTAGAGTAGTTCTGGGCCCCTTGTTTGTTTTCCAACTGACAGGGGGTTTGCAGTGTGGTTGACTCTGGCTTCAAGCCAGCTCCAAACCCCTACCGGGATCTGTGCTCTTCAGGACGTTGTCTGATTTGTGAGGCCTGGGAAGTGATTTTTTCTCTTTTAAACATCACAGAACTGTTTGCTTTAGAACCGGATGGGAAAGATGTTAGCCTTGCCAGCTGTATGTCAAGGGAAACCTCTCTGAGGGTCTAGGAGGGGAAGAAAGGTGGTGGGTAGGCCATGCGTTTGTGCAGCCGGTCCTGGTGCCGATACAGCGGGAAGAGCAGGGGACTTTGAATCAGGGTTTGAGTGCTGGCTTTGACATAACTCACTTCTCTCAGCCTCCTTTTCTTCATCTGTAAAGTGGGGATTTCCTACCTACTTTACCAGGTCATGGTAAAAGAAGCGCTTTGTAGACATTAAAATGCTATAGAGATATGAATGATAAATAATCATGATGAGAGTAGATGTTTATATGCTACTTTTACAAGTTTGAAAAGCTTTTTTATGGCCGTTATCTCATTTGAATCTTATAGCCCCCTTAGGAGATAAATACTATTCAATTCAACTCATTAAGTATATACATAGACATTATATATATTATATATATATATATATATATGTACTTATTGAGTTGAATATATATATGTATATACTTACTGAGTGGAATGTGTGTATATAATATATATATTATATATATATACACATATATATAATATATACATATATATACATATATATACATATATATACATATATATATATATATATTTTTGCTTTTGTTAGGCAATGGGGTTAAGTGACTTGCCCAGGGTCACACAGCTAGTAAGTGTCAAGTGTCTGAGGCCAGATGGTATGTTTTTTTAAAGTAAATTTGTATTGATCTCTTTTGTTTTTTGTCACTTAGATTTCCCAATATATTCCTTCCCCCTTTCCCTCCCAGAGAGAGAAATCTGTTATAATGACAACAAAAATTAGTTAGCATTTATGTTGATAGTATTTAAGGTTGATAAAGCATTTTCTGTAAGTTTCTCATTTGGTCCTCACAACAACCCTTGGAAGTAGGTGCTGATATTATCCCCATTTTACAGATGAGAAAACTAAGGCTGATCCCGGTTAAATGATTTGCCCATGGGTCACACTGCTAGGAAGTGTCTGAGGCAGGATTTGAATTCAGGTCTTCCTTATTCCAGACCTAGCTCTCCATCTGGGTCTGAATCACCAAAACCAACCAAAATATTTTAGAAGTTGGACTGTATGTAACATGTATACACACATTACACACATGTTACATATAGTGGCCAAAGAACTGGTGATAGGTATTGTCAAACTATTATATGTGTGTGTACATGCATACATACATACACACATACATATCTACAACATGTGTGTATACACACAGGCAGACTTTTGTTTATGTATATACACACATATCTATAACACGTATATATACACACACATATAGTCAGACTTTTATATTTGTATGTTTCTTTATTACACAATTCCTATATATACTTTGATATAGGAACCACTTAAATTCACATGGGTATATACACACATATATACACATGCGTATATAAAGGAAAAACAGATGATTACATAACACATACACGCATATACATATAGTCAGACTATTATAGACAGCCAGGCGTTGATATCTGTTGTATCTTATGTAACTATATGTAACATATGTATATAGTTGTATCTTTTGTGTAACATATACTGTACACCTATACCTATATACACATATGTGTGTAACATACTATACACATATGCATACAGCTGTACATAATAATATGACTGTATACGTGTATGTCCATGTATATACAAGTATGTGGCATATATACATTAAAAATATATACACATATGTGCACACACAAGTGTTTAAGTGATTTCTATGTGCCAAGCAATATAGGAACTTATAATATAGGAAGACACACACATAAATATACACACACATAAAACTCTGACTATATATGTTTATATATGTGTGTTATGTGTTATATGTGTGTGCATTACATGTGTAACATATAATGGCCTGCCTATATATACATTTGTGTGTATGTATGTGTTTTATATGTATATACTTTAAATATACGTACGTGTGTGTGTGTGTATGTGCGCGCACCAAGTACTCGTTAAATGGCTCTTGTATGCCAAGCATGGTGCCAGGCTCTGTGAACACAGTGGTGAAAATAAAAACGTCCCTGCCCTCAGTGGGCCTGCGTTCTCCTGATGGGAAGCACGTCCACAGATAAGAAAACGCAAGCCATAGACAAGCCGCTGCTCGGGCTACAGAGGAGGGAGCTGAGCCCTGAAGGGGGAATGTCCTTGCCCAGGGTCCCAGCGCAGGTGTCTGAGGCAGCATTCGAACCCTGGGCTTCCTGGCAGCGTGCATCGGGCCGTGCGAGGCGCTGGGACAGCCAGAGATGACGGAGCTGGGCCTCCCGACCTGGGGCTCTCACGGCTCTCAGGGAGCTCGAATGTCAAAGCCAGAACCAGCACCGGGTGGCTTAGTGTTGGAGAAGGACCCTGTAGAGATGCTTGTAGGTGCTGAGCTGCACTGGGCTCTTGTGCACGAATGAGAAAGAGGCAGGCCGGTGTCAGGCAGGGGTGGTTTGGGACGGCTGCTGCTTGGGGTTTTGGAGTCAGGCTCAAGTTCTTTCTTGTCCGTTTCCCTGAAGTCTGTAAGCTGGGGATGAGCCACTTGGGTGTAACCTGGGAGAATCAGATCTGGAAACTGTGTCACCCTGGGCCCCTTTTCAGCCTCAGTTTCCTTATCTGTAAAATAGGGATAACAGCCCCTTCCCTGCCCAGGACGCTGAGGGGTCCTGAGGATCAGTGAGAGATGGGGTGAGAGAGCTGTGGAATGAAAAATAATGTTTTCTTTTTTTTTTTAGGCATTTATTTTTAAATTTTGAGTTCCACATCTCTCTTTGCAACTCCTCCCCACCCACTGAGGAGGCAAGAGATATGATACTCATGATATGTGTGGAGTCATGCAAAACAGAGAAGGGATGTTCTCAGGGGACCAGCCTGGCCATGTCACTCCAGTATTGGAAAACCTGCCCTTTTGCTTCTGGGGTAAACCACGGTTTGAGTGTCTTTGGGGACACGGTCCGTCTTTGTACGCCTGGTGCTTAGCCCAGTACCTGGCATGCCGTAGGTGCTCAATGAATTCTAGTTGACCGGCTGAGCTTGGCATTCAAGGCCCTCTACAACCTGGCTCCCGCTTACCTTTCCAGGAAAGGAAAGAAAAGTACAAGCAGCTATTAACTATTAGCCTGCTGTGTGCGAGGCACTGTGCTAATTGACTTACAAATACTACCTCGTTTGCTTCTCACAGCAGTCCTGGGATGTAGGTACTGTTAGGATCTCCATTTTATAATTGAAGAAGCTAAGGCAGATGGAGGCTAAGTGACTTGCCCAGGGTCACACAGCTAGTAAAGAAATGTCTGAGGCTGGATTTGAACTCAGGTCTTCCTGAGTCCAGGCCCAACTCTCTAACAACCTTTCCAGGCTTCTTTCATACTATTCCCTTGTTTGTATTCTGTCTTCCACTGAATTGGCCCACAAACACTTCCTGGACCTTAATGTTCTCGTTTCCCACCTCCAAACTTTTGCACAAACCAGTCTGCGTGCCTCAATGCCGTCCCTTTTCCACTTGAACTCTCAGAATCCTTCGGGGCCTAACTCCACTAGCATTTCCTCTGAACCTCCTGGTTGTTAAGTGATCTCTTCCGCACTTAGTGAGGATGCCTCTGATACCTCTGATACTGGCTCTGTGACCAGTTGACCTCAGTTTCCTCCTTTGTGAAATGAGTATGATAATGCCTGTAGCGCTTACCTCTCAAGGTCATCAGGGAGTTCCACGTGAGAGAAGACCTAAAACTCCTTTGCGTTTCCCGTGACCCAGTATACTTTAGGTCTAAGAGAGGCCACAGGTCCCCCACTCCTGGTCTGGGGGATGTCTGTGCCTTCTGGGATCAGAAACGATATCACCACTTGGTTTTGGAAGCTCTTCAGATCTGGCCCCAACCTACCTTCCCAGCCTCATTTTATTCTCTGTCAGTTACTCCTCTTTGCCAGTGGCCAGACAGGGCTCTTTTCTCCTGATATTCCATCTCCCATCTGGGTCCTCATGCTCAGAACACTCTCCTTCCTCACCTCTCTCCCGTAGAATCCTCAGCCTCTTTGAGGGCTCATTATCTCCTGCCACAGGAATGCTGGGCCTTTTGTGTGTCCTGGACCTCTCTGGCCATCTGGAGAAGGCTACGGAGCCCTTCTTAGAATCCTGTTTATAAGTGCATAAAATTAAGTACAGGGAGGGAGGGTGGGATAGAATTTAGAACTCAAAACTTTAAAAAAAATGAATGTTAAAAACTTTTATGTGTAAGTAGGGGGAAAAATATTGTTTAAAAATATAAAACAGAATAAAAATAGGAATTTGCTAAAAATTAAATGCAAAAGAATTTATAAACATACATAATATATAAATTCATAGTATGTAAGTTTATAAATATATAACATCAAATATAAAGGAAAACAATTCTATTAAAAAAGATGTAATTTTTCCATGGTCTAACTCTCTCCACAAATTTTTTTCCCATAATAATACTTTTTTTTTTTTTTATCAATTTAGTTTGAATTATCAACAGTTATTTCCATAAGCTTTTGAGTTTAAAATTTTTCTTCCCTTCCCTCCCCACCTCCCTCCTCAAGATGGCACGCAATCTGATATAAGCTGCACATATACCTTCCTATTAAACCTATTTTCACATTAGTGATGTTGTAAGTAAGAATTAGAACCAATAGGAGGAACCATCAGAAAGAGGAAACAAAACACAACAGAAGAAAAAAATAGCAAATAGTATGCTTTGATCTGCATTCAAATTCCATAGTTCTTTCTTTGGATATGGATAGCATTTTCCATCACAAGGCCTGTGGAGATGTCTTAGGTCCTTGTGTTGCTGGGAAGGGTTAAGTCTATCAATATTAGTCATCGCACAACGTGGCTGTCCACAGATTTCTTGAGGGCCTGTGGCCCCCAGGGTGACAACCCTTGCTGTCTCCTTGTCCTTTTTGTATGTGGGTATAGCTCATGTATATGTAACATATTATTTTTATATAACATTATTTTTGGTTGTATCTCATGCTTGGATATATTTTGAAGTATATTAGAATGCAAATTCCTCAGGGTTAAGGATGGATTCATTATTATTATTTGGGGGTTTTTTTTGGCTTATTTTGTCTTTCTGTTGCCAGAACCTAACCTGGTGCCTGACAAATACGTGGTATGTAATAAATGTAGTTTAATAATTATATAAGATAATGGGAATTTAATAAATGCACTTTAAAAAGTATGGTTATGGTTGTCTGCAGAAACCGAGGCTCTCAGGGGTGATGGTGAGTTGTCAGTGGTCATACAGTATCCCTAGGGCATCTGGTGTGTGTGTGTGTGTGTGTGTGTGTGTATGTGTGTGTCTTTACTAGCATGTGAGCAGCCCGAGGTCCCCAGGTCGGTGAACTGGCCCTGGACTGGTGTGCTCCTGCTCCTGGCAGCCTGGCAGGTGAGTGGGTGGGAGGGAAGGGTACCTTTGAAAGCTCCCAGCCAAGTGTGCTCAGTGTAAGAAGAGAGCTGTCCTCAGCACCCGAGGGGAGGGGGTCCGTCCAGGAGAGGACTAGATTTCAGGGAGCCCATTTCCTGCTTCTGGCCATCCCAGCTGGGCTCCTGGAGCACCTCTTAGTGTCATCCAGTGGGAGAAGTCACTGATTTTTAGAGCCCTACAAAGGGAGAATCTGAGGCTGGCAGGAGGAAGACCACTTAGGATCATAAGTTAGATTGAGCCGAAAGTGGTATTCAAAGCCACCTAGCCCATTCAGCCTCAGACTCTCACTAGCTGTGTGACCCTGCGCAAGTCACTTAGCTCTGTTTGCCTCAGTTTCCTCATCTGTAAAATGAGCTGGAGAAGGAAATGGCAAACCACTCTGCCAAGAAAACCCCAAATGGGGTCACAAAGAGTTGGACACAACAGAAATGACTGAACAGCCTTCATTTTGTAGAGAGGGAAACTGTGACTTGCCAGAAATGACATAGGCCTGTCCCACAGAATGGAAGGTGGGACTTGAACCCGGGTCATCTGGCTCCAGATGCAACCTTTCCCTGACCCCTTGTCAGAGATGTCCCATGAGTCAGCTTGCTCTGATTTCCCCCCTGTGCCGCGGTGCTCCCCAGGTGACATGCTGTTGACTATGGCCCTTGCCCACTGCACACCTTGAGAATGGTATGACTTTTGTGATTGTAACCCAGATTTCCTACTATGTTCTCCCCTTCCCCTCCCAAAGAGCCTTCCTTTAAAAGAATCAGTTTTTAGAAGAGGATGGGAGAAGAAATCAGGACGATGAAAAAACCAACAAAGTATGACATTATGGGCAGTGTTCCTCCCCCAGAGGCCCCCACCTGTGCAAAGTGGCACCCCCGGATGCCAGGATTCTGAGAAATGAGTCAAATGAATCAGGCCCCAGGGTAGGAGGTGGGGCCTGGGGGAGGCCATTCTGGAGGATTAAAAGGTGAAGCTGTTTTTTTTCCTTGCGAACCTGGCCTCTCCTGCCCCACACCCAGAGAAGGTGGTGAAACGGGTTTCTGCCCCTGCCGCACCTGCTGCCTCCGAGGCTGGTGGATGCCCCTTGCTGCTGGCACCCTGCCCCCACCTAGGTGCTCCTGGGGATCACGTGGCTACCCGGCCGAAGAGGGCTCTCACTGACATGTCTGATCGAGTCTCAGAGATCTTCCAGGGCAGGGAGCATGACCTGCTGGGACAGATTTTACAGAAAGCAGCTGTATATGGAACAGTCTGAAGTCTTAACAGGAAAGGCAGAGGGATGCACTGGGTATCTGAGCGCCTTGTCTTCATAGAATGGGATGGGGTTGGACCTTGGCGGGAATGTAGAGCATCAAATGCCAAAGCCAGAGGGGCCTTAGAACAGGGGATGGCAGAGCTGGGAGGGGCCGTAGAACAGGGGATGGCAGAGCTGGGAGGGGCCTTGGAATGGAATGGCAGAGTTGAGGTGAATCTTAGAACAGGGAATGTCAGGTCTGAGACAGGCCTTGGAGGTCCAGTGCAACCAGGACAGGAAGTGACTGGTGAGGTTCTCCAGCTGGTAAAGGGCAGAGGGGAGTTTGGGGAGCCCCCTGCCACTTCTTGCCATCTGGGGGAGCAGGTTTCTCACTCCATGCCAGGCTGATCCCACAATCCCCTGTGGAGTCTGTTTCCCCCTCTGTGGGCTCCCTCTCCCCCTGGGCAGCACATTCCCCGGGCTGTTGGCTTGGTGTGGGAGGTGATGAAGGTGATTATGCGATGTTGGAGGATGATTTGTGTCATAATTATCTCCTGGAGGCTCGGGGCACTTCCTAGGCTGGGTCTAACTGTGCCTGGCTGCCTCCCTGAGAGCTGGCAGGAGGCAGTAATGACTAAGGCCATTTCCCAAAGGACAGCCAGGGAACAGACTGTACCCTGGTCAGATGGGTGAGCATGAAGATGATTCTCACCTTGCTAGTGCCCGTAAGGTTTGCAAAGGACTTTGTTTACCCATGATGATCCTGGCAGGTGGAGGTTTTGTAAGCATACCTGTATGCCCATTTTACAGATGAGGAAACTGAGGCAGAGAGAGACAAAGTAACTGGCCCAGGGTCCTATAACTGAGAAGTGCCAAAGCCAGGAGGCCCGGGGGATGGAGTTTTGGACCTGGAGTTAGGAGCCTTTGGGTTTATTTCCACTTGCTTTATTGTAGTCAACATCTCATTCCTCTGGCTCCAGCTCAGTGGGTCTCCTTATTTCACTGTGTGAGTTGTTATTATTTTCAATAATAACTTTTGGTGAAATAATATTACCTAGCATTTATGTAGCACTTTAAAGTTTGCAAAACACTTTACAAACACCTGATTTTATCCTCACTGCCCTCTGGGTGGTAGATATTATCATCCCATTTTACAGAAGATGACTTTGAGGCAGAAGGAGGTGACTTAGCCAGGGTCACCCAGCTTGTAAGCCCAAGGGATGATGATGAATGAATGAATGAATGAATGAATGAATGAATGATAGATAAAGCATTGGTGAAGTGTTTATTTACTGTGATGAAGACATTGAGGCAGAAGGAAGTTATGTGACTTGTCCAGGGGCACTTAGCTAGTAAGCCCAAGGCATGATGGATAAATGAATGAATGAATGATAACGCATTGGTTAAGTGTTTTCTTACTGTGTGTCAGGCACTGTATTATGTGCAAGGGAGGCAGTTCCATATTAAAGCCACACCAGGATGAATGGGGCATCTATGCAGATTGTAAGCACCTTGAGGGCAGGGATGATTTCCTTTTGTCTTTGTATCTCCAGCTCCCAGCGGGTTGATCTGCGGCTAGTTCAGGGCTCTTTCTTCCCCACTGAAGTCCTGAGTGTCTCCTGAAGTTTTCTCATCACCTATTTTGAGCTGAAGGGCACCCTTCCATCGCCACCCATGCCTTCGTTTTACAGATGAGGAAGCAGGTTCAGAGACTTGGCTGAGATGATAGGGACTTGCCTGAAGTTCTAAGAGGAGACCCGGGCTTGGATTCTGGCTCTGCTCCCCTCTCACTCTGTGGCCTTGGGCCGCCTTAGGGCCATCCACAGCGCTTCACTGGCTCTCACGCCCCATAGCCAGACTGTTGTTAGATTGTAATGTTTTTACCTTTGCGTCCTCTCGCAAATACTCCCCATTCTCCTGTCTGACACGGCCGCCATCTTGGTGCAGGCCCTCATTGCCTCCCAATGGACTACTGCAGTAGCTGCTGCTGGGGGTGGGGGGTGGGGTGGTTACCTACCTCAAGTCCTTCCCCATTCTTGTCTGTCCTCCATTCAGCCACTCAAGTGAGTGAAGTACGGGGCTGACAATGTGACCCTCTCCCTTTACTCAGTAAACTACAGTGGCTCCCTGTCACCTCCAGGAGCAAATACTAAAAGCTGTTCACATTCAGCCCCTTGTATTCCTCTAGTCTTTTTATAATTTAGTCCCCTCTGCATGCGACACCAGCCTTCTTGCTGTGCCTAGAACTCTGTGCTCATCTTCAGAATCTGAGTTTACCCCACCCTCCATCCTTAGAATGCCCTCCCTCCTCATTGCTGCCTCCTGGCAGTCCCGGCTTCCTTCTCTGCTCAGCTGGACTCTCGCCTTCTAAAGAAGGCTTTTCCTTGTACCTTCCCTCCCCCCACCCCCCAAGACGGCGGGCAATCTGATAAAGGTTCTACGTGTACATTCATGTTAAGCATGTTTTCCCATTAGTCATGATGTAAAGAACAATGAGAACTAATGGAAGAAATCACGAGAACGAAACAATAAAACAAAATAACAAAGGCAAATAGAATGCTTCCATCTGCATTCAGACTATAGTTCTTTCTCTGGATGTGGACAGCAATTTCCATCATGAGACTTTTGGAGATGTCTTAGATGTTTGCGTTGCTGTGAAGAGCCAAGTCTATCGAAGTCAGTCATGGAACAATGTGGCTGTTACTGTATACAGTGTTCTACTGGTTATTGCCTCCTTTTATAAGATATAGTGGTAAATATATTTATGGCTGTGGAAACATATAAAATATTTGTAAGCATATTTTTACATATTTGTATAAATGTGTTTTATATATTTGTAAATATATTTATAGATATATAATCACATAAATATATTTAAAAATATATTTATAAGTATATTTTAATAATTTAATATATGAATGTATTTTATTTATTTATATGTTGAAAACATCTTATATATTTATAATATATTTGTAAATATGTTATAAACATTACTAATAAATTAATTAATAATTATAAATAATAAATAATTAAAAGTATTATAAATTATAAATATTTGTTTATATGTTTGTAAATATATAAATATATTGTAGACATATAAAACATGTGTGTGTATATATGTATGTGTGTATGTTTGTATATACAACCTGAACAGTTGTTTATGTGTTATCTTACCCATCAGAACGTGGGCTCCCAAAGGTCAGGGACTATTTTTGCTTTTATTTGTGGCCTCATGCTTAGCGAAGTACCTGGTAGTAGTTACTTACTTAATAAATGCTAGTTGTGGCTGACTGATTTCACCTTGCCTGAGGCCTCTTTTTTCTCCTCTGTGCAATGGGGATAATCCTACTTCTCCTTGCCTTCCTTTCGGGTTAGTTGTGCTTGATAAATCAAAGAACTATACAGACGTGCGCCATCATCATTTAACTTTAATGGCATAGCACTCTCGGTTCCCAATACAGTGTCTTGGTCACAGAGTGGACGGTCATCACCCATGCCTCACAGTGTTTGTTCACATGGGAAACGTGTTCAATGAGAAGGGCTTTCTTTGGGGAGAGATCATAGAGCCGTGTTTGAACGTGAGGCAAGACGCCATTAGCTGGGCAGTTTGGGTTCCTTTGGAGCTGAACGATTTTCCCCTTCATGGGTGGTAGAGTCTCCTCCATTCAGAGAGCGTCTGAAGGGTTAAGGAGAAAGGGCAGTTGGGCATCTGTAAATAATGCTGTGGTTTGGAGGACGGTGGAAATTACCTAGAAGCCCAGACCTCAAAGAGTCTACATTACTAAATTAGAAATGTGGACATAGTTTAAGCTCAGAGATCTTAGAAACCATCTGGTTCTTTCAGAACTTACTGACTTGCTTCTGTGTTCTGATTTTTCTTAGCAGTACAAAGGAAAAAAGTGGTCTGTTAGTTTTTTTTGAAGATTGAACGTCAGGTATAAACACGTCGTATTAGTCGTGAAATCATTTTACATTAGAGCTGAGAGGCTTTCAACAGCACCTAGGCCAGCTTCCTTGTTGGAAGAGAAAAACTGAAGCCAGGAGAGGAGGAGATAATGGGAGAGTGGATCTGGAATCCAGGGTCCTAAAACCAGCTTAGAGTTCTTTGGTGCACGCATGTGTTAGAGTGGATGCAGGCGTGAGCTTGGCATCAAGCTGAGCTGAATTCAAATCCCACTTCCCGCACTTACTACCTGTGTGACCCTGGGCAAGTCACTGAACCCCTCAAGCCTCAATTTATCCATTTATAAAATGAGTCAAATATAGCACCTACCTCCCAGGGCTGTTGTGAGGCCCCAGTGAGGTAATGTACGGAATGGCACTTTGTTAAGCTTAAATGTCAATCCTTGCTGCTGGTGTTCACATCCTCCTATGTTAGACTCACCCATACGCGGCGGTAGTGTTGACATTATCCTATACCAGCCTCACTCATACTGGGTGCTGGTGTTGGCGTTATCCTCTTCTATCAGGCTGCTCATACCCAAGATTTTTAGAAATAGATCTGCCCAGTCAAGTGGGGAGAACCCCGACTTGTATCTCCCTGTCAGAGTGGGCCAGCTTTTCCCTGGGAGGAGATTCACAGGGTGGGCAGTCACAAGGCCTCCGTTTGCTGCTCTCTCATGTTGCCAGGGCTTGGTCTTTGTCTGGATGCTTTGGAGACCTCAGCCTGTTCTCTTTTTCCATGGCTGGAGCTCAAAAGAGGCTTTTCAGCTTCTCATACACTCCTTCTGTTGTGGGGCCGATGGACCGTGGCCCAGGATTGGCCTTGGGCCGTGCTGGGGGTGCTGGTGGTTAGATTCTTTAGGGGAGAAATCTGGAAAAACTTTTCTGTTGCCTTGTGGACCACTGCCCCCTTCCCTGTTCTCTCAGTGGCTGATAATGGCTATAGGGGTTTGTTCTATGTTCTTGGGCAGGGATTTGTAACCTGGGTCCAAAGAACCCCAAGGGGTCTGGAAATGTGGACGGGAACACATTTTACCTTCATTTTCAGCAAACTCTGGCGTCCTTTGTGATTCTGTGCATTTTGTTTTGTACATTTAAAATGTCTCCTGAGAAAGGATTGCTCAGCATTGCCAGAGGCCAGGGGGTAACAGAACACAAAAAAGGTCAAGAACCTCTGAGCTGGGGGGAGCTATGTGGTAGACTGGGCCCCTCTGCTTTGGGCCGAAATACTTTGGACTTCCCTGCTTCTGGCACATTCAAATAATACATCTGCGAGTTGTTCTTCCAAATCATAAACTCACTGAATGTCAGAGTTGGGAGGGACGTTAGAACAGGGAATGTCAGGGCTGGGAAGGGCCTTAGGGACAAGGGATATCAGGACTGGGAGGGGCCTTAAGACAGGGAATGTCAGGACTGAGATTGGCCTTAGAATAGGGGATGTCAGAGCTGGGAGGGACCTTAGAACATGGAAAGTCAGGGGTGGGAGGGGTCTTAGAGCAGGGGGTATCAGAGCTGGGAGGGCCCTTAGAATAGGGAATGTCAGAGCTGGGAGGGGCTTTAGAACAGGGAATGTCAGAGTTGGGAGGGGCCTGAGAACAGGGAATGTTAGAGCTGTCTAAGGGGCCTTAGAACAGAGGATGTTAGAACTGGGAGGGCTCTTGTAGCTCTGACTTTCAGGGCTTTTCTTTTCCTGGAAGTCTAGTCCAACCTCATTCATGCATAGTTAAAGAACTAGTGCATTGACTGGTCTGTGTCACTCCAGGCTGCCAGTATTGGAACCTGATTCTTTTGATTCCCGATTAATTTCTTTCCCCATTGTACTGTGCTATCTGAGAACCACAGAAAGACCTTAAGTGAGTCTACAGATCATCTGGTCTAACCCTCTTGTGCTCTGTTGTCCCTGGAAGCTGGTGGTGCTGCAGTGCACAGAGTGCTGGAGTCAGCAAAACTTGAGTTCAAATCCAGCCTGAGATGCTAACCAGCTGTGTGGTCCTGAGCAAGTCATTTAATCGCTACCTGCCTCAGTTTCCTCATCTGTTAAATGGGGATAATATTAGCACCTACCTCCCAGGATTGTTATGAGGATAAAATGAGATAAAATGTAAAGTGCTTAGCATAATACTTGGCCCATAGTAAATGCTATCTAAATGTTAGCCATTAATAGATAGGGACACTGAGTTAGAGCTGGGTCCCAAGCTCAGATCTTACCACTCACTTCACTCTCATATCAGTCATTGAGCTTTGACTAGACCTCAGATCTCTCGCCTCTATCTCCCCTGCTATGATGGGTGCTCTGGCACCTTCAGCAAGTCAATACGGGCCCCCCCCATGCCCCACAAATGCCTGTTGTGCCACCCCTGCCTCTTACTAGCTGTGTGACCCTGGCTAGATTACTGAACCTCTCTGGGCCCCAGCTTCCTCCTCTGTAAAATGAGGATTTTGGACTAGGTGGCCCCTTCCGGCTCTGTTGGTGTGATCCTGGTGAGACAGGTGCTCCAAATGATGTCCCCATTTTATAGATGGTGACACAAAATGTCAGAGACGTTAAGTGACTCGCCTAGGGTTACACAGCCTGAAAAACCTCAGTTGTCCTGACCGAAGGTCTCGCATCTTACCTCTGAAGTCATTCTGGCAGGCATGCACTTCCTGTATGTAATCAGTAGTCAGTAAGCATTTATTAAGCACCTACTATGTGCCAGGCACTGTGGCTACAAAGAAAGGCAAAAAAAAAAGTCTCTGCTCTCCAGGACCCCCAGTCCAGTGGTTTTATTGGTGTATATCCCATGTTCTCTTACAGAATATAAGAGCTTAAGAGTAGAGATTTTTTGTTTTTATTTTGTATTCCTAGAGCTTAGCACACAGTAGGTGCTTAATAAATACTTGTCGGATTGCATTGGATTGGATTAGGTTAGAGAGACTATTTCTTGTTTTTCTCTGTAGTCTTAGTTTCTTGCACATAGTAGGAATTGAATTGATTTTGACAGCTGGAGAAACTGAGGCCTAGAGAAGGTCACACAAGGTCACACAGCTTGCTGAATTGGATTCATTTAATAAGCATTTATTCAGCACCTACTATGTGCCAGGTATTGCTCAGGGGTGGGGAACCTGCAGCCTCGAGGCTCTGAGGAATGGGAATTTTTGTTGGTCGGTCTCTTATGACTGGCAAAGATCATGGGGTGGTTTGCCATTTCCTTCTCTAGCTCACTTCATTCATTCATTCATTCACTCATTCATTCACCTATCTACCTACCTATCTATCTATCTATCTATCTAGCTCATTTTACATTGAGGCAAACAGGGTTAAGCCTGGAGTCACACAGCTAGTAAGTGTCTGAGGCTGGATTTGAATTCAGGTCTTCCTGACTCCAGGCCCAGTGCTGTGTCTACCCAGCCACCTAGTTGCCCCCCAAGGAGGCAAATGGAAATACAAAGACAAGACTGAACCATTCCCTGCATTCTACAGGGGCAGAAAGGGCCAGGCTGACCATAAAGTCAATACAAAGTCCATGCAAAGTTGGTGCAGTTTCTGGGCTGAGGTCACTAGTCCCTGGGGTCCAGATTGGCTGCTTTGTAGGAGGTCTTGGAATCACAGTGGTTTTCGTCGAGGTTGAGAAGAGGAAAGAGGACATTCCAGGCTTTGGGGACTGCCTGCCTGGAATGCAGAAAAGCAGACAAAAGCCAGTTTGGGAAGAACTCGAAATACCCAAGAGAACAGTTCATATTTTGTCCCGGAGGCAACATGAGCCGATCGAATTAGTAGATGGGGACAGTGCCCTTTTGTGTCTTTTTATCACCAGTGCCTTGCAATGTGAATGGTAGTTGAATTGGATTGAATGGCAGATGGGGAAACTGAGGCCCAGAGAGGGAGCAGGGATTTGTCTAAGTGGTAGAGGTGAGACTCAGGCCCTGAATCTTTGACTTTCGTCCTGGTGCTGCAGAGCTAGCCCAGGCTGCCCCCCAGCCATCTCTCTGGGCACCATTTCCTGGCAAAGGTAACTAGAACAGGGAGAGGAAACCCCCCTGGGGAATAGTTTGATTTCCTACTGCAGAAAACTAGATAATTCTTCTGAAAAAAAGATCAGCCTTCCTGCTTCCTGACTGTGCTTATCTTTGGGCCTGGGGTGGGCTCTGGTGACCTGGAATCTGGCTCCTGCTGGCATCTGCTGCCCTAGGCAGGGGCCTGGCCTCAGGAAGTCCAGAGAGCTCCTGAGCTGGGCCCTCAGAACAAAGGCCCAGCTGGACTAGGGGAGCCCAGTGAGTTTCCAGGGACCTCATTTCCTTAACGGGGGAGGGGGCTCTTTCTCAGGAAGTCTAGCCAGCCTTCCTTTGTGATAATTAGCCTTAAAAATCCCCATCCTGTTCCCTGCCCCACAGTTCATTGTGTCTGTTCTTATGTAGATAATTTGATTATGAATAGGGATCTAAATTTAGAGCAGCAAGAGGGCTGGAAAGATTAACTTGTCCCCTCTCTTCACTTAACAGGATGAGGAAAAAGACCCAATAAGTTAAGGGGCGTCCCTAAGGTCTTACGGGAAGTAAGTGGGATGAGCCTTCTTGGAACCTGGAGCCTCAGATTCCAGAACTGGCAGTTTGCACACTGCCTGTCTCTCTACCCCAGTGCCTTCAAGTTTCTTTAAACTGTTATTTCAATTATTTATTATTTATTTCATTATAATTTTTATTATTAGTATTATTTTTATTTATTTATTTTTTTTGGCTAGGCAGTGGGGTTAAGTGACTTGCCCAGGGTCACACAGCTAGTGAAGTGTTATGTGTCTGAGGCCAGATTTGAACTCATGTCCTCCTGAATCCAGGGCCAGTGCTCTATCCACTGAGCCACCTAGCTGCCCCTTATTAGTATTATTTTTAAAAATTTAAAGTTAAGCCCTTCCACCTTGGGTTTCCTTTACTTTACACTTTACATTTTACAGTTTCCCTCGCGAGCTCTGACTGAATTTCTCTTCGGTTCTGTGGCGGTTTGGTTGTCTCCTGACCCTGGGCGTTTTCACCAGCTGCCCCCATGCCTGGAATGATCTCCCACCTTACGTCCACCTCCAGGCTTCCTTTGGACTCGGCTAAATTCCCACCTTCTACAAGAAGTCTTTCCCAGGCCCAGATCAAATGAAATAGTATTTGTACTATGCCTGGCGCACAGTAGGAGCTTCATAAGTGCTTGTTTTCTTCCCTTTCCTCCTTATAATTCCTCCCCCTGAGACTGCCTCTAATTGCTCCTGGCTGTAGCTTGTCCATAGTCATTGAGGGGTGTCAGTCATAGCCAATTCTTCGTGACCCTGTTTGGGGTTTCCTTGGCAAAGACACTGGAGTGGTTTGCCATCTCCTTCTCCGGCTCATTTTACAGGTGGGGAAACTGAGGCCAACAGGGTGAAGTGACTTGCCCAAGGTCACCCAGCTAGGAAGTGTCTGAGACTGGATTTTAACTCAGCTCTTCCTGACTCCAAACTTGGCGCGCTCTAGCCACCTGCTCTGTTTTGTCCATGTAGTTTTCGTATTTTTTCCCTCATTAGACTGTGAGCTCCCTGAGGGCAGGGACTCTTGTGGCCTTTCTGCATGTCCCCAGCCCTCATCACAGTGCCTGCACCTAATAAATGCTTCTTGATTGCCACTCTTATCTTCCGCAGGCTAATCCCCCAGGAGAGGGGAACTGGACTCGTGTGTATTTAATTGAATTGACCTGAGTTAGGCTGACGGGGCACTAGATCGTTGGCAGAGATGGGTCACTTTCACCGGTGCTGTCCCTGCAGAGGTGGCTGCCCAGGACCGGTTATCTCGGCTGTCTGCTCCTTTCTCTCATTCACAGAGTCACCGCCCTCGTGCAGGCCTCCTCACCTCTTGCCTGGGCGGCTGTTGTAATAGCCTCCTAATTGGCCTCTCTGCCTCCAGTCTCCCTCCTTGTCTAAAGCACAAGTCTGAGTGGGTCATCACCGGAGATCTGTGTCACAATCACAAACTACTCTGTTTGGCGATTAAGACTGTTTACCACCTAGTTCCAGCCATCTTTCTGGACTGATTTCACATTATCTTCCCTCCTGTTCCATTGTATAACTTAACACCTCCCACCTCTGAGCCTTTGCACAGGCTGCCCTCCCGGAGTGCCATTCCTCCTCACTTTTCTGCCTCTCAGACTTCCCCTCACCTCTTGCAAGAGGCCTTTTCTGCTCCTCCACAGTTATTTATTCATGTTTTCCTCCCATTTGTAATTACATGGTTTATCTGTGCTTTTCCCTCAGGAGAATGTAAATTTCTTGAGGTCAAAGACTGGTTTAATTTGGCTTTGATGCCCAGCACAAAGTGCTTGCGGGATTGGTTTGACTCTCCCATTTTGCAGAAAAGCACACTGAGGCCCGGAAAGGGGGCAGGATTGGCCAGAGCCACAAAGTAAGTGAGTTAGCAGAAGTGGTGGGACTGTCCTCAGGTTTTTGGGTGATAACCAGGGCTATTGGCTGGCTGTATAGACTGTGGGGACCTTTGTTTTCTTATTAATGTGGAATGACAGAGAATGTCGGATCTGGGAGGGGCTTTAGAACATGGAATACCAGAGCTGGGAGAGCCTTAGAACAGTGAATGTCAGATCTAGGAGGAACCTTAGAACAGGGAATGTCAAAGCTGGGAGGCGCTTTAGAATAGGAGATATCAGAGCTGGGAGGGGCCTTAGAGTATGGAATATCAGAGCTGGGAAGGACCTTAGAACAGAATGTCCAAGCTGGGATGGGAGCAGGGGTCCTGGCTGGTGGCCCAGAGCTCTTTCCCTTCCACCATGTTGGATTCCCTCCTAGCCCTTTGCTGCTGGACCCCGTTCTGAGCTTATTTCTCAGGAATGCTCTCGTGGCCGCTGGTGGGGCCGGAGACCAGATGTTCCCCAGCTGGGGGGCTCTGTAGGAGATGTTGGGTGTGAGCCTTGCTTCTCAGAAGTGATGGCAGCCGGACAAAAGCCCGAGCGTCTTGCTGAGAAGATGGCTCCACTGGGCCACCCACATGACCGCTTGCCCCTTCAGCCCTGGTCTGCCCTCACAGCACATGTGTGTCTGTGGAGACCGGTTTGACCAAAATCGATTCCTACTGCTGAAGCCACATCTGAGACATTTAATTCATGTTGTATCTGGGTTTTGAAGGGGACAAAAAAACCATCTCAGTCTTATGCTTTCTGAGAGACATTTCTTGTGGAAAGAGAGTGCTGGCCCTTGGAAGGGGAGACCTGGGTGTGTCCCCCAGTCCTGACATTGACCAGCTCCCTGTTGCTGGACAAGCCTCTTATAAACTGCCGGAGCTCAGTTTCCCCATCTGTAATTCAGGGATAATAATAGGGCTTACCTCACAGGGTTGTTGGGAGACTCAAATAAGCTAATGGATGTGTGTCCAGGTTCAAATTTTAAAACAATATGTAAATGTCAACTGTTATATTAATTTATTATTAGTAGTAATAATAACGTATGGGGTTCTGTGGTCTGGATCAGAGATACTTAACTGATTTTGTGCTAGGCACCCCTTTGGCCCAGTCTGCTGAAACCCAGGGACTCCCCTCAGAATCTGGTTTTTAAATGCATCAAATAAAATCCAGAGAATTATAAAGGAAGCTCATTATATATTGAAATACGGTTATTAAAACCTGTAAGAATGTGTGAAATGTAACATAAGACATTACATAAATAGGTGCATGGCCCCTGGGTTAAGAACCCTTGGATTACTTGGGGAGGGGGAGTTCTCTTGTTTTCCCCCAGAGAATTCTCTGAGAACATTCTTCCTACAGAAAGGATCCAGGAGGCGTTCCCTGGTGTGAGCTACTCTCCCGGGAGGCAGATTGCAGCCTTTCCCCCTCCTCCCTATTAAAACACCTACAGCTGAATTTCCCCCAGGGGAGATTAGGTACTTGTTGGCTCTGATTGATCTGATGGTCCTGACTTGCTCTGGCCAAAGCATTCCATCTCTGGTCTGGGGCTGCGCCGCCTACCGCCCTTCTGATGAGGAGCCTCTCCACACTTGGTGAGGCTGGTTATTAGATGGAATCCACGTGGACCATCATTTCCCTGGCAACTGAAGCCTTTGGGAGGACTTGACAATGAACAGCATTTATTAAGCACCTACTGTATGCCAGGTCTCCCACTAGGAGCTAGAAATATGAAGACTAAAGTGAAACAGTCTCTACCCTCAAGGACCTTACATTCTAATGTAATCATCATCGTCAATCAGGAAGCTTTTATAAAGTACACACTGTTATGTCAGGCCTTGCATTAGATAGTTTAAACGTTTAGTTGGTTTTTTCAGTGATGTCCGACTCTTTATGACTGCATTTGGGTTTTTCTTGGCAAAGATACTGGAAGAGTTTGCTATTTCCTTCTGCAGCCCATTTTACAGATGAGGAAACAGGGTGAAGTGGCTTGCCCAGGGTCACCCAGCTAGGAAGTGTCTGAGGGCAGATTTGAACTCAGGAAGATGAGTCTTTCTGACTCCCGGCTGGGGCTCTGTGCACTATGGCGCCTTCTAGCTGCCCATGCACCAGGTACTAGAGTGCTCCCAAGTGACCAGTGATCTCTCATTGCTAAATCCAATGGCCTTTTCCCAGTCCTCATCCTTCTTGATCTTTCTGCAGCCACTGACCCTGCTGATCACCCCCTTCTCGGTATTCTCTCCTATCTAGGCTGTCTTGACATTGCCGTCTCCCAGTTCTACTTTTCTGGCTGCTCCTTCTCAGCCTCCTTTGCTGTACTTTCCTGCTACCTGTGGGTATCCCCCCCCCCCCCCCCCGTGTCCCTGTGTTCTGGGCCCTCTTCTCTTTTCCCTCTATCTTCCTGTCTTCTTTGGTGATTGACAGTCAGTTATCTCTAGGCAGATGACTTCCATACCCAGCCCTAGTCTTTCTCCTGAGCTCCAGTCCGTCTTTCGGACATCTTGAATTGGACGTTGAGTTTCAAACACAGTACTTCTATGACAGAAATCTTACCTTCCCTCCTCGACCTTCCCCTCTTTCTAACTTACCTCTTTATTACAGTTGAGGGCTAAAACTCAGGCTGGCAACCTGGCCATTATCCTTGACTTCTCACTTTCACTGAGCCCACACGTCCACTCTGTTGTAGATTGAGTCTTACTTGTTTTTAACATCTCCTATATTCATCCCCTTCTCTCTCCTTTTACAACTGTCTCCTTGGTGAAGACCCAAATCACCCCTTAGCTGGACTTCTGCAATAACCTTCCACTAAAGAGATTTCCCTAAAATGTGAATTTGATGATGTCATCCCACTCCCTTCACTCAGTAAACCACACTGGCTTCCTGTTGCCCCCAGGATCAAATATATAATCTTCTTTTTGGCATTTAAAGGTTTCCATAACCTAGACCCTTCCCATCTTTTCAGTCTTTCTATACTTTCTTCCCCACCATATATTCTAGGATACAGCGACAAACTTAATTGTTTACATGTTTTCTCCCCAATTAGAACATGAACTCCTTGGAAGCAGGCACCATATTGTTTGCCTTTCTTGGCCAGGAGTAGAGGGGGCATTCTTAGTACAACTGTAGTCACTTATAAGCACTTTGATGTTTGTTAATTGATTGACAGTCATAACTGTTATGACTGACTGTCAGTTGACTGACAGTCATAAATTAAGAGAGCTGGGAGGTGACCTTAAGTCATCTGACTCAAAATCCATCACTCTCACACCATGCTGTCGATTGTAACTTGTTGTAAAATCTGTTGATTGGTAAATCCCGGAACTATAACTAGGATGGTCAAATGAGACTTTGATGCAGGGTGTCGGTATGTGGAAAGAGGTGACTTCTTGGCTTCCTTCCGGTCTTGATTGTGATCCCTGTGGCTTTCCCTGAGAAGTTTGTCCAGAACTTCTGTGATTGTAGTCCCCTCCTCCAGTTCTCTGCCTTCTCTCTCCCTCCCCCCCCAATTCGGGGATGAGAGATGGCGGTGGTCCTCATGGCATCGACGGTGGGGCCAGCTGCTTTCTGCCCCTCTGATTGTAACCTGGTAGCGCGTCCTCTGGGCCGCCTGCCCTTCCCTACTAAAACTCCTGCAGCTGAATTTCCCCCAAGGGTGATTCAGTAAATGACGGCTCTGATTGGTGCTGCTCCATTGAGCTGATTGGATTCTGATTGATTCTCCAAAGGCCAAGAGTAGAGACTCCAGGTTGTGGTGACGCAGGCAGGGGGAGGAGGAAAACAGTTGGCCAGATTCCCTTGGGCAGAATGCTTCTGGCCTGAGCGGGCTGTCTCACCCCACAATACGGGGGCTGAGAATCCAATTCAAAACAGGATGTTTTCCATGCATTCCCTCCTTGTTTGTGAGAGTTCATTCAGCCTGGGATGGAGAACTGGCCTGACTGTTGAAGTGATTTAAGTGGAATCCGCCGTGGAATGGGCAGCGGACAGAGGCAGGCTACCCAAGGGTAAAACCCAAGCCCTTAGAGCCCTCAGCATCCACTTCCCCCTCTCTCTACTTGGATAAATGGGAATGATCTGGGCGGTTTTTAGTTATCGCTCCGGCTCAAATCACCACGATGCTGAGAAATACTGCTTCCTGAGAGGCCTTTGGGGAGGCACCTCCACTGTCTCGAGGCCTCGGTTTCCCCACCTGGAGCCTTGGCTGATTCTCGCCCTCACCCCCATGCAGGTGCCTCCCTCACCAAAATAACCATTACATTTACTTTATCCATACTTATTTGTACTCTTCCTTTTGGGCGGACATGCTGTTTCTCCTTATAGAATGTAAGCCCCCAGGGTTTTTTGCCTGTATATTCCCAGGAGTATGTACAGTGCTTGGCATATTAAAATGTCTGCCGATTGATGGAGCGAGTACGAGAGAATTTTAAATAAGATGATTTTGAAGCTCTTTTCTAGCTCGTAACTGCCATGTTCTGTCTGAGATGGCCTGTTGGGACTTTGGGATAAAGCGTCAGCTCTTGGAGGCAGGAGGACCTGAGTTCAAATACTTACTAGGTGTGACCTTGGGCAAGTCACTTCACCCTGTCTGCCTCAGTTCTTCGCCTCTAAAATGAGCTGGAGAAGGAAATGGCAGACCACTCTGGTGTCTTTGCAAAGAAAACTCCAAACGGGTCACAAAGAGTGAGACATAAGTGAACACAACTCAACAGCAAAGTGGTGAACGTCCCCGGGTGTTGGGCCTGGAGTCCGAAGTCCTGATTTCAAATCTAGACGTAGATCTTCCTTAGCTGTGTGATCCTGGGAAGGTCACTTGAGTTCTCTGTGCCTGAGTTCCCTCATCTGAAGCAACTCGCCGGAGCTGATGGCCACCCCTGGATCAGAATCTAGGTCTCTGGGCACAGAGATACTTGTGCCTCTTGGCCTCATCTGTAGCCAAGAATAGGATCACAGAGCCACAGACTGAGGGGTGGAAGGAATCTTGCAGGCCATGGGCTCCAGCTTTCCTCATTTTACAGATGCACAGAGAGTTCAAATGACTCGTCCAGGGTCACATAGCCATAGTCATGTATGAAGCAGGATTTGAATATTGATCTTTCTGATAAGGCCAGTGGTCTCTCCAGTGTTCCACGCATCTTCTCAAAAAGTATGTGGCCGTCCCTCAGGGCTTGGCCTAGCTCAGCTGGGTCCACGTTCCATGTCTGGGTGTGCTCGGGTGGAGGCTGGGCCCCAGAGAGTTGGTTTCTCTGTATATTGGTGGGAGGCTAGCTGGAGCCAGGGGAGGAGGGTCAGGGAGGAGCTATTTGGAAAGCATCCCTCATTCTTTACGTGAGTCCCCCGGACCTTTCTTCTCCTCCCCCTGAGAAAATATTCAGCAGGACCTCAGCCAAGATGTGAGAGGTTTATTGGGTTGAGTGTGAGGAGAGAGCGCAGCCCCACCCAGAGCGTGACCCCTGGAGACGGTCCAGTCTTCTTTGGCATTTTTGAACAGTGAAAAAGAGCCAAGATGAAATCTACAGCTCTGCAAAGCTGTGGGGTTTTAGGGTGAGAAGAGGAGAGAAGGGGAAGGCCGTCAGAAAGTCCTCGGACAGAGGTCTGACCTGGGATTGGCACATCGGGCTCTTCCCCCGTGATCCTCGGTCCCCTTGGCTGTCAGACTAGCCCGCTTCTGAAGCCCCCTCCCGGCTTGAGATTTATGAACCTGAGTTATGAGCCTCACTGGGCCTCAGATCGCTCCTCTGTAAATGAGGCGTTTGGACTCAAACATCTTGTTACATGCTGTCTTCTCTCATTAGAATACAAGCTCCTTGAGGGCTGCGGCTGTCTTTTGTTTTTGTTTCTGCCTAGCCCTTAGCACAGTTCTGGGCACACTGTAAGCACTTAATGAGTGCTTGTTGATTGGCTGATGGACGTTGAGATCCCTACCCACTTCTAGCACTGTGACTCTATGAGTTCAGCTTGGGGAATGCCATTAGGGAATTTCCTTCATCTAAGCTGAGATCAGGGGCAGCTACATGGCTCAGTGGATAGAACTCTTGGCCTGGAGTCAGGAAGTCCTGAGTTCAGATTTGGCCTCAGACACTAGCTGTGTGACCCTCGGCAAGTCACTTAACCTCTGATTGCCTTAATCCACTGAAGAAGAAAATGGCAAACCTCCAGTATCCTTGCCAAGAAAACTCCATGGACATTATGGTCTACTGGGTCATGGAGGGCTGGGCATGATTGAACAATTGAACCACAACAGGAGGAGATCGTAACCTGGGGGACAGATACCTGTGGGTTGGTAGATATGTCCCAAGGAGTTTCCTGGAGTACCTAAATGTCAGATGCCTTGATCGTGGTTACATAGCCTGTGAAAGTCAGAGGCAGGATTTGAACCTTGGCCTACCTGCTACAAACCCAATGCTTTTATTCATCCTGGAAGCAAGGAGAGAAGTGAACATTTATTAAGCACCTACTTTGTGCTAGGCACTTTACAAATATTCTCTCGATAAATCCTCACAACAGCCCTAGGGGGTGGGTGCTGTTATTATCCTCATTTTACAGTTGAGGAAATTAAGGCAGACAGAGGACAGGTGACTTACCTAGCCAGTTAGTGTCTGAGGGTGGATTTGAACTCAGATCTCCAAGCCCAGCACTCCATTTACTTTGAGATCTTGGGGCCTCTGGATCTTTTGAGAGTATCTTTTGCTACTCAGGAAAGAGTTGACCCTCAGCCCCATCCAACCTTAGTGTAAACTAGCACTGTTTCAGTAGAAATAACATTGGAGTTAGAGTCAGAGCCTGCTGGAGTTGAGTGGGCAGGGAAGGCTTCCTGGGGAAGACCGTGAAAGAGAAGTAGAACGTATTTTTTTCTACTAATTAATTAATTTTTAGTTTTCAACATTCACTTTTGTAAGATTTTCCGTTCTAAAATTTTCCCTCTCCCTTCCCTCCCTGCTCCCCAAGATAGCACGCAATCTGATATAGGCTATACATGTACAATCATATTAAGCACATTTCCACATTAGTCATGTTGTGAAAGAGGAATCAGAACAAAAGGGGAAAACCATGAAAAAGAAAAAAACAAAAAAAAGAGAAAACAGTATACCTCAATCTCCATTCAGACCCCATAGTTCCTTCTCTGGAGGTGGACGGCATTTTGCATCATGAGTCTTTTGGAACTGTCTTAGATCCTTGCATTGCCGGGAAGAGCCAAGTCTATCAAAGCTGGTCATCGAACAACACTGTTGTTACTGTGTACGATGTTCTCCTGGTTCTGCTCCGAGAAGTAGAATTTAAATAGTCAGAATAAGGGGAGAAGTCTGTCATTCATTGACACATATTTGTGGAGTCCTTTCATCTGTGTTTCATATTAGTATCTTCCCCATTACAGTGTGACTCGCTCCTTGAGAAAAGGGACTGTCTTTTTGCCTTTTTTTTTATATCCCCAGTGCTTAGTACAGTGGTTGACATATAGTAGGTGCTTAATCAATGCTTATTGACTGATTCCAATTCACCTAGACTCTTGGCTGCTCTCACCTCTGCCTCTTGGGATCCGTGACTTCCAGCAAGTTTCAATTCCAGTGTTTCCTCCTTTTGAACTCTTCCCAAATCTCTCCAAATGGTAGAATAGAATATTAAGGAAAATAGTATTAAAGAAATAAGAGTCTTCTAATTTTGGACACTTGTTTTCATGAGTAAAGTGAAGAAAAACTAATCCATTTCTTTTTTGCTATGGTTATATGATAGGAATTTAAGAGAAGTTGGAGTGAAGATTGTACTCACCTCTTCATGGACTTAGGGTTCCAGAAGGCTTTCTCTTGCCCCACTTTCCCTTTTCCATACCTCTACTGAACAAGTACCATAATATACTCTACTTACTTCTTTGATTTAAGCATTTTCTGTATCCTGGTTTTACCTTAAAAATAAAGAAGCCAGATATTTTTTATTCCCAAATAGAAAGTATATGAAAGTACACACAATTTAAATTAGAGAGAGTAACTTCTGTCGAAATGTTAGAAATTTTCCCAACTGGGGGCTCTGAGCTATGATGATTTTATTAATATCTTTTTGTCTGACATAAACTCCATTACAGAGAAATGGACCATGTGTAGCTAGGGGCTGGTTAGGATCAACCCTGGGGCTAAAGATAAATTAATGTGTAACAACGTGGCTGATTAATTCTCTAGAACCTAATGTGAGAAAGGAGAAATGAGGCAAGATGGAGATAAGTGAGGCCTGGGTGAGATTTAGGTCTTTCCCCCATCCAGAAGGGAGGAAGAAACAGAATGTATGGAGTACCTTCCTCACTGTCATCCAGTAGCTTATATATGTATACATGTTTTATGTGCTATATTTTGAAATCTTTTCATGCCGTGTAATTTAGACCTTGAGTACTTGGTAAAGTGGCATCTGCTTAAAATATTGTTCGGGATGCAGAGCATTATCAGTGTCTTGAATCAATATTATAAACATCTCCATTTCTATAAATAAATACATGTGACCCAATCATTTGTCTTTTAGAATAGAAGCTCATGGTAAGGATGAGTTTATTTCTTTGGGGTAGTGAGGTACAGAGCCTAGAGTCAGGAAGACCTGAGTTCAAATCTACCCACTTAATAGCTTTGTGACCCTGGGCAGGTCACTTAGCCGCTGTCTGCCTCAGTTTCCTTACCTGTAAAATGGGGATAATAACAGCATCTACTTCCCAGGATTGTTTTGAGGGTCAAATGAGAGAATATTTCCAAAGCGCTTAGCCCAGTGCCTGGCACACAGAAAGTGCTTAATAAATGCTCGTTTCCTTCCTTTATACTTGTATCCCTTGCACCTAGCGCGTGGAAGGTGCTTATTTTTCGATGGCTGATTGAATGAATGCTTGTTTATGACTGTTTTGCTGGGTGAGTTCATGTGGGTATTGCCCTGGGGCAGTTTTTTGGTACCCTTCTTAGATCTCATTCATTTCATTCATTCTGATCAGAGGTAAATTCCTTTCAGGTAAAATATCTCCAGCAAATGAGTGACCTGTAAATATTGTCACCCTACCCTGTGAAGTATGCCTGAAGTATTTCTGTCAATTTTTAACCTGTTTATCATGTGAACACATAGATATCCATTTTATTTCTCCTTTTTGAGGAGGAAGTATTACCCTGTAGCTGCCTTAGAGAAATGAGCTCTTTGTTTCACGGGTTTTTGTTTGAATACTTTCTAAACCTGTTATCATGTATTTCACTGTTCCAAGAGCTTGCTTTTTTTTTTAGGCAGTTGGGGTTAAGTGACTTGCCCAGGGTCACACAGCTAGTAAGTATGTGCTCTCACTAGTAAGGTGTGCTCTCACACCACCTAGCTGCCCCAAGACCTTGCTTGTTAAGATTAGCACTGGGGTGGGGATTAATTGCTCTTAATGTATCCTTCCTGTTGGACTTTGACTTTAGGAAGCCACTAAATTCCTTGACATGCAGAGCCACAGTCTTTTCTGCAACTTGCTTTATGCCAGAGGAAGACCAAGGAATTTTAAGTATCCCTTTCATCTATTGGCTTTGATCTCCAAGATACACTGCTAAGCTTCTCAGCTTCCTTTTTTGTCTCTTGAGTCCAAAGGAGGTCTTGATGTCGCTGGAGAGAATTTCCATGAGATAAGAAGTTGATTTACCATGAGAATTGTGGAGAGCAGAGACTGTCTTTTGCCTTTCTTTTCATCTTTAGCACTTGGCATAGCCCTGGCACATAACAGGTGCCTAATACATGCTAATGGACTGTTTTAGGCATTTTGCAGTGGAATTCGGTCACTTGATGCCCCCCTCGAGGGATGAATGTCTCTCTTTAACTTCAGAGTGTCACTACTTAGTTCCATATGGGAAAGATGGTAGTGGGTTTAAAGCAAGGCTTCCTCCAGATTGTCTCTCTCTGTAAAAATAAAGAATGCCATATTTTATGACAGTTGTCTTTGACATTATTGTGTGGGTGTCAAGGATTTCAACAGAGAACTGAGTTCCATGTGGGTATCAAAAACTCTGGTGTTCTCATCATAACACATAGTTTGTATTGTATTTTAAGTATGCTTTCATTCACTGGCTCTTGAGCTCCGGGATAAAATATATATTATATAGTTACAGTGCTTGAATAAGTTACGAGTGGAGAACTGAGTCCAAGCCTTTGTGTTAATGAGGGCTGCATAAATGTATTTAAAGTGCTTTGCAAAGTTTGTACTGCCGTCTCAATGCTCAGTATTATCATTTTTAAAAATAAAATTTTATTGATATCTTTTGCTTTTTATAGTACTGGAATTTCTCCCAATCTCTTTCTTCCCCTTCCAGAGAACCATCCCATGTAATAATAACAATAACTAACATTTATGTAATGCTTACTATGTGCTAGGCACATTCATTATTTCATTTGATCCTCAGAAAGGTTAAGGACACGCCCAGCTAGTAAGTGTATGAGGCAGGATTTGAACTCAGGTCTTCCTGACTCCAGGACCAGTGCTCTGTCCCTTGAGCCACCAGCTGCCCCTATAATAACAAATAATATATTTAAAGGACAAAAAAGAGGAAGAAGAGAACCCCCCCCCCAGTAAAACTGACAAATACATTGAAAATTTCTAGAACTCTATGCAGTTTACCACATCTGGTATTCTTAACTCTGCAAAGGAATAAAGTAGAAATGTCTTCTTAAAATGCCCATCATCATAATTGTTATTATTATTAACCATAATAATTATTATTTCCCAGGGTGGGAAGTGGAGTCAGAAGCTCTAAGTTCCGATCCCACTTCTGACACCATTCACTGTGGTGTAGTAAGTGAAGTCTCTTGGCCTCACTGGAACTCGTTTCCCTCATCTCCAACTCAGGTGGTTGGAGGAGATGGTTTCTCAGGTTCATTTCAGCTCTGGAGCTCTGATTCTTTAATCCTTTTTTTTTTTTTTAATGTATTAAGGCTGTTGGGAGAGGTTGTGTGATACAGTGGGAAGCCTGTTTGACTTCCAACCAGAAGAGCACCTTCCCTGGGATTACTTCTTGCCATCTATCTCTGGGAAGGTGTTAAGAAGGTCTCCTACTGAGGAGCAGAGTAGAGATAAGATTTGAAAGAAGCCAGGGCAGCCTGGAGACAGTGAGAGGGAAGGAGGGAGAGCCCCGTGCCAGCACGGGGCAGAGCCAGTCAGAAGGCAGTGGATTTGTAGGGTGTGGGAGGAGCCAGTTGGTGCTCAGATAAGCAAATACAAAACCAGACAATCCATAAGCATTCATTAACCACTTACTGTGTGGTGAGAACTGAGTTAAGCTCTGCAGAGAAAAAGCAAAAACATTCCCTGCCCTCAGGGAGCTTATATTCTAATTGAATATATCCACATCTTTGTAGATAGAGATATGTCTAAAGGAAATTATGTATGTATATGTGGTTTCCTGTATGCACATACATATCATCTTCTTGAGTTCAGATCTGGCCTCAGATACTAGCTATGTGATGCTGGGCAAGTCACTTATCCTCTGCCTCAGTTTCCTCAACTATAAGGTGAGGATAATAATAGTACCTACCTCCCAGATAGTTTCAAGGATCAAGTGAGATAATATTTATAAAAGTATTTAACACAGTGCCTAACACATAACCAGTATTAGGTAAGTGCTATTATTATTACATATATAAGTATATAAAATTAATGAAGATTGAAAATTAATAACTGCAAGGTAGCGAGGAAGTATAGTAGATAGAATGCCAGGCCTGGAGTCTGGAAGACTCCTCTTTGTGAGTTCAAATCTGGCCTCAGACACTTACTAGCTGTGTGGCCCTGGGCAAGTCACTCAACCCTGTTTGCCTCAGTTTCCTCATGCATAAAATGAGCTGGAGGAGGAAATGGGAGACCACTCTAGTATCCCTGCCAAGAAAGCCCCCAAATGGGGTCACAAAGACTTAGACATGACTGAAAAACAACAGCAAAAAAAAATTCATATATACAGATGCATTTTTGATAATACCATGCACATGCCTATACACACGTGTGCCACACAGTTCAATATGACATATATGTACACGTACATATGCATATGCACACATACATATACACGCACATATACTTGTGCATGTATGTATATGTAAACATAGCACAATGGATAGCTTGCTGAGCCTAGAGTCAGGAAGATCTGAATTCAAATCCAACCTCTGATACTTAGTAGCTGTGTGACCCAGGGCAAGTCACTTGACCTCTGCCTAGCTGCCTCAGTTTCCTCATCTGTAAAATGAAGATAATAATAGCGTTACCTCCCAGACGAGGACGTGAGGATGAGATGAGGTAATATATGTAAAAGATGAGAAAATATACATGAAAGTTCTTCACAAACCTTAAAGTGCTATGTAAATGTTATCAATTATTTTTATCACCATCATCATTATATAAAGTAAATCCAAAATAACTTGGTGAAGGGTGAAGGAAGAGATCAAGACAGAATGGGGCCTGGGTGAGGCCTGAAGGAAGCTGGAGTTACCCTCCCCCTCATGTGTATGTATGTATGTATGTGTGTGTGTGATGCATCTTTACTTCTTCATCTCTCTCTCTCTCTCTCTCTCTCTCTCTCTCTCTCTCTGTCTGTCTCTTTCTCTCTGTCTCTTTCTCTCTGTCTCTCTCTCTCTGTCTCTCTCTCTCTCTTTGTCTCTGTCTCTCTCTCTGTGTCTCTGTCTCTCTATCTCTCTGTCTCTGTCTCTCTGTCTCTTTCTCTCTGTCTCTCTCTGTCTCTTTCTGTCTCTGTCTCTCTCTCTGTGTCTCTGTCTCTGTCTCTCTCTGTCTCTCTCTGTCTCTCTCTGTCTCTGTCTCTCTCTCTCTCCCTCCCTCCCCCCCAGTGTGTCAGGCTTGGCTATGTGGAGACAAACATGAATGAGCCTGGTGACTACCCTCCAGCAGCTGCCAATCCAGTTGGAGGAGAAGGTGAGGCCTCAAACGACCGTAATAAAGATTTGAATGTGAAAAGCCTGTGGGAGAGGGGGAGCTAAGGAGAAAAGGAGTGTGGTGATTGCTGTTGGTTAGAGGGCTGGTTCAAGTCTCCCCTCTGTTGCTAGCTTTGGGATGCTCAGCAGGTCAAGCCTCTTAACATCTCTGGGCCTCAGTTTCCTCATCTGTAAAATGAAGGGGTTGTGCTCAATGGCTTCTGTCTTAAGATTCTTTCCAGCTCTAGCCGTCAACAAGCATTAATAAAGTGCCAAATGCTAGAGATGAAAAGAAAGGCAAAAACCCAGTGGCTGCCCTCCAGGGGCACCCAGTCTAATGGGGCAGATACCATGTACCAGGTCTACACAAGGTGTAGCCGGTGTAGACAGAGCCGGCTCAGAGGGAAGGCTCTGGGGTGGGGGATAGTTTAGGAAAGGCCTCCTGCACAAAGTAGGATTTGCACTGAGTCTTGGAGGGCTGGATCCCGGGTCTGGCTGGGGTACCGGGCAGGGTTTCAGTGATTGGTTACCACCGCCACGCCTGCGGTAAAGATGGCCTATAGAAAGGATTACTAGCTTTGATTTTTAGCCACAGAAATTGTGGCTCGAAATGGGAAACCTCCCCTTAACACACCCCTGGTGGTCACCAGCCCTCTTCTCCCCCCTCCACCTTCCCGTCCCCCAAACTTCCAAGACAAAACCCACAGCTCGACTGTTGTCCTTGGCTAGAGACTGTGAACCGGGCCTGTATCCGGTTCCAGAGGCTGCATCCAACTGCAGGGTGAACACAGGGTTATTCAGTGAGGGAACAGGGAGGGGCCAGCACCGAGAGCTGCCCAGGGGGCCCCTTTCCTCTATCTGGGACTGAATGGGATGGAGGGCCTCAAGCCATTCACAAAGCCATTCACCTCAGGCTTGCACAGAGCTGGAGGGCATCTTAAAATATGGCATATAGGATGTTAGAGATGGGAGGGGCCTGAGAACAGGGGATGTCAGGGCTGAGAGGGGCCTTAGAACAGGGGATGTCAGAGCTGGGAGGGCCTTAGAACAGGGAGTGTCAGGGCTGGGAGGGGCCTTAGAACAGAGAATGTCAGGGCTGGGAGGGGCCTGAGAACAGGGGATGTCAGAGCTGAGAAGGGCTTTAGAACAGGGGATGTCAGAGCTGGGGGGGAGGCCTTAGAACAAGGAAGGTCAGAGCTGAGAGGGCCTTAGAACAGGGAATGTCAGAGCTGAGAGGGCCTTAGAACAGGGGATGTCAGAACTGGGAGGGGCCTTAGAACAGGGTATGTCAGAGCTGGGAGGGGCCTTAGAACAGGGCATGTTAGAGCTGGGAGGGCTTTTGAAGCTGTAGTCCGCAGTGTCACAATGGGAAGGTTCTTATAACCCAGACTAGGAACAGAAGATGTCTAAGCTGGATGGACTCTTTGTTGTGGAAATGGTGGTTGTCAAGTCTCCAACTTTTCGTGACTTCATTTGGAGTTTTCTTGGTGAGCATACTGGAATGTCTTGCCATTTCCTTCTCCAGCTCATTGTACAGATGAGGAAGCTGAGGCAGACAGGGTGAAGTGACTTGCCCAAGGTCACCCAGCTAGGAAGTGTCTGAGGCCAGATTTGAACTCAGGAACACGAGTCTTCCTGACTCCCGGCTGGTGCTCTGCACACTGTGGTGGCCCCTAGCTGCCCTGGGTGGGCTCCTAGAAATCATTTAGTGCCACCCTTTCATTTTGTAGATAAGGTAACGGAGGCATGGTAGGGGGTGTTTCCTCACTCCTGTACAGATACTATCACAGGCCTACTCCCTATGAAATTTGAATTCCTTTGCCTATAGAGGTGTCCAGGTTCACTGGAAAGGTCTCTGACAGCAGCCAGAGGACCTAGGTTCAGATTCTGGGGCTGCCACTTACCACCTCTGTGACCTTGGGTGAGTCACTTTCCATGCTGGGCCTCAGTTTCCCCATCTGTAAAAAAAGGGAGCAGACTAGGTAGCCTCCGAGGGCCTGTCCTGCTTTAACTCTGTGATCTTATGGCTCCTGTAGGCCTCCATTTCCCCTCTGCTATACTGCGGGGTTGGCCCAGCTGAGCTCCAGTGGTTGATTTTCCCACTGTGCCATGATGCTGGACGCTCACAGCCAGTGTGCAGGCGGCACGTGATTCGGGATTCACATGCGTGCTCCGGCCCTGAAACATAAGCCGGTGCAGAGCCTTGCCCTCACTAATAATCTCCCCAGATTATTTCTTCCACCACCTGTGAGCTCAGCCAGGGAAGGGAGTGTCCGGGCGCTGGCTGAGCAGCCCTCCTGATGATCCGGGGTGCCCTGTGAGCCGTGGTCTGAGTGTGTGGAATGTGTGAGGTGGAGGAAGGTGCCAGGGCAGACTTCTGACCGTGGAGGGTTTCTATTTTCGGGCATGAAGTCATTGGATCGTCCCCTCCACCCCTCCCCCAGCTCTTGTAAAAACACTTATTATTCAGATGTGGGCAGCCTGCAGAAGTAGGAACTAGGCTTAGAGTTATCAGTCAGTCACTCAACAAACAAACAGATTTAATGGGCTAGGCCGTGGGGATGTCCTGCTTTCCTGGAGCTCCTGTTCTAGGAGGGCGAGTCACATAGGTAAACACTGTAGGGACAGACAAGATATATTAAAAATAGACACAAGGATCATGGATCTTAGAGGCCATGAGATCCAACCACTGAGGAAACTGAGGGTCATAGAGGTTAAACGGGTCCCAAGGTCATACAAACAGTGTCTGAATTTGAATCCAGCTCCTCCACGGCAAATTGAGAAGATAAGACAGCGACTGCTGGGGTCATTGCTTCTGGAAAGTGGGATCTGAAGTGACCCTGACTCGGACACTTGCCCAAGGAACAAGTCACCTATTTTCTCTCTTGCCCTCAGTTTCTTCATCTGTAAGATGGATGTTTTCACTTCACAAGGCACTGAGGGGAAATGGTCATTGACATTTGTATGATGCTTTAAGATCTGCAGAGTGCTAAACATGTTCTCATTGGAGCCTCAGTAACAGTCCTTTCAGACAGGTGCTTATAGGTGTTATTTCAGTTTTACAAATGAGGAAACTGAGGTTAGGGCAGTGAAATGACTCAACTGTGGTTATACGGTAGGGCTGTATTTGAACCCAAGTGTCTCCTAGCTAAAGGCTTTTTGGCTCAAAATGACTTGTCCAGGGTTATTTGTTGTTCAGTTATTTCACTTGTGTCCAACTCTCCATGGCCGCCTTTGGGGTATTCTTGGTGGAGACGGAATGGTTTGCCATTTCCTTTTCCAGTTCATTTTACAGATGAGGAAACTGAGGCAAACTAGGTTAAGTGACTTGCCCAGAATCACACAGCAGGAAGTGTGTGAGGGTGGGTTTGAACTTAGGTCTTCCTGGTACCCTATCCATTGCACCACCTAGCAGCCTCTTCAGGGTTATACAAGCGGTAAATGGGAGATGGAGAATTTGAACTCAGGTCCTCTGTATCCAAATCCAGTGGTCCTTCTCTACTACTTTGCCCGGGCTTCATCAGAGTGTAAGAATGTGAGGGAGTGGGTGTTGTTCTGTATTTTAAGAATCTGATTTCTCTGGCGTTTGAAGGTTGTCCATCTATGGTGGGTTGGAAATCTGGCCCATAATTTGGTAGATGGGGCTTAGAGAGTAGCCTGAGGTACTGAAAAGTGAAATCATTTGTCAAAGGTCACATAGCTCGGGACAGTCAGAGGTAGGATTTGAACCCAGGCCTCCCACCTTTCCAAGTCTATGGCTCTATCTATTATACTGTGCTGCCTCTCAATAGCACATAAGCTTCATGAGGGCAGGGAATGTTTCCATTTGTGTTTATAGACCCAGGGACTAGCAGAATGCCTGGCACACAGTAGGTGCTTAATATATTTTAGAGGATTGATTGGTACCTTCTACTTACATTGTATACGTCTTGTTTATACATCGTTATTTGCATGTTGTCTCTCCTGTTAGACTATGAGCTCCTTGAAAACAGGGGTTATGGTTTTCCCTTTCTCTGTATCTTCCTCCTCACCCCCACCCCAGACTTTTGCACAGTGGCACATAGTAGGTGCTTAATCAATGCTTGCTTGTCTGTAAGTACCTTTGTATGTACATTCGTAACCACCACACGCTCTCTTTATAACTGTATATTTCTTTGGACTTGTCAAAGCCCTTCCCTGGGTCTTATTTCTAGGGCGTCTTCCTCTTTGGGTCCAGGGATGAGAGACCTGATAACTCTCAAGAGGAGAGATTAGCTGAGGTCACCATGCCCTGATGTGACTGGCCTAGAAAGCCAAGTGGTTTTCTGGTGTGGCCCAGCTCATTGAAAGGGACAAGGGAACAGATGTTTCCATTTTGGACCCACCAATCTTTCCAAGTCAGGACCCAAGGCCACCAGCCAGTCTGAACTTTTAAGTAGGGTTTGTAGTACACTGTGGGGAAAAAAGGCACGTTCTGAAGTCAGAGGCCCTGTGTTCAAATTCCACCTCTGATGTTTATTACCTCTGTGGCCTTGGCTTGTCACTTAACTTCCTGGGCCTCAGTTTTCTCATTTGTAAAAATCAAAGGATTGGACTAGATAGGTAATTTTGGAGATCCTATGACCATTGAATGTTAGAGCTGGGAGGGACCTTAGAGCATTGAATGCCAGAGCTCAAAGAAACCTTAAGAGCATAGAATATTAAAGAGATCTTAGAACACAAAATGTCAGTTAGAAGGGATATTAGAAGAGAGGATGTTAGAGCTGGGATGGCCTTTAGAACAAGGAGTGTCAGGGCTTGGAGGGGGCCTTAGAACAGGGAATGTCAGAGCTGGGAGGAGCCTTAGAACAGGGAATGTCAGAGCTGGGAGGGGCCTTAGAATAGGGGGATGTCAGGGCTGGGAGGGCCTTTAGAACAGAAGGTGTCAGAGCTGAGAGGAGCCTTAGAACAGGCAATGTCAGTGTTGGGAGAGGCCTTAGAGCAGGAAATGTCAAAGCCGGGAGGGGCCTTAGAACAGGGGATGTCAGAACTGGAAAGTACCTTAGAACACAGAATGTCAGGTTGGGAGCATCCTTAATTCTGTTAATAATAAGTGTTTCTTTACCATCTATTTTGTGAAGGGCACAAGGCCTTGGTGAATAAACAGCTGGCCTCTAAGTCCTTTCTTGGCCCCATCCTGGCTGTCCTGGCCCTGGGCCAGTCACTGAATGTCTTGGTGCTCCAGGAAGCTCTCTGAGACTTGAAGGCACTGAGAAGGTGGTGGCCTGCCTTGGTGGAGGGAGTTTCCTCACCTGGGAGTGCCCCATACCAAGGAAATCACTTCAAGTGGTTTTGGGAGACAGAGACCCAGATGTTAAGCAGTGCCAGAGGACCCTGGAGCAGATGCATGCTGCTAAGCAAAGGGGTATGAAAACACAGAACAAAGGTTTACAGGGCTGGACTTGACCTTAGGGGTTTTTTTTTGTCTTTTAATCTTTCAAAAATAATTAAAACTTTTTTCAACGAACAAAACCCGATATTCTCTCTCACCTTCCCCAAACTGTGCAAAAAGAAAACCCTTGTAGCCAATGTACAAAAACAAGCAGAACAAGTTTCCACACTGGCCACGTCCAGAAATGTGTGTCCCCTTCTGCCCCCGGAGTCCACCACTTCTCTGTCAGGAGGTGGGGAGCCTGCTTCCCCACTGATTCTCTGGTATTGCTGGTCATTGAATTGAATTGAGCAGCGTTCTTGGGTCTTTCAAAGTAGCCTTTACAATGTTGTTACCATTACTGTGTACGATGTTTCCCTGCTTCTGCTCACTTTATTCTGTATCTATTCGTGCAAGTCTTCCCAGAGATCATCATTTCTTAGAGCACAGCAGTATTCTATCACACTCACATACCATGACTTGTTCCACCATTCCCCAGCTGATGGGCACACCCTCCACTTCCAATTCTTTGCCACCACAAACAGAGCTGCTAGAAAGATTTTGTTCTCGTGTGGGTCCTTTTCCTCCTCCTCCTCTTTAAGATTTCTTTGGGGTATAGGCCTAGTAGTACTATCCCTAGGTCAGAGGGTGGGCGCAGTTGAGTGACTTTGAGCCATAGTTCCATAAGGACTGAATCAATTCCAGCCCCCTCCTCTTTTTTTACAGGGGAGGCAGCTGAGGCCAGATTGCCTGAAGTCACATAGCTAGTAAGTGACAGAGCTGGAACTCCTTATTCTCAGGCCATCAGTGACCTTTGGACCACACACCTTCCCAATGCTGCTGTACTGTTCAATGACCCGTGATGCAGAAGAGGGTCTTTGAGAGCATCGTACTTTTTAAACCAATAGTTCTTTGAGTCCTCTGAATGGAGGCATTATCCATAAGGTTGCACTATATTCTTCAGGTAAATGACTCACCCACAGGTGACTAGTACCTCTGGCGTGAGGGCTACTCATCCACTTTTGGTGTCCACCTGTCACCCAACACTCATTTGTGGTTCCAAGAAGCTGTAGCATGCACAGTGGCCACACCCTGGTAAATCATCTCAGCAGACGGGCTAAACCAGGTTGAGGGTAACCCGCAGGCCTCAAATCTGTCAGTGAGTTGATGGGGTGTCTACCCCAAGCGCGTGAAGACTTTCCTTGGCAGAATGGGCAGATGAGAACAATTTGTTCCAATGGCCATGAAGGCTCTGAAGCAGGCTCTGGGGGACTGCATCCCAAGTCATCCCCAGTCATCTTGACTTTTGTCCTGCCACTGGACTTCGATGACTCCGGAAGAGAGAGTGAGGCTGATCACTTCATGTGCAACTCTGTCTCACTTAAATTCACTTTATGTGCAATCAAGACATCGCTCTGTGATGTCACTGGTGCTCTTTGAAAACGAAGGATGCACCACAGTAACGTAATTGGTGCTTTTCTAGTCCTGAGCTCAGCTATCACCCAAGGGAGCGTTCAGTCCTTCAACATTTTAGGCCTGTGAAAGACATTTCACTCTTGTTGGAAAGAGAGGCAGAAAATGAATATGAGGCAGTATGGAGTAGTGGATAGAACCCAGAACTTGGAGTTGGGGAGATCTGGATTGGAACCCGGCCTCTGACACCTCCTATGTGACCCTGGGTAAGTCACTTAACCTCTGTCAATTTCCAATGTAAAAGGAGGCATTTGGACTAGGTCAAGGTTTCTTAACCTTGTGTCATGGACCCCTTTGACAGTCTGATGAATTCTGCAGACTCTTTCTCAGAATAATATTTTTAAATGCATAAAATAAAATATTAGTCAGGAGAATTTGTTAAGCACCTGTTATATTCCAGATGCTATGCTAAGCACTGTAGATACAAAGAAAGACAAAAACAGGCCCTGCTCGCAATGAACTCACATTCTTATAGGGAAGACGACATTCACATGTCATGGGTGTATTACATCTGATTTACCGTGTCTATATCATACGTGTGTGTGTGTCTGTATACACACACACACACACACACACACACACATATGATATAGACAGGATAAATCGGATGTAATTGCAGAGAGAAGATACTTGCTTTGGGGGATTTACAAAGGAAATCAATTATATTAAAATATAATTATCACAATATTTTTAAAAAACAAGTTCATGGACCCCCAAGTTGAGAGTCTTTGGACTCAATCATGTCTAAAGTCCTTTCCTGTTTTGACAATTTATGTTCTTTTGGTGTTGTGGAAAGAGTCCTGGACTTGAGTTTGGAGAGGCCTGGGATTTGAATTCTGCCTTTGACAGTCGTTGTGACATTGGGCAATTCTCTTAACATCTCTGACCTCCATTTTGCTCATCTGTGAAATGGAGAGAACACAGTAGTTGTCCTTTTTCTCATAGCGTTGGGGTGAAGGCCCTTTGAGATCTTGGCAGAGCCTGTGACCCCACATCAATGCCGTCTACATTGAGACTCCAGCTTTCTATTGTTGTTGGGTTTGGCTTCCTGTAGGGACTGAGCAGAATAAGTGGTAAGGATGTGGGTAGTGACAGATTTACAAGGGTTTGTAAAAGTGGCTGATTGTTCCTGGTCTGGCCCGGGCTTTTATGAGTGTGTAATCTGGCTTACTGGGGGAGGGCAAGGAGTCCATTTGTTTCATTTTTAGAGTAAGCCATCTTGGTGATGGCGGGAGGCTGGGATGTTGTTATTCCTTGGCAGGGAGAGAGGTGAACTGAGATGAAGAGGGAGGGGCGAAGCCTCAGGTGTGTCTGGTTTTTAGGGTGTGTCCTAGGAAGGAGCCAGGAAGTGTGTCCCCGAGCCTTAGGGGGAGGGGTTGGCTTTTCAGCACTGTCCAGGGTTTCCTACAAGTTGCCATCCTGGGGAGGGTTTGGCGCCATCTTTCTTGGGAGTCTAGATGGGATGTCCCTTCCTCATAAACCAAGGACAAGGCAGATAGTGAGAAGGCCAAAAGTCCACGGGAATGTCGGGATCGTGTTTGATACCACGAGAGGCAGGATGAGGTAGATAGTGAGAAGGGCTTGAGCCACAACTTTGCTGATCAATTGTGGTGTGACCTTGGACAAGTCAGTGTCCCGGGCAGGGTTTCTGCCTCAGTATCCCTTTCTGTAAAGTGAAGATGATCTCTAAGGTTTCATCTAGCTTGGTTTGTCAGTCTGCGTCCTGACATTTCTTCCAGCTCTGACATTCTGTTTCATGTTTTAAAAATGCTTTTATTGATATCTTTTGTTCTGATGTCTCTTTCATTTACAGATATATTCCTTGCTAGTCAGCTATCCCTTGGAACAAAGAATTAAAAAAAAAATAGTTCCTGGTGATTGTAGTTACAACATCATGCCATTTGGGTTGTCCTTTCCATTTATATTGTGGTTATTGAGTGTTGTTTTTTATGACCCTGCTCACTTCTCATACTTTTCAGAATTCTTCAGATGGGGACAGCTGATGGTTCAATGGATTGAGCGCAAGGCCTGGAGTCCAGAAGACCCGAGTTCAAATGTGGCCTCAGACACTAGCTGTATAGCCCTGGACAAGTCACTTAGCTACTGTTTGCCATAGTTTCCTCATCTGAAAAATGGGAATAAGAATAGCACCTACCTCCCAGGGTTGTTGTGAAAATCCAATAAGATAATAATGTAGAGCACTTAGCATAGTGCCCGGCACAGCTATGACTGTGATATCCATCATTTCTTATAGTGCTGTGATATTCCGGTATATTTATAGCCCATGATTTGTTGAACCATTCCCTTATTGACTGATCTCAACTTTTGTTTCTGGTTCTTTGCTTTGCTATAAATATTTAAGTTTATATGGGGCTTCTTTGTACCTTTGGCCTTCATGTTGTATATTTGTAGCAGAAGGATCTCCAGACCAAAGGAAAATTGACTTTGGAAGCCACCCTCCTCTTCTTTTGTTTAGCAGAATTCCAAATTGTTTTCCAGAGTGACTGGGCCAATTCATGGCTCCACCAGTCTTTCCACAGCTCCTCTAGCATCCATAATTTCCATTTCTTACCATCTTGGACAATTTACCAGGCGTGAGGGGAAACCTCAGGATAATTTGTAGTTTCATTTCTCATAATATTAGTGGTTCAGGGTAGTTTTCCATGTGGTTGCTATTAGTTTGCAACTTTGTTGGAGAAATATTGGTTCATATACTTTGACCACCTATTCATGGGGAAATAAAGAGCTGTGTTTTATATATTTGGGTTAATTCCCTACTTATCCCAGACATCTGCCCTTCATCAGAGAGGCTTGATGCGAGGAGCCTTTTCCCAGTCTCTATATTTCCTTCTTATGCTAGCAGCATTGATTTTGTTCATGCAAATATTTTTCCATTTTATGTAATTGAAATTTTCTATTTGATCTTTGCTGATCACCTTTGTCTCTTACTTCATTAAGAGCTCTTCCCTAATAATCTTTGAAAAAAAAACTGATCTTTTTTTCCCTCATATTTTTTATTTATGGTATTAATAGTCATAATCAGATCCCAATATTGGTAGCTTCTTTTTTCTAAGGCCCCTCCCAGCCCTGACGTTTCCTGTTCTGAGGCCCCCCCAGCCCTGACGTTCACTGCTCTGAGGCCCCCCCAGCCCTGACGTTCCCTGTTCTGAGGCCCTCCCAGCCCTGACGTTTCCTGTTCTGAGGCCCCCCCAGCCCTGATGTCCCCTGTTCTGAGGCCCCCCCAGCCCTGACGTTTCCTGTTCTGAGGCCCCCCCAGCCCTGACGTCCCCTGTTCTGAGGCCCCCCCAGCCCTGATGTCCCCTGTTCTGAGGCCCTCCCAGCTCTGACGTTTCCTGTTCTGAGGCCCCCCCCAGCCCTGACGTTCCCTGTTCTGAGGCCCCCCCAGCCCTGATGTCCCCTGCTCTGAGGCCCCCCCAGCCCTGACGTTCCCTGCTCTGAGGCCCTCCCAGCCCTGACGCTCACTGCTCTGAGGCCCTCCCAGCCCTGATGTTCACTGCTCTGAGGCCCTCCCAGCCCTGACGTTCCCTGTTCTGAGGCCCCCCCAGCCCTGACGTCCCCTGTTCTGAGGCCCCCCAGCCCTGACGTTCACTGCTCTGAGGCCCTCCCAGCCCTGACGTTCCCTGTTCTGAGGCCCCCCCAGCCCTGACGCTCACTGCTCTGAGGCCCTCCCAGCCCTGACGTTCCCTGTTCTGAGGCCCCCCCAGCCCTGACGTCCCCTGTCCTGAGGCCCCCCCAGCCTTGACATTCCCTGTTCTGAGGCCCCCCCAGCCCTGACGTCCCCTGTTCTGAGGCCCCCCCAGCCTTGACATTCCCTGTTCTGAGGCCCCCCCAGCCCTGACGTCCCCTGTTCTGAGGCCCCCCCAGCCCTGACGTCCCCTGTTCTGAGGCCCTCCCACCTCTGACACTTTATATTCTCAGGCCTTTCCAGCGCTACCCTTCTAATGCTAGTTTTGCCTTTCTTTACACCGTCAGCCCTCCGTGCTGTGCCTCAATCATCGTCAGCGCATAACGAACGCTTGTCGGTTTTACTGATGGGCTCTATGATAGCGGGGGGTTTCTGGACGTCTTGTCTCTGGATGCCAGGCACCGAATAAACAAATGGGTCCGTAGATGCCGTTGAATCCATGAATCAGTGACAGTTTTACACACGTAAGGAAACTCATTCAAAGTTCATTCGCACCAACAATTGATTTTCCCTCCCTTGTGACAGATTTTAGATGTGTGGCAATTAGTGGTTAATCATTCTGTTTCTTTTTCAATATGAACATCATAAAAAGCAGGCTGCCCCAGCCGGGGCCTGGCGGACTTTGGAAGGGCTCAGCCTTCAGACGTCTGCCTCCTCATGTTCTCAGGCGGCACTTCCTGCCTTTCCTTTAGTCCTGGGATTCTCGTTGAGAAACCCGTAGCCGATGACCCCTCGAAAAGGTAATAGATGAGAGGTCTCCCTCGGGTTGGTGGGAAGGTCGAGAGGAAGGTGTTTTTAAAAGATAGGACTGGACCTGTGGTTTCTTTGCTATAGTGACTTTCCAGGAGAACAAACTCCCTTTACCAAGGCGGCTCAGCACCTTCTGGCAACATACGGTCTCAGAGAGTGGCCTAGAGCAAGAGGATGGTTTCAGTGGCTTGCCCGGGGTCCCACAGCGTGGAGGTGTCAGCAGCAGGACTCGATTCCAGGTCTTCCTGGTTCTAAGGCCAGATCTCTAGCCTCTGTGTCTTATGGCCTCTACTACATGTTTTAAATGAGGTAGGAAAAATAGAAGTTGGAACTTATCAATAATAGGATGATTTCCAGATGGCTGTGCTTGGGTCTTATTCTCTGTTACTGTAGACACGGGGCAGTCCTTAAATAGACTTTCATTCATTCATTAAGAATTGTAGAACCACAGAATTTTAGAGCTGGGAAGGACCTTAGAATATAGAATATCAGAGCCGGGGGAGGGTCTTAGAACAGAGAAAGTCTGAGTTGGGAGGGTGTTGTAAAACAGGGGATGTCAGATGAGAGGGGACTTAGAACAGAGAATATCAGAGCTGGAAAAGACCTTACAACAAGAATGTCTGAGCTGGGAGAGATCTTAGTACAGAGAATGTCTGAGCTCGGAGGGATCTTAGAACATAGAATGTCTGAGCTGGGAGGGATCTTAGAACATAGAATGTCTGAGCTGGGAGGGATCTAAGAATATAGAATTTCAGAGCTGGGAGGGGCCTTCAATATTGAACTCTAGAACTGAGGTTTTCCACAGACTCTGCGAGTTGTAAAGCACATGATAGGCACCATTGAGCACTTTTGACACCCAGGATTTCCTGGGCAGCATGAATAGAGATCTCAAAACAACTTTTAAAAAGAAGTTCAGTTGGGGATTAGGGAAAGCCTTCAGAACTTGGAACACAGGGTTCTATTGGGCATGGGGGAGGCAGGGAAGAAAGGGCTGGTGACACTGCCTTGGCTTTGGTGGGTAGACCCTGGACACCAGGGAAGGATGGGTGGGGTTCACCTGGGGTGTGGCTACAGTGGGGTGGAAGGAGGCAGGGAGAGGGCCTGAGCCAGGGGTGAGGAACCTGTGGCCCTCCAGGTCCTCAGGTGTGGCCCTTTGGCAGAATCCAAACTTCACAGAACAACTCCTGGGGGCCACACTTGAGGACCTAGAGGGCCACGTGTGGCCTCGAGGCTGCAGGTTCTCCACCCCTGGCTCAGAGAAAGCACGTGATATCCTGTCATCTTTGAGTTTCCCATTTTAACTTGTGGTCTTGCTAACAAATTGCCAGGCTTGAAGGAGCACAGGCACTGCTAAGGGCCCCTTAGTTCCAGCGCCCTGGGGGAGTGCTCCTACTGCCCCTGTGACTCATTATTAGACGTGGAGGAGTCATTCGTTGGTTTGGTTTTTGTAGCCCACGAGGGCAGTGAACAAATCAATTTCAACTTCCAAACCCTACCAGCTTGGAAAGAGGAAGCAAAGCCTTGTACAAACATAATTCTTCTGGCCCTGGCATTTTCCTCCCAGCTGATTGTGTATCAGAAGGATTTACCGATTTGGGAGATGGAGCTTAGGAGCTCAGGTCATTCACTAAAAGGCATGAACCCCTGGCCCCAGGAGGAACAGAAGCAGGCTGGGCCTTGGCCGGGCCGTTTCAGACAGATGGTGTCGTTAGAAAGCAAACCATTCAGTGTAGACAGGAGTCGAGGGTGGTCGTTTGCCTAGGGCACTGCCGGCTCACTGAGTTGAATGGGCGAGAGCATCATTAATTCTGAGCAATGGTCAGCAGCTGATTGAATTAATGAAATATCACAACCGCCGAACTCTTCCATTTGTGAATAGATGTTTTTCTTCCTTTTCCTCTTGTTCTGGGGGAAGCACTGATATTGCCTTCAGCTATTGAGGGTGATTGGGGGTGCTCACAGGGCATCTCTGGTAATCAGAATTCCAGGACCTTCCAGATTATGCCCTGGTAACTGCGCACTGGGCTCCAACCATGATTCTCTAACTTTTTCTGTTCATGACTTTGAGCAAATTGCCTCTTCTCTGGGCCTCAGTCTGCCCATCTTTCAAACCAGCAGGCTGAAGTAATTGACTTTTAAGGCCCCTCCCAGCTCTGACATCCCCTGTTCTAAGGCCCTGATATTCCCTGTTCTAAGGCCCCTCTCAGCTCTGATATTCCCTGTTCTAAGGCCCCTCCCAGCTCTGACATTTCTTGTTCTAAGGCCCCTCCCAGCTCTGACATTCCTTGTTCTAAGGCCCCTCCCAGTTCTGACAATGAAGGAGGGCAGTGTGTAATAAATGTGCAGAGGTAAGCTGGAGCGAGATCATGAAGGCTTCAAATGCCAAACAGAGGAGAAGTGTGTAGTTAATCCCAGAGGCAGTTGGGAACCACGGAAGTTTCTTGCAGAGAGACTGATGTGATCAGGCTGGGGTTTTAGGAATATAATTGTGGCATCGTTTGGAGGCTGGATGGGAGAGAGGAGAACACGGGATGTGAGGAACCCAGAGGGGTCAGAGCTTTAGAATCGAAAAGGACCTTAGAAGCCATCTCATCCAAACCCCTCATTTTTCCTGGTGAATAAGATGTAGGCCCCAAAAGGTTAAGTACCATGCCCAGGGTTACTCAGGTAATAAATAATAGCATATATATTGCCTTTTAAGGTTTTGCAAAGCACTTTACAAATATTGTTTCATTTTATCCTCACAATATCTCTGGGAGGTAGAGGCTATTATGATTATTATTATCCCCATTTTACAGATGAGGAAACTGAGGCAGGCATAGGTTAAGTGAATTGTATACCACTAGTGTCTGAGGCTGGATCTGAATTCAGGTCTTGCTGATGCCAGGTTCAATGCTCTATCCATCGTGCACCTAGCTGCCTAGAGCTAGGATTTGAATCCAGGACAACTAAGTCCCAATGCAGCACTTTTGCCCATTGTACCGTGAGGCCCTGTCATGAGTGATGAGGGTGTGGACTAGGCCCATATAAGAGTAAGATGACCTTATCTGTCCCCAAAGGTAGCAAATAAAATTAGATTAGTCCAGTGGTTCCAATGTAGAGGGTCTTGGAAGCTAAATGGGGAGTCATTGACTATATAGGAATGTTTTTTTCTGAGCAGGGTTGTGCCATGTTGAAGATTAGTGTGCTGGTGATAAGTGAGGTGGACTGGCTAGAGGAGAAAACACATCCCCCAGGAGAACGTCAGTGTCTTGGGGCCAGGGACCTGCTCATTGCCTTTCTTTGTATCCCTCATGCTTAGCTCATTCCCGGCACATTAAGCTCATTATTAATAAGTCACTATTAATAAGTGCTTGTTGACCGACTGAATGACCTGTGTGTGAGCAGATGTGGTTATGGACTCAAGTTAGAGGAGCAGTGAATGATAGGACTGGGACAAACTCAAAGGCTGTCTGGTCCGGCCCTTTCATTGTGCAGATGAAGAAACTGAGCCTCTCAAGCCCTTTTCAGATATCTTATTCCCACCTCACAACAACCCTGGGAGGTGGGTGCTGGTATTATCCTCATTTTACAAAAGAGGAAACAGAGGCAGGGTCAGAGATTAAGTAGCAGTCTTCCCAACTCCACATTCAGCACTCTATAGAGGTGCAAGCACACTGCTCGCATTAGAAAAATTTAACAAAATAAATAGTAATAGAAGATAGATGTTGTTACTTTGTGGTTTTCTAAGTCAACACATGCCTGCAGGGACCCAGAGGTATCATTTAGCAGCTGTTTCTATTTGAGTTTGACGTGACCCCTGGTATCTGTCCGTAGAAGTCTGCGTTTTCCAGGGCCATCAGGCCCGTATTCTGCTGCACATCTAGACCAGGATCTGGTCAGCCATTCCCTACCTTCCTTTCCTTTTCTTCCTAAAGAATCAGCCTCAGGGAAGGGGATTGAGTTACTGAGGTCGAGGAGCCAGTGGATGGTAGCGTGAGGGCTGGGGGCTTTCTTGGGTCTTTGGAACCCTGAGACCAGGGGCTCTTCTGCTGAAAAGTGTTGTGGGCAAAGTGTGGAGGAATCATGGAGTCGGTGATTGTGGTGACTGAAGATAGAACCCTAACGATTTTGGGGGATCTGTCTGCGGGTTGAAGTTCCACAACTATGAATTTCTCTTCTTTGTCCACAGGCCTGCTGTAATGTAGACAGATGGCCCGGTCCCTGCCCTGTCTCCCGTCTGCAGTGGGAGTGAGGAGATGCCCCCGTTCACAATGAGAAGGGACACCCAGACCCTGTCTCTACTGGTAAGGAGAGCCTCCATCTGACACTGGGGCTAAGAGCAGGGGACCCAATAGGCTTCTTTTCTTCTCCTCCTTTGATGATAAGACCAGAGACAGCTGGTGGCAGAGTGGATCTAGTGCTGGGCCTGGAGTCATAGAGACCCGAGTTCAAATGTGCCTTCTGACTATGAACAGCCAGGCGATCCTGGGCAGGTCATCTCAGTTTCCTCATCTGCCAAATGGGGATAATAGCCCCTTCCTCCTGGGGTTGCTGTGAAGATCAAATGAGATATTTGTCAAGTGCTTACCATAGTGCCTGGCGCATAGTAGGTACTATATGAATTCTTATTCCCTTCTCCTCCCAACCAATAAGGATAGGTGAAGCATTTATTAGCCACTTCCTATGTGTTGGTCCTTGCTAGTAATCAGCATTTATTAAGCACTTACTGTGTCTTAGTCCTTGGCATTAATCAATCAGCATTTATTAAGCACTTACTGTGTATTAGTCCTTGGTATTAATCAATGAGCATTCATTAAGCACTTTCTATGTGCCAGGCCCTGTGGTGTGCAGCAAAGACAACTGACATATTCCTCCCCTCAAGGAATTTGCAGCCTTTAAGGAGAGACAACATATACAATCCACATGCATGTGAGAAGTGCAGAGTAATATAAACTGGGGAATATTTTAATAATAATTATAATAATTAAACATCTCATTGCTATCTTTTGTTTTTGCATCTCCTTCATTTCCTTATACCTTGAGAGCCATCCCCTGTAACAAAGAATAAGAATTCAGCAAAACTAAGCAATACGTTAGCTGGGGCTGCACGTGCTTCACAGCCGAAGTCCCCTGAGAAGATTGATTATTTTATTATAATTAATTATAACCATGTTGTGGATATGACACGGATTATAATGATGACGAACATAGCAGAGGTTGACCGAGTATTTTATCTTTTACAAGAGCTCTTTAAATAAATGATCTCATAGCAAATTTGTGAGGTTCAGTGCTCTTATGATCCCATTTTCCAGACATGGAATTTGAGGCTCACAGAGGTTCAGTAAGTCAATAAGTGATTTGCCCAGGGTAACACAGATCGTAGGTGTCTGAGGTAGGATTTGAACCCAGGTCTTGCTGACCACAAGTCCACCATTCCCTCTTTCTATCCATACTGCTTTTTCTAAGGGATGCTTTAGCACTCTTAATGCTCTTGGGATCTCTGCAATGTTGGCAGGAGTAGGGATTGATAACAATCATCATGATGATTGATGATAGGAACTGGCATTTCTATAACGCTTTGAAATTTGCAGAGCACTTTACATAATTCTCTCATTTGGGCCTCATGATAATCCTGTAGGGTAGGAGCTACTAGTTTTCCCCATTTTACAGATGGGGAAACTGAGGCTCAGAAAGATTCAGTGACTTGTCCATAGTCACACACCTCAAAAGCATCAGAGATAGAATTTATACTCGGGTGAGCTGAGGGATTTCATGTCACATTGCCTTATTAACTTCTGCTTTTACAGATGGGGAAACTGAGGCTGAGGGAGTGAAGTGCCCTTGTCCACTATTAAGTAGTAGAGCTGGGACCAGAATCTAGATCTTCTGGCCCTGAGCCCAGAACACTTTCCACCCCACTTTGCATGCTCCCATTTTTCTGGCTCAGGACACTTGGCTTTGAGATACAAAAAGGTCAGCCTGAAAACGAATGAGCTGCCTCAGTTGGAGAACCTGGCTGAACATCCTCTCCCATTCCCGTCCCCGAATGTGCCTCGATGTGCTCTCTGATGTTTTGTGGCACACAGTCTGTGAGTGCTACTCAACATGCTGTTTGCCCATCTTCCTCTTCCTGACAAAGTCTGTTCCGTGTTGCTTTCCAGGAGGCCATTGCATGAGTCAGGGTCTGGGTGCTGTGATGGTGTAGGGCCTTCTGTACAAAAGCCTTGGAAGGAAGGGTCTTGCTTCCTTCTGGCCTATTTGTGGGGGCCTGGCAGAATTTCAGGAAGACCTCACAGGCCACTGAGTCCAATCTATGCCTGAGCAAGAATCCCCACTACAGTGCCCCAAGAAACAGACATTCAGTCCTCCTGCTAAACCCCCGGAGAGGAGGGGAAACCTGTTGCCTCTGAAGGCAGCCCAGTCTACTTAGGTCAGCACTCGTTAGGGGTCTTGGCTTTGCCTCAAGGCGATATTTACCACTTTGTAACTTGCAGCCACTTTGTAACTTCTGGCTCTAGATTAGATTCTAGAGGTTTCCATGATGCTGTGCTTGCAACACCAGGGTCCAGCAGTCTCTGGCGCATATTAAGTGCCGAATAAATGCTTCTTGGTTGAGCTGAATTATAATAATAATAATTAGCGTTTATGTAGCACTTTAGCTATCTCGTGTGATTCCACGTGACAGGCCTTGAAATATATGGAGACAGTGGTCATGGCCTTCTCATGTCTTTTCCTGTTTAAATATTTCAATTTCCTTCCATTGATCTTCCAAGGACATGGTACCCAGTCCCTTCACCATTGTGACTGCTCTCTTCTCAGTGCTCCACAGCTTACCAGTGTCCTTCCTAAAATGTGGCATCAGAACATTGTAGTCCAGGTAGAGTTTGCCCAGGGCGTAGAGCGTGATGGGATTATCACTCTCCAGGGGACAGGGAGAGGGAACAAACATCTATTTAGCACCTCCTGGCATTAATCTTATGATATAATAACGTATTGCCTCATCTGATCCTCACAACAATCGGGCAACATAGACGCGATTATTATTATCATGTCTTACGTATCATCATATTTTATAGTTGAGGAAGCTGAAGCAGACAGAGTTTAGATTACTTGTCTAGGGTCACACAGCTAGGAAATATGTAGGCCCAGACACAATGCTTCTTTTAACGCAGGCCAAGATTTCATGAGTGTTTTGGGATGCTGCATCACTCTAGGGACTTTTGAGTACGTGAGATACTGGGATTGCCAGATCTTTTTCAGTAAGACAACTGTCTGGCCACACTTCCCACATCTTGTAATTCTGGAATGATTGTTTTTTTCCTCTACACATAAGAATTTCTATCTATCCCTATGAATTTCATCCTTTTAGAGTCAGCCTAGCTGGGAGGCCTAGTTTCATAGGAAGTACAGCTCTGAAATGAGTCAAAGTGAGGTGATGGGGAAAGTCACTTCCTTTCTCTAGTCAAGTAGAGATGAAAATCCCTTTGCTGCCAGCTTCACTTAGATGATAGCAGATTCATGGGGAACATGCTAGCTGTAAAGTATGTAGAGGAGGGGTTCATCTTGTCTCTCCTGGCCCCTGGGGACAGAACCAGGGCAGTGGCTGCAAGCAGCAAAGGAGGCACATTTAGGCTTGAGGTTGGGGTGAGGGGACCCTAAACAAATTCCATAATGGACGGACCTGTTCAGAAGTAGAATCTGCTGTCCCCTGGAGACCTTTGAGCAGAGACTGGATTACTCTGTGTGTGTGTGTAAATGTGAGTATGAATGTGTATGTGTGTATGTGTGTGTATGAGTGTGAATGTAAGTGAATGTATGAGTGTGAATGTGCACATATGTATGTATGTGAGAGTGTATATGGGAGAAAGAGAGTGTGGGTATATAAATGTGAATGTGAATGTATGAGTGTGTGTCTATATGTGTATGTGAATGTGAATGAATGTATGAGTGTGAATGTGTACAAATGTATGTGTGTGAATCTGCATATGTGTGTATGTGTTTATATGTACGTATGTGAGTGTCTGTATATGTATGTAAATGTGTGTATATGAGTGTGTGAATGTGTGCAAATGTGAGTGTGTGTGAATGTGTATGTATATGTATGTATGTGTCTGTATATGTGTGTGAATATGTATATATGTGTGTGAATGTGTGCAAATGTATGAGTGTGTGAATATGTATATGCATGCATACATGTGTGTGTCTATATATGTGTGTGAATATGAGTGTAAGTGTGTGAATGTGTGCAAATGTATGAATGTGAATGTGTATGCATATGTTTAGGTGTGAGTGTGTGTACATGCATTTGTGTGAGTATGTGAGTGTGTCCGTATATGTGTGTAGGAGAGTATGTGTGTATATATACAATACAATGAACATATTTATTTAGTGGCTACTGTGTGCCAGGCATTAAATTCTAAGTGCTGTGTGTGTGAATGCATGTGAGAGTGAGTATGTGAGTACATGTGTGTGACACTGTAGAAGGGATTCCTCAGGAATGGTTTGGATAAGATCGCTTCTGAGGCTCCTTCCAACTCTGAGATCCTAAGCTTCTGTGCTCATGGGCTTATTTTAAGCACCAGCTGATATAATGAGTGAAAGAAAGCCTCATTATGGCAGAGATGCCAATTAGTTTTCATCTTGTTTCAATTTAAAAAGTTACTGATAACATTTCCCAGTAACTCCCTCCCCTACCTATTGAGCCGTGTGATGTAACTAAGTAGAGGGAAGGAAAGAGGGAGAGAAGGAAGGAAATTCAGTAAAATGAGTCAAACACATCAGCTGAGAATCACAGTATATGCAATATTCTACCCCCATGGTCTTCCACCTCTGTAAAGGAGGGAGGGAGGTGCTTTATTTAGCTTTCTCTGAGGCCAAGTTTGGTCATTCAGATTACACAGTGTTTAGTTAGTTTCCTTTTCTTACTGCTCTTGTTACATTGTTGCAGTCACTGTGTACAGTGTTTTTCTTGGTTCTGCAGACTTCATTTTGCATCATTTCATACAAGTCGCCCGGTGTTTCTCTGTCCATTTTTTCTTTCAGCTCAGTCATATTCATTATACTTATATCCCACAATTGCTTTAACCTTTCCCTGTTCTGTAGGCACCGGCTTTGTTTCTGGTCCCCTTATCTACTACAAAAGTGAATATTTTGGCACATATGGGGATGCCAGCTATTATAATCCTCATTATGAAAGCAAGGAGAGGCAGGGGTGTGTGTGTGTGTGTGTGTGTGTGTGTGTGTGTATGGGGGAGTGATATTCAAGGCCACTGTTCTCCTATGGACCTTGACTCTTGTTTCTTGTCCTGTTAATATATATATATATATATATATATATATATATATATATAATTCCTAAAGGTTTCCAAGATGCTGTATCTATACCTCCAGGGCCTGCCACATAATAGGCACCTAATTAATACTTGTTGATTGAACTGAATTGAACCAGTGAGTGCCACAGATAGTAGAGATATGAGAAATTTCTATAATGTACCTGTTAGAAGAAGGAAGGAAATAAACATTTTTAAAGCTCCTACTGTGTGCCGGGCACTGTGTTATATAAGCCCTTTTGAAATTTATCTCATTTGGTCTTCACAACAATCTCAGGAGGTAGGTGGGATTATTGCCCACATTTTATAGTTGAAAACTGACACAAGCAGAGATTAAGAGACTTGCCCAGGATCATACAGCTAGTAAATGTCTGAAACTGGATTTGAACTCAGGTTTTCAGGAAGAAAAAGAAGTGAGAGAAAAGTGATTAGAAGACAGGTGGCCATCCACCAAGCTTCAGAGCCCTCCCCCACAGCTCCTAGATACAAAGAGAGATAAGACACTGTGCCTGCCCTCAGAGAAGTTGTAGTTGCTGGGGAGAGTTGGGAGAGGAAGGAGGACATGTATACACACCAGTGACTGATCCAGATGGATGCAGATGACTGCCTCTTATAAATGTCAGTCCATGCCTGGACTGCTTTCCCTCTCCTCTGACTCCACCTCTGACAGTCTCTAACTTCCTTCCAGGCTCAATCAGTAAGCTGATCCACAAGTGTTTTATTAGGCACCTGCTGTGTGCCAGGGACTTCAGATACAAGAACGAAGAATGAAATACTCCCATCTCTTAAGGAACTTACAGTCTAATGGAAGAGACAACAAGGAGCTGAGTTCATTTTCATGAAGTACAATTCCCTCCTTTTACATATAAAGAAACTGAGGCACAGACAGGCCAAGTAACTTACTCAGGGTCGTACAGTAGTGTTGGGTTTCCCAGGATAGGTACATACACAACTATATATGCTGCATATTTGTGCAGTTTTATTTATATTATTGTTTAATATTTATGCATATTTATGCAAAAAATAAATAAATACTTGTATTTACAAAGTCATTAAATACAGGGGGTTTGGGAAGTGAGGACATTAGCATTAGGGGGCATCAGAAGAGGCTTCATGTGAAGATAGTGTCTGAGCTGCATCTTAGAGGAAGAGAGGGATGCTCTGAGGCAAGGAGGTGAGAAGGAAGTACATGGCAGGCATTCCTCCACCAGGAAGGTTTCCTGATTCCCCCAGCTGCTAGGATCCCTGAAATTATCTGGCATTGGTTATTTATGGACATACCACACACATAGCATATATATGTATGTATGTATATATATGTATGTATGTATATATATGTATGTATGTACATATACACACATACACATACACTCACATTTATATATATATTTTATAGCTAATATAGATAAAATGTGTATACATACACATTTTATCTATATTAGCTATAAAATATATGTAAGAATACATAGCATAGAAAATATATGAATGTAATATAATATGCAATACATTACAGATATATATTAAATCTAATGTCTATAATAATTTTTATTATATTACATCTATTTAGATACAACATACAATTATATATGCAATATATATATATAATATACACAACATACAGTTATCCCTTCCACATTGTGACTTTCCCCATTATGATTTCAGTATATCGTGGGTGGGCATAAGAAATTAAATAGGAATTTTTAGGGAGTTTTGCAAAAGCTGTAGATATGCAAAGGTCAGTAGATGACACAGAAAAAGTTTAGAAACTCAGAAATGTGTAAAATGTATGTATAGTAGTGTATAACATCAACATGTTATCTTTTAAAGTACTGTAAACACCCCATACCATAAAAGAAAAAGAAAAAATTCAGACTTCTTCTCTGGTATGAGGGGAGGGCCAAAAAATTTTACACGAATGTTCCAGATTGTGGGGGTACTGTGCTCCAAATCCCCGTGATGTGAAAGGGATAATTATTATGTTACAATATGTTACACTGAGATATTATATGATATTATATAATATTATATATTACACATCATATTACAACATATTACTATTTTATGCAGTATGTTATCTATTACATATACAGTATACTATCTATTATCATATATAATGTGTATATGAAATGGTATTAGATAATTGCAGGGATTATATATGTAACTTTGAGTGTATGTATCTATGTACATATACACATTCTGTGTGTATATATCTGTATGTGCATATACATATCTGTATCTATCATGCTCAAATGTGTGCATAAGATCATAGGATCATAGATTAAGAACAGGAAAGGACTTTAGAAGCCACCAAGTCCAGTTTTCTCCTTTTACAGATGAGGAAACTGAGGCCCAGAGAAATACCCAGGTGACTTGCTCAGGACCACGCAGCCAGTATCGTGTTTCCCGAGATAGAATGTAAGCTTCTGGAAGGCAGGGACAGCCTTTTCTCTTTTTGTCTTCGTGGCCTCAGCTCAGAACACGGTGCCTGTCTCCTAGCTGGTGCTTAGTAAATGCTTGACTAGGCACGATAGAGGCTGATTGTCATGCCCGGTGACTGGGGCAATGCCGCAAGGGGAGGATTTTCTCCCAGTGCTCAAACAGAACTTCTGGCTGGTGAAGACTGCCATCTGGAGCCTGCAGTCTCCAGGCCCTCTAGGTCCTCACGTGCGGCCCTTGGACGGAATCCAAGCTCACAGAACAAATCCCCGTAATAAGAGGATTTGTTCTGTGAGACTTGGACTCGATCAAAAGGCCGCCTTGAGGACCTAGAAGGCCATGTGTGGCCTCGAGGGCCTTCCTTCCGGCAGAGGTGGAAGGGACACAGGAGGCCATCCAACCCACTACTCCCCACCCCCCATCCAGATCTGACTTGGGAGACCAAGGCTTGGCCTCTCCATCGTGGCGGCGGAATGTTCTGTTTAGAATCAGCGTTAGGACTTGAATGCTGGTCCCACTCCTTACCTGTGTGACCTCGGGGCAAGGCATTTCATCTCGTGGGACTTAGTTTCTTCTTCTGTAAAATAGGGGAGAGGGTTGGACTAGAGTGCCTCTGAGGTCCATCCTGGCTCTGTCAACGACAATAACAACAACAAACATTTGTTTCACACTTTAGGGTTTGCAAAGCACTTCACAAATTTGAACTCACTTGATCTTGACAGTAGCCCTGGGAAGTAGGTGCTGTTATCTCCATCTTACAGAAGAGGAAACTGAGGCAGACATGGGGGAAGTGACTTACTCTGGGTCACACAGCTAGTAAGTACTGAGGCAGGATTGAAACCCAGTCTTCGTTATTCCAAGTCCAGCGCTCTACCCACTGTGCCTATTTATCTATGACTCTCTAACCTTTTCCACTGAATATACTTCAGTTTGGCCATGTGTCTCCCAGAATGGAAGATGGCCCTCCAGTTGTGGTCTGACCAGAGCATGTTATTCTCTTATTCTCTTATTTATTCTTAGAATAACCTAACCCTAACCCTCTGCAGCCCAAGATTGCATTACCATCAGTCAGCCAATCAATAAACATATATTAGGTGTCAGATATGTTCCAGGAACCATATTCTGTTTCTTAAATTCATTAAACCCCCCTGTAAGGGCAGCAGTGTGGCTCAGTGCTGGGCCTGGAGTCAGGAAGACCTGAATTAAAATCCAGCTTCAGATACATACTAGCTGTATGACCCTGGGCAAATCACTTAGCCCAGTTTGCCTCAGTTTCCTCATCTGTCAAATGAGCTGGAGAAGGACATGGCAAACCACTGTAGTATCTCTGCCGAAAAAACCCCAAATGGGGTCATGAAGTCGAACACGACTGACGGATGACTGAACAATAACAAATGTTTGTAAACCTTGAAGATAGTACGGAAATCTAAGCTGTATAGGATTATCTATGGAAGGAGAAAGTTGACTTGCCCAGGCTGAGACAGCCAGTAAGTATGCAGGGAGAGGTTTAAACCTAGGTCTCTTGATTCTAAGCCCACAGATGGTGAGGGGTGGGGGACTGAGTGTGAAGAAGGCATTCTGCTGTTAATGGGAGGCCTGCCCCATGCTAACCCTTAATTTTTTTTCTCTCTTTTTACTAGTGGTCGCTGCTTTGTTTTGGAATGTCTTAACACAGATGGCTCTGTGAGGATGACCATGGCCACGAGGGTAGAGGTCAGCCCACTAGCATCTCTAGCACCTGTTCCCAACTTAAATGAGATCGCTGAGGAAGACAAACTGCAGACGACCTGTTATCACCTTGTCGGCAAAGCCCCGGCCTCTCCTCCGGCGATGGTGTTGGCAGGGCCGCGGAATCTTGGGACTCCGTCGAGAGCACTCCCTGTGCCCCGGCTTTCCCCCAAACCGTTTTCTAAGGAGAACCCTTTGGATATGTTTGCAAATGTGAAATCTCCCATCACATCTGTCAAGCCCGGCATTTCAATAACCAGGCCGCTCACATCTAACAAGCTTGAGGACTCATCCACCACTAAGGCCTCGGATGAAAACATGCCTTCCTTGGTTGAACCAAAAATGGATGAGGGGGGAGGCATGAGCTCAAATGTAATAAAGCCCTGTAATAAAGCCCTGCCCCAGACGACGCACAGCCAAAACACCATCATTCTGTTTGAAACGGCTGGCCCTCCCAAGGCCAAGGCAGACCCCACCTCTGGAAAGTGGACAGGTGAGGAGCAAAGCACAGACAGTGTGACCCAGCTTCAAGGACAGCTACCCAGCTCCAAGACTGAGACTTTGGTCAAACCTGCATTACCACCTCGGAAACCTGTGGGGGCCCAACAGAGGCAGGTGTCTTTGTGTTCTGACGAAAGGCTGGCTCTGTTGAAATCTTGGGAGAAGGGGGAGGAAGAGGAGCCCCTGGCATCCCCTGGCATCAAGAATGAAGGGGATCACCCATCCTTAGAGGCCCGGCCGAGGGGCAAGCGGAGGCCTGTCTCAGCCATCTTCATCGAGTCTCTCCAACATCCAAAGCCCAGCCCTCTAGAAACCCCTGCAGGGAAGGTGCCCCCTCCTCCTCCGGAGAAGTCGTGGGTCCGGAAGCCTCGGCCCTTGTCTGTGGATCTCACGGCCAGGTTTGAAAATAAGGACGTCCTGTCCAAGAAGGCGGGCAGTCCCGTGGAGGCGAGCAAGGAGAAAGGGCTGGGTATGGGTTCCAGTGACAGAGGGAATGGAGAAGAAAGGTCAGAGCCATTGGACAGGGCCACGCCCTTGAAGCCTACCTTGAGATTAAAGGAGCAGGCTTTGGATGTCCCAGATTTGAAAAACAAAGTTAAGGAACAGAATCAGAAAATTGTCTTTAAGTCGATGGAGGCCTGTTCCCCTGAAACATCTACGGACCTACCTGAGGCCTCGGTCAGAAAAGGGTGGAACTCCCTGGAAGAAAAGCCCAAACAGGAGAGGGACCCAGATCACAAGGAGGCTGAAGGACCAGTTTCTTTGCTTAGAGCAGAAAAAAGTCCAGGACTTGCAGAGGGAAAAAACCGAGCAGCTGAAGGGAATGGGAGGGTGACCGAAAGGGCCAGCCCTGGAGGGGGAGAGTGGGTCTCCAGGGGGAGCGTCAAGAAGCGTGTCAGTCTGTTTGGCTCAGAAAGCTTCTCATCTCAGTCGAGCACTGAGGCTCCCGCTGCAGCTCCTGAGAAGGAGAAAGGCAGTGTGAAAGTCCAGGACCGAATCAAAGAGTGGATGGTGGAGAGCCCCGAGGCACCCCAGGAGAGCAGAAGGAAGTCCTTCCAGTCGAGGCCGCTGTCTGCCGACTTGACCAAAATGTAAGTATAGACAGCCTTTCTTTCAGGAATCTCACAGGCTTAGTGGATAAAGCACTGGCCTTGGAGTCAGGAAGAGCTGAGTTCAAATCCTGCCTCAGAAACTTACTTAGTATATAACTCTGGGCAAATCACTTGGCTTCTCTTTGCCTCAGTTTCCTTTTCTGTAAAATGAAGGGGTGAGGGGTGAACTCAATATTCTCTGACATCCCTGCCAGTACAAGATGACTCTGAAACTCCTGCCTTCCTATCTGCCATCCTTTTCTCCTGAGTACTTACTCTGTGTCAAATCCCATTTGAGGATACAGAGATAAATAAGATAGGATCCCTTCCGTCACAGAGTTTACACTTTAGTATCTGAGGTTCCTTCCAGCTCTTGAGCTTTGAGTCTATGATTATCTAGGCCTCAGTTTTCTCATCTGTAAAGTGGGCACTGTAATACCTTCCCTAATATTTTACCTACCTAGAGGAAATTCAGTAGGGGACAGAGGCAAGCAAGACAGGGTATTGCAGTGCTAAATTTCATGTGTACCTTTTTTAAAAAGCTGTATGTGTGAGAGAATAATAGTTTCATATGCTAAATAAATGAATGAATGAATGAATAAATGAATAAATAAATAAAATGAAATGAAATAAATAAATAAGGATGAGAACTGGGTCTCTGACTTCATTGGCATTAGGAAGACTAAGGTAAGGAAATGCCTCCCACTATTGATTGCCATCTTCTCCAAGTCATACTGAATTGCCCAGAGCTCTGAGGGGTCAAGGGACTTACCCAGGGTCACACATAGGCCAGTGTGGGTCAGAAGCAGGATTTGAACACAAATCTTCTTGGCTTCAAGGCCAGCTCTTTATCTACTATGCCATGCTGCCTCTCATAAAAAGAAATAATAAGTAAATAACTAAAGTACCTTTGTCCTGTCTCACTTATGAGGCCCATGTGCTATCCATGGATGGCTGGGGGTGTGGCCATGGGGGGAGGGGAACAGAACATGTGCACAAAGAAACGTAATGAGGAGGTGAAATGGAATGGAAGCCGATCGATCCACAAGCATTTATTTAGCACTTACTGTGTGCCAGGCACTGTGTTAGGCTGTCAGGGTAGGAAGACAAAAAAACTAGAAATAGTTCCTGCTCTGTCCTCAAAGAGTTCTCCTCTGCTCCAAAGAAGTACATGCAGCATTCCCTTCAACAGACATTTATTCAGTCAGTCAATCAATCAGTGACTTATTCAATACCTCCTATGTGCTAGGCGCTGAGCTGAACAAAAACAAAGATGAAACAGGGCCTGCTTCTAGCTTACGTTCTCTTAGGGGAGGCAACATGTTTGCATTTGAATATACGCAACATAAATACATAGATACGAGATAATTGGTGGGGAGCAGTGAGTCACCCCCGAATTATACAACTAGTTAATTAGTAGCAGAACCAGGACTAGAGACCGGGTGTGCTTGAGCCCCTATCCGTGGCTCTTTCTATTCTAAAAGAGGCATCAGGCGGTGCAGTGGAGAGAGTGCTGGGCCTGGGGTCGGGAAGACTTAAGTTCATATTCAGCCTCAGACACTCATAGCTTATGTGACTCTGGGCAAGTTACTTAAAAAAACAAAAAACTCTGCTTGCCTCAGTTTCCTCATCTGTAAAATGGGGATAATAATAGCCCCTAGCCTCTCAGGGTAGTTGTGAAGCTCAAATGAGATAATAATTATAAATCGCTTTGTAAGCCTTAACGCGCTATATATTATATATTAAAGTGCTATATATAAAGTGCTAACTGTTATTATTAGGGCAGCGAGGTGGCACAGTGGATTGAGTGCTGGGCCTGGAGTCAGGAAGACTCCTTTTCCTGAGTTCAAATCTGGCCTTAGACACTTCCTAGCTGTGTGATTCTGGGCAAATTACTTCTTCCTCTTTGCCTCAGTTTCCTCATCTGTAAAATGAGCTGGAGAAGTAAATGGCAAACCACTCCAGTATCTCTGCCAAGAAAACACCAAATGGGGTCAAGAAGAGTCAGACATGATTGAAAACAACAACTATTATTATTAGCTATATATTATTACATTATATTATTTATCATCATGATTATTTTAGACTACACCCCCAAATTGAGGAATTGAATTGACCCCATCCAGATGAGTGTGGTCATCCCTAATCATCTGTTTGTGGTTCTGTCAGCAGGTGAACTCACTGACCTTTAGAGCCAGAAGAGACCTCAGAGGTCATCTGGTCTGAGGCCCTGAAAGGGGCAGAGATGTTCTTTAGGTCACACAGTGAGTGATTAGTAGTTATTGGTGGCAAAAGTAATTATACCCTTTTGTGGCGTTTTTATTTCCTTCCAAAATACCGTGACAGAGATAATATCCACATGTAGCCTTGAGGCTTCCCTCAAAGCTGGAAGGACAGGGATGATGGTGCCCATTTTACAGATGAGGAAATTGAGACTTCACAGGCAGATGCTCACCCAGTGAGTTAGTGACAGACTGGAAGCTGGGCCTCCTGGCTCCTGGTCCAGAGGCTTTTTGCAGCCAGATCCTGACTGGTGTAAAGCAGGATTGACATTGTGATAGCCCAGACTTTCTCTGTCAGGTTCATGCCAGGAGGAGCTAAGGAAGGGAGAGTTTAGCCTGCTGTTTGTGTGCTGTTCATATTGGGTTAAATGCCGTGGATTCTCCTACCCGGGCATACGGCCCCTTCACTTGCCACCTCTGAGATTAACCCCAGTTTCTACACTAGGTTCACAAGGCCAGCTTTGGAGAGTGAATCAAGACCCGATAAGGGCCCGGCACCGAGCGGTGAGCTTCCTCAAGAAAGTGTTCTCCAGGAAAAGGTAAGGGCCCCTCTGGTTTCCGTTTCTCTGGACTTGTCCTGTGCGCCTTCAAATATCACCATGCCTTGATGACCTTTCCATTCATTTGCTGAGAATCAGGAGCCCTGGCTAGGCCCAGATGCTCCACTGTTGTGCGACCTTGGGGGCCCTGCTTCCCCCTCCCTGGTCCTTAGTTTCAACACCTGTAAAAGGAGGTCGTTACACTGGCCGAGGCCTAAGCTCCCTTCTAGTTCTGTGTCCTAAGGCCTTTTTCCAGCTCTTCTTTTCCAAGGTATTAGATCCCATGAGTAATTAATTTTAAGGTCTTCAACATTTATGACACCCTTTTTTTTTTTCTCCCTCTCTTTTGGGAATGGACTTGGGATTCTCCTGGTGTAGGGACCTCCCAGTAAGGAAAGTCCCTCTTCAGTGTAGAGTGACGCCTCCTCTGGAACATCATAGTCAGAGAGTTCTGTGGGACGCTAAGTGGTCCAATGACTTGTCTTGGGTCACAGAAGCATTAGGTGTCAAGGGGGGACCTGAATCAGGCCTTCCTGACTCAAGAGCCGGCATCTCTAACCACTGCCCTATGGCTACCACTTTGCTGTTCTGGGATTCTGTAATGTGCATAGAAAGGCTGAGTAGCAGCTTGGATAGAGGCCCAGGCTTGGAGTTAGGAATACTGGGGTTCATGTCCCCTTCTTCTGATGCACCCGAATGGTGTGATGCTGGGCATAAAGTCATGGGCATGTCTGGGATTGTCTTTCCGCTAAAATGTGAGCCCCTCAAAGGTGGGGACTTTTGTTTTTGCCTTTTTTTTTTATCTGTAACGTGTGTATGTATGTGTGTGTGTATTTATATATATATATATATATATATATACACACACACACATATACACATACATAATGTGTGTGTGTGTGTGTGTGTGTATACATTAAGTGTATATGTTGTTGTTCTTGTTACCTTTTGGGTTTTCTTGGCAGAGGTACTGGAGCGGTTTTGCCATTTCCTTCTCCAGCTAATTTTACAGATGAGGAAATTGAGGCAAACAGGGTGAAGTGACTTGCCCAGGGTCACACAGCTAGTAAGTGGCTGAGTTCAGATTTGAACTCAGGAAGATGACTCTTCCTGACTCCAGGCCTGGTGCTCTGTGCGCTAGCTGCCCCGATATATGTAGTAGACACTTAATAAGTGCTTGATGACAGAGAGCTCTTGCTACCCCTAGGGAACTTTCTTAAACTGAAGATGAGTTTCCACACTGGGAATTTCCCTTCTCCTTTAAAAATTTTTACATAAAAATATATAGCACGGAGATTCTGCAGCTTTTCCCAGGTTTACAGCCAGAGACAGGGGCGAGGGACAGGTCTTGAACCCAGATCATCTGTATGGTAAGGCCAGCTCTCCATTCTAACATACCAGCTGGCCTGTTATCCAGTCACTTAAACCTTTTAATGTCCAGGCACATCTTTGAGATTATAAATCATTAAGCAGCTACTTGGAATCTGGGGCAGCTAGGTGGTACAGTGAGTAGGACACTGGACCTATGGTCAGGAAGACTCATCTCCCTTACTTCAAATGTGGGCTCAGCTGTGTGACCATGGGCAAGTCACTTCACCTTGTTTGCCTCAGTTTTCTCATCTGTAAAATGAGCTACAGAAGGAAATGGCAAATCACTCCAGTATCTCTGCCAAGAAAACCCCCAAATGGGGTCATGAAGAGTCAGACATGACTGAAAAATGACTGCGTGACAGCAGCTTGCAATCTGGTTTGACAGAGGGAGAGTGTCCAGAACCAGATTAAAATTTCACCAAAAGAGGCCAATCATTCATAGCTAGTATTCCATTTCAAAACAAAATTGCTGTAAAGTCCAGGGATCCTTATGTGTGGACTAGCGGCCCCATTTCTATTTGAGGTCAGCCCCGCTGCCCCACATGAATGATATCATGGGGTCCTCCTCCCTGCCTAGAAAAGAAAAGAAAAATGGACACAATTCAGGAGCCTAAGGTTCTCCCTGCTCCAGGAAGCCCTACTTTTCTCTCAGTGATGGTGTGTAGTCTGATGGCCAGCCTTGTTAGAGAAGGTCAGAGTCTCATTGGCAGAAGCTTGGGCTCCTGCTTCTCATGAAGAGTGGGGTCTGCCAGGGAGGTGGCAGAGCTGGCATATTCTTCGGGGTTGGGGCCAGCATGGAGGACCCTACAGTTGATATCCACCAGTAGTAGAGTCCCTCTAGACCAGAATCTTCCCGTGGGCAGGGCCTGCTTCGTTTTCTGCCTTCTGTATGCCCAGAGTCTAGCCTGGAGTCTGACCCAGAGTAAGGGCTTGGTTTCTGCTTCTTGAAATAGCACTGGGGATAGGGCCTTCGAGATTATCAGCTTGCCTCTGCAACTTGGGATCCTTCCCTGATTTCTGGGCTTTTCTGCTGGGCTCCACAGTATCTTTGGACATCCCACCAGGCATAATGTTTTCTTTAGAGCCCTTTTCTAAAAGAAACTGTTGGCAAGACCACCTTGTGGCCAACTTCTTCTTCAGAGGTTTCAATGTCATAATGGGTCTTTGTTGCAGACTGAACCCCCACCTGTAAAAAAAAAAAAGCAACCGCACAGAAAAAGATGAACAGACCATGATATGCCATCCTTTTACCTTTTCTGAATTAGTTTGGTCATTTTGTAAATTTTCTGCTCTGTCGCTTTGAATAGTTATCAGACTTAAAGTACATCATAGAGAGATCTGAATGTACCCCAAATTGTATTCTATTTAAGAAAGCCCTCACTTTAATACAAAGAGACTTCATCTACCTGCTCATTTTAAGCCATTTAAATTAGCCCCACAAGCCTGTTTTATTTTTTGAGTTCTTTCTTCCTTCTTTTTTTCCTCGCAGAAAAGAGAAGGGCACGTTTTTCTCAGAACTGATTTGAATGGAGCATCTGCTGGGAGAAACCAGTGGAAACCTGTGAAGCCGTGTGAGAAAACCAGACAATTTGAACGGAAATTGAGCTCCGGCAATGAGACAGACAGCTCTCTCTTCCCAAAAGAGGATTCCACCGTGGCGCCCCGTCAGCTTGAAGCCCAGTCCCCACCCACCATGGCTGAAGACGATGGGGACTTTCAGACTGTCTGGGCAACTGTGTTTCAATCCAACGTGATGAGATACCCCATGGCTGACTGTCCCTTCCTGACATCCGCCAGTGACTCAGCCAGAAAATTCTGCGAGTCACCTGGCCTAGGAGCAGAGAAAACATCTTGGATAGGGAAGGTGAATGTCAGAACTGAGAATTCAAAATGGGCTGAGAAATTCAGTGCAGAGAAACACTGGAGTAGTGTCCTGCTGGATGAAGAGAAAAGCCCAATTAATGCCGCCCTCTTGGAAAAACGTCCTGGGGGTGAGAGATGGAATGTCTCCTCTGCAAAGCCAACGGGAAATAGTCTCTCTCATCAAGGAATTGAGCCAAGATATGACATTGTACATATGACTGGCGAAAGGATCCTTAGTGAGGCTGTGGTGACTGCCCCCGAGGAGCTGGCGATGATGCTTAGAACTAACAAGCAGTGGTCTTCTCAGAAGCAGGGCTCTCGGAGTGAAGGTCTGAACATGAAGCAGCAGGCTAGGCCAGACATGAAAACGGGGCCCTCCCAAGTCTCTAGTCTGGTTGCAGAAGCCCGAGAAAGGCTGGAAACAGCTACCCCTAAGCCTGAATTTCACGAACCCAAGGGTGTGTTGGGTGGGAGCTCGCTGCCGCCCAAGAAAATAGTGGAGAAGCCCTATTTGGTAAACCAGGACAAGGCTCTTGGGATCTCAGGCGATGAAAAGCCTTCTAGGTTGTCCTCCCGGCAGATTGCCAGGGAAAAGGAAAGTCCGAGCCATGTTTTTGAGACCGTCGTGGTCAGAGCAGCCCGTGTAGATCCCTATAATGTACATCCAGGGGTGAGTTCAGTGGAAATGAACAGGCTTGGCTCTCAAAGTCCAGTGGAAGGAAGGAGCCAGTTTCATGATTATTTAGATAACTCACATCCCAGGGCCATGGCTAAAGAAGAATCCTTTGACTTGAGATCAAGAAAACACTTAGGTTCAAGGTCCATGAGAAAAGAACCTCTGGTAATGGGTGAAGAAAGGGAATGGAACCAGTCCCCGACTCTGGAGCCAGAAGCCAAAGTCAGGAAGTCGGGTGGCATGGGAGTTGTAGAAAGATGGCGCCGGAGGACACTGCCTCATGATGTGAAATTTGACGAATTCATCTCATTTGCCCCAGAGCCAGCCAAAAGGCTTGGGAGACGAGACTCTGTATCCTCTAGTGACACCCACTTCAAAAAGAGTTGGCAGACCCCAGACAGGCCAGATTCAAAGGAGTCAAGTCGGAGTATTCCGCAGGATGCCAAGGAGACAGTCCCCAAGCCACAGCCACCTCGGGAGCCCAGGGAGACCTATTTTGCTGTGACATATCAGATCTCTGCAGATAAAAGAGAATATAATGTGGACAATTCTGTTTATGAAAACAGGAAGGTCTCTTCACCAAACAAAGATGAGCCAGTCAGTGTCCATAATTCTAGAAAACTCAGCTTTTTGTCTGAATCATCCCCAAACTCTAGGTTAGCTCCTTCATACCCCAGAGACCCATCAGAAAACTTTGATCAGAAAAATTGGCAGGCCAAAGAGAGGGAAGAGGAAAACCTCAGTTTTTGTAAGAGCCCAAGGCCCAGTGACCAGCCAGTGCTGCCTGGGGAGAGAAGGACGAGGCATACTGATGGCAGAGTGATAGATGTAGATGCTTCGTTGGTTAACCAAAGGTTGGGAAATGTCAGCATCCCCAGTGATCCCAAAGAGGATGGAGGCAAGAGGTCTTCCAGAGCTTCTGAACGTTTTAGATATTCATCAAAGAACAGTGACCTCCCAACAAGAAGGAAGCAGGGGGATGCCCATGAATCACTCAGGGCCAAAGCTGAGGATGGTTACAGGTCGAGTATCCTGGACATAGATGCCCTCATGGCTGAATACAAAGAAGAATCCATAAAAGTCAGTGAGCCTAGGGACCAGAAGGACGAGAGAGTACCTGCTAGCCATGGCGGGTTTCAGGGGGAGAGGCCAGGCACCAGGAGCTCTGCAGATCACCTTTCCCAGAGGTATGACTGGAGGGGTCAGAAGGCGCCCCAGGATCATATGGGTTTCAGGAAGTCGGTGAATCTCCCTGGGCCACAAGGCCACAGGCTGAGGAATCCAGCTCCATGATGTACTCTGGACCTGAAATAAGCAAGGAGAAGACTGAGTCCCCCACTCATGAACCGAGTAGACGGAAAGCTCTCAGCACCAAATTCACCCCTCTTCTCTGGGGCACGCCCCAGTCTGAGCTTTCTGAACAATACTCGGATTCACCTTCTGATGCCGGGAAGAAAATACCAGCTGAGGATGAGAAAAAAGATGTGGCGTCTGCTAACTGGCCGCAAAACACTAAATGCTGGAGTTACAGAGCTGAGGCAAACACTCCTTTACTTGATATTAAAAACATGGAGGTAAACTTGCCTCCCAAGACTTCCCCTGTTGCTCAAGATGCCACCTTATTTGAGGATGAAGTTTGGGCTCCCCGAAACTCTGTGGAGAAAAGGGAGAAAGTGAGCTCTTTCCATGGGAGAACTAAAGTCAGGAGGGGAGACTATGATTCGGACTTTGGAAATATCAAGCGTACTTATTCAGAAAAGACAGCCCCTGCTGCAGTCCGAGAGAATCTGTCCCTCATGCAGGAGGCCCGAGAAAGAAGAAGAGAATCATTAAAAGGCCAGAAGAGTTTTGAGAGCATGATGGTCTACAGGGAATTCCCACCCTGGGAAACGAAAGCCAGTGAGGATAATAAGGTATTTATTTACTGAAATTTACTTCTGTTCAGCACACCTCCCGTATTCCCAGCCCCAGGTTAGGAGACCAAAAAGAAAAAGTACGAATGTATGCTTAATGAGAAATCGCAAGGCCAAATCATATGGTCAAAGATAAGTGGAAAGAGCCCCCCGTTTGCAGGCAGCCGCTGTAGTGGTCTGCTCCTGGCTTCCTTTCCTCCCCTATAAAAGGATAAAGTTGGGCCAGGTGGTTTCTAGGGGTCCCGCTGGGGCTTCAGCGTTCTGTGCTCTGTGACCTGCGAGATACTTCTCCTCCCTGATTCCGTGACTCTTGAGTGAGACCATTATGCCTGGGCCCATTTGGGTTCATTTTCTTTCCTCCTCTCAACTTTCCAGTTTCTCTCCATTCTTTCCAGTTACTTGTCCTCATGAACATGGAGCCATGTTCAGCTCTTCCTTCTCACTCACTTCCATTGGGGTACCATGTAAGAAAGCACTGGGTTTCTAGTCAGAGGACTTAGCGCTCTCATTTTTTACTGCCTGTGTTACTTTGGGCACAAATGTTTTCCTGGGCCTCAGTTTCCTCATCTGTGAAATGTTGGGGTTTGGATGAGGGGGACTTGAAGGTCCCTTCCAACACTAAATCTGTGATCCTAGGTGTCTACCCTGGTCAGTAAAAATTCAGTTCATGGGGGCAGCTAGGTGGTGCAGTGGATAAGAACACTGGCCCTGAAGTCAGGAGTACCTGAGTTCAAATCCAGCCTCAGACACATAACTCTCACTAGCTATGTGACTCTGGGCAAGTCACTTAACCCCAATTGCCTCACTAAAAAAAAAAATTCAATTCATGGAGGGAGACAAACATTTATGAAGGTGCTAGGCACCTCTTTGTAAGTGATATCTCATTTGATTTTTACAACAGTCCTGAGAGGTGGGTGCTATTATCACATTTACAAGTGGGGAAACTAAGGCAGACAGAAATGAAGTGACCAGGGTCTGGCTCAGAGGCCTATTTACTGGGCCACCCTAGCTTATAAGGCCTAAGTCCAGGTGGCACATTTTAATTCAACAAGACTCTTATTAAGTACCTACTGTGTGTTAGGCAGGTATAGTGTAATAAACCAGAGGGCTGGTTTTAGAATCGGGGGAGGCCCAGATTCAAGTCCTACCCAATATACTTAGCACCCTCTCGATGCCCTAGACAGCTCACTAAGACTAAATTACCAAAAGGCTGCCAGTGTGCCTTGATGAAGGGGACTTCTGTGCTCAGGGTTCCCTACCCTGATGAGAGCATTGGTTGGAACCAAAAAATGCGTGAAACATTTGTCTCCGCCCTCAAGCAGTTTATATCCTCCTGGGGAACTACACCCTAAGTGAGGCGTGTGAGACAGTGGGAAGAATTTGGGTTCAAACGCCATCTCCGATACTTCCTTCTAGTGTAGACCAGCGTGGCCGGAGAACACAGCAATAGGCCGTGTGTGCCCCCCCCATGATTCCTGTCCTCTCTGCCTACAGGATTGCTATTCTGGGAGCAGTGGGGAGAGGGCTTCTGGGAGAACGCCAATGGAAATGTCACATTTAAGCCTTCCCCAGACTGGAGCAGCAGCGCTGCTGCTGAGGACGGCCCGGGAGAATGGCAGCGTTGTAGCAGAGGGTGCCCTGGCTGCAGGCCCGGAGAGCCGCTCTGCCCTCCGGCTCTGGGCCCCATTCACGGGCGCTGGAGTTTCTGCTCCTGCCTCCCTGGCCCCAGACTTGGGTTTTCAGCAGGAAGGCTGTTCCCTTCTGTTTATCTGAGAAGCCCTTAGACCGCCCCGAGCTGACCCTTCTCACACAGGGCATGTTCTGTGCTCCTGGGCCCAAGAATCAGGTCTAGAGTCATTTGGCAGGAGGTTGGGGTGCTTCAGTGACACCTGATTTAATCAGCTACTGCTGTCCTTTATCTCTCCAAAAACACAAATGCCAAATCACTTTGATTAAAATGTTTAATTTCAAAAGTACATGAAGATTTTTATCAAAAATATTTTTAAGAAAATAAAAATTTATTTAAAATAACAAACTTTAATTTGAAAAATTGTTTAAAAAATAAAATAAGATGGTATTTTAAAATAATTTTTATTTAAAAACAAAATAAATTTGTATTAAAAATAAGTTTTTCTTTAAAAATAGTTTTGTTAAAAGTAATTTTTATTTAAAAATAACAAATTATAAATTAAAAAATAAAATAAAAATTTTTATTGAATGAAATAAGATTTTTATTTAAAAATTTTTAATTAACAAAAATTTAAAACAAAAAATAAAAACTAAACAAATATTTAATTTAAAATCATATTTTATTAAAAATATAATATTTAAAACAATAATTTTAAAAATCTAAATAAAATGATATTTTTATTTGACATTTTTAAAACAAATTTTAATCATTGTCTTTTGTTTTTTTTAACATCCTGGTCATTTCCAGAGATGCCCCCCCCCCCCCCCCGTCCAATGAATTTTTCTTTATAACAAAGAAAATCAGTTAAGAAAAGCTAATGGACCATGAAGTGTGTGTGTGTGTGTGTGTGTGTGTGTCTCAGTGGGTCTCTTTATCGCTTGCTTCTGCCCCCTTCCTTTCCTTTCTTTCACCTTCCTCATCCTTGTCATTTCTCGAGAGCTGGAAAGCCCAGACAACCCATTTATTCCAGAACGCTTGAACCTCAGTTTCCCCATCTGTAAAATGGAGGGGATTGGACTCAGTGCTCTCAAATAGCTCTAAGCCTCTTTTCCTAGATATGATTCTATGACTGCTTCCAAACACCTGTTCACATTGCTAGTTCAGTCGTGTTTTTCAGTTGTGCCCAACTCTTTACGTCCTTCCTTTGGGGTTTTCTTGGCAGAGATGCTGGAGTGGTTTGCCATTTCCTTCTGAAGCTCATTTTACACATGAGGAAACTGAGGCAAACAGGGCTATGTGACTTGCCCAGGATCATACTGCTAGGAAGTGTCTGAGGCTGGATTTGAACTCAGGTCTCCCTGACTCTATCCACTATGCCCCCAGGCTGCCCCACTTGTTCACATGTGCCTGAGTAAATACGGGAGAGTAGCTAGCAAGTAATGGGACCCTTAACTCTGAAAAGCCTCATCCTTTTTTTGTCAGAGGATACTGCTTTGGAATCCATCTCCCAAGGCACAACTACCATATGTTCCTTAACCCGAGAGTTTTGCTGACGAGTCCGAGGTCACACGGCCAGTCTGGGTCAGAGGTGAGACGCAGAGCCAGGTTTTCCAGATGCCTAGGCTAGCTGTCTACCCTCTGCACCACACTGCCTGTCACGAAGCCCTCTAGCTGATGGTAACAGCAGGGTCACTTCTTTTCCTGTAAAAATAGAATCACAGGATTTCGAGACCTTAGTGTCCAGTGCTCTCCTTTTACAAAGGGAAGGAGCTGAGGCTCTGGGAGGGTGAGGTGACTCCCCCCAAGCCTGGAATGCTCTCCTTCCTCACCTCTGTCTCCTGGCTTCCTTCAAGTCCCTGTGAAAAAGCCATCTTCTACAGGAAGCCTTTCCCAGCTGCCCTCTATGGTCAGTTGTGCCTTCCCTCTATGGATTATCTCCATTGTATTCTGTCTTGGTCTCATTTGTATGTATTTCTTTACTTGTTGTCTGCCCCCCTAAAATTGTGAGCTTTTGGAGGGCAGTCTTTCACTTTTCTTTGTAGCCCCAGAGCTTAGCACAATGCCTGGCCCATAGTAGGTGCTTAATAAAATGCTTGTTGACTTATTTGTGTCCCCAGCCTGGCTCATAGTAGGTGTTTAATAAATTCTTGTTGACTTATTTGTAGCCCCAGAGCTTGGCCGAATGCCTGCCTGACTCTTGGTAAATGCATAGTAATTGTTTATTGGCTGACACAGCTCACCGGTAACCAAGCCAGGATTTGTACTCAGGTCCTCATTACATCATACTCTGCTGCCTCAGTCACTCTTCCTTTGTGTCTGCTGTGCCTAGCCCGGTTGTGGGTGGTATGGTGGCTGCAGGAGATAGCTGACCTAGAGCTCTGTCCTCAAGGAGCTTACCCTCTAATTGGGGAATTGAGGTTCACACAGCAATGGACCCCTTAGGCAATAGCTGTGTCCCATTGGCTGTAAAGGCAGCTGGATCATTGGTGTTTTGTGTTTGATTAATTGCACTGAATTGACCGATACCCATTGACTATTTAACTAGGAATTCCTGTAGCCTGTATGCATGTTGTCCTAATGAATGCCCCCCCCCAAAAAAAATCCAAATGAAACCTAAAAAAAAGTCCCTCTGTTCCATAATAATAGTTCTCATTTGTTAGCTTAGCACAGTGCCTGGCACACAGTAGGTACTTGATAACTGTTTGCTGATTGATTGATGCACTGGAAGGTTTACAAGGTATTTTTCTCACAAAGACCCTGTGAGGCTAGGTATTTCAAGAATTATTGCCCTCTATTGGCAGAAGAAGAAACTGAGGTTCTGACAGGTACAGTGACCTACCCAAAGTCACACAGCGAGTAAGTGTCAAAACTAGGATTTGAACCCAAGTCTCTTGACTCAGAAGTCCATCACACTTTTCATCACATCAATCTTCGTTCTCTCTTTTGTTACTTAGGTGCCGCATGACACCGAAAAAGAGAGGGTCAGAGCCGATAACAATAAATCCCCCCTGCGAGGTTTTACTCCTATGCCTGTCCCCAGGAGAAGTCATAGTTTCTGCAAAGACAGGAAGATTGAGCCTTTCATGGTAAGTTTTTGTCTGCCTAGAACCAGCTGTTCTGCCCCTGTGTTTCCTCTGCAGGGTGATAGGAATGCTGGTGCAGGAACATTTAATTACGATGATATGGTTGTGAATTGTACTTCCCTCCGTTCTTGGGGTGATCTTTTGGGCCTGTGTGGGCGTGGTTGCGTTCTGTTTTTGTTTTTGTTTTGCATTGATGTGAAGTGAAAGGAGTGGAGGCGTGCTCTGGGCTTCACGTCGTGTGCCTTGATGTCCCATTGCAGAAGTAAGCCGCCCTTCTACTGGCTCACTTTTTTTGTTTTTAACTTGGGAGCGATGAGTCAAAGTAAGTCAATGAAATAGGAAAATCCAAGACTGAATGAAACTTTATGGGTCGTTGGACAGCTCCATATTTAATTTTGTGTTCTTTCTGGTGGCTAGATTTATCTGTACTGTGGTGTTTTTTTTTTTACGTACATGGGTATTATGTTTTCTAAAGGTCTTTCATGAATCTGTTGAATGAGGGTTTCCGTACTGATGTTATCATGGTTGTTGGACAGTACTGGCATTCTTGGCATATAGGGCCTCCCTGATCATGAATCATTTTGTCTTGGTCTGTGCTGTTCTCCTGCATTTTCTGGTGCTTTATTTAATGTGTTTATGTTGATCTTCGAACGCCGTCAGCCCACAGTTGGTTTCCCGGGTTGAGTACGCTTTAGGCCGTCCCGATGGTTTTCTTTTCCCTTTTGGAAAAGTGGTTATTGTCACGAGTTGTGTGTGTCAGGTAGGTACCTTCTGATGGAGGCTGGCATTGCAGACTGTACGTACGGTGAACCTGCATCTTCTGTTGGGGTGTCCTCCGCAGCATGGCATCATGGATGGTGGAATGGAAGCCGGGAGAAGTAAGCTTCCTGAGGACCATTTAGTGTTTGTCATTGTATCTCCCACACTTAGCCCAATGTCTGGTATATAGTAGGGGCTTAATAGATGCTCGATTGGTTTTTGTTTGCTTATATGAGTGTGTGTTTGTATACTTTATGGAACATCAGCTCCCTGAGGACAGGGACTGTTGAAAAGTGTTTGTATCTTTGTCTCCTAGCCTGACAGTGCCTGGCAAACAGTAGGCACTTAATAAATGCTTGATTGTTTTATATTTGCTTATACAGGTATGTGTTGGTATACGTCATAGAACGGAAGCTCCCTGAGGACAGGGACTGTTTAGTGTTTGCATCCTCATCTCCCAGCACAGTGCCTGGAAAACAGTAGGCACTTAATAAATGTTTGTTGATTTGTATTTGCTTATATTGGTATAGGTTGGTATACTTCATGGAATGTAAGCTTGTTGACTGGTTAATTGACAAAGAGGACCGAGTTTGGCTGGACCTGACCCTCGATTTTTTTTTAGAGCTTGAGTCTATGTTGGAAGCCCGCCTGAATGGTGCTCCTTGATGGTCCTTTTTTCTCCAGAAATCATCTTAGGATTCTTGGGTTTTCCAGGCAGAGCTTTATGAAGCTAACTAGTAAGTCCCAGCCCAGCTCTGCTCCTGACGTGCGTCTAGGCTGTCTCGTGAGGCCCAGAGTCATGAAAATCCAGCCCCAAAAGCCAGTTAAAGCCTACTCGTTATTAGCAGAAGTCTGGTGTACAGAACAACTAGATACATAAGTTGCAAGGGAATGTAGAGATTGTCTCATCCAACCCATTTTACAGAAGAGGAAACTGAGGCCCAAAGAGGTGAAGTGAGACATTCTCACAGGTCAGACCTCGGCACTCCCTCCCTTTCTCAGGAAGCTTCAGTGACTCCCAGTTACCTCTCTAACCTGGGGGCCATAGACCCTAATTTCCTTTATATTCATAAGTATTTTATTTTATGCATTTGGAAACATTCTTCTGAAAAGTGGGCTATAGGCTTCATCAGAGTGCGAAAGGCGGCTGCGACTCACGACTCACACGCAGAGGATGCATAACTCCTGTTCTAGGTTAAAAAACAAGTGTTTCTGGGGGGCATTTAGAGACTGTCACTTTGAACTCTCTTGCCGATCCCTTACTCTGGTCAGACCCCATCTGGAATATTGTGGTCCATCTTGGGTGCCACATTTTAGGGAACTGCCGAGATGGACCCCAAAAGGACTGGGCCTGGCCCATCAATAACCATGTATTAAGGTCCTACTATGTGCCAGCTGCTGGGAATTCCAAAGATCAAAATGAAACCATTCCCACCCTCAAGGAGCTTACATTCTCTTGGGAGAAGAAACACCACACACATTCTGCAATGGTGGCACAGTCCAGTAGATTGTGAGCTCTTGGAGGGCAGGGACTGCCTCGTTTTTATCTTTGTATGTGTCTTGCACAGTGCCTGGCACACAGCGGGTGTTTAATCAGTGCTTATTGGATTAGATTGAATTAGAAGGAAGAGCTGGGCATCCTGGATTGGAAGGGACTTATTAGCTCTATTCAGATGGTTAAAAGACTAATTGTGGAACCTAGTGTAGACATTCTGCCTAGCCTCAGAGGGCAGAACCAGAGATGAAGGGGAAGCAGGGTTGAGGTCAACAGAAGAATGCATTTTCTAACAATGAGGGCTGTTAAAACCCTGGAGTGAGCTGCCCCTTGGAGCTAGCATTTCCCCCAGCACTGGAGGTCTTCATGAGAAGGCTGGGTGATCACTACTCAGGAATGCCCATCACTCCTTATATCTATCTTCTCTAAAAATTTGTGATTTGGCTATGGTCACACAGCTTGGGTAGATATTGTCCAGAGGAGGTAGAGCTGGAAGGGACCTTAGGGGTCACAAATTCTAATCCCCTCATTTTACAGATTAGGAAACTGAGGCCCAGAGAGTTTCAGTGGCTTACCCAAGGTGATGCAGCTTAGGTCCATGTTGACGATAGAGTGTGAGATCTGGAATAATCCTTAGAGGTCATGTATTCCAATCCCCTCATTTTACAGATGAGGAAACTGAGGCCCAGAGAGTTTCACTGGCTTACCCAAGGTAATATAGCTTAGGTCCATGTTGACGATAGAGTGTGAGATCTGGAAGGAACCTCAGAGTTTGTACGGTCCAGTGCCCTTCATTTAAAGACAGGCAGTTACGGAGAGCCGGGTCCTTCATGACAAGCTCCGGTTCCTCAGATGCCCGACGTGGGCAGGCCCCAGGCCCGTTGGTGGGAATCCGTCCCCTCCTCCCCTGCTTCCTTTCTGCCCTGGCATTCTCTCTCCCTCTCAGGTGGCGCTGCTTCTGCCTACCTGATCCGAGCTGAACTTTTCCCGAGCAGACAAAGGTTAGATGGAAAACAAGGGCCATTGAAAAAAAACCCTCTCCCCTTTTATAGTCCAGGCTTATCGGAGTTCCTCCCCTCTTTCCTCGAGCCTCTTTGGCCTCATTTAACTGAAGAATGATTTCCTCTCCTGCCTGTCCTCTTCGTCTTTCTCTGCCCGGCTCACAGCCCGGCCTGTCTCCTGAGGGACCCAGCTGGGGCTCTTGGAAAAGGCTGTGCCATTCTGCAAATGCCACCGAGCCTGCTTGCTGCCTCCTCCTCCTCCTCTGTCCCATTGCCCATCTGCACAGAGATGGACGGATGGGCTAGCCCCGTGACTGTCTTCCTGGCTTGTTAACTCTGATGGGGGTTTCTGATAGTGAAGGCAGTGAGCGGACTGTCTTTGGCTTCCCAAAGGCACTTAATAGAGACTTGAAAACTGGTGGCAGTACACACAGTAGGTGCTTAATAAATGCTTGTTACTTCACCTGTAGTGATAGCGGTCTATCCATCAACAAGCAGGTATATTAAGTACCTCCTATGTGCCAGGCCCTGTGTTAGGTGCTGGTCTTACAAAGACTAGTCCAAATCTTTGCTGTAATACTTACTAGCTGTATGACCCTGGGCAAGTCACTTGACTTGCCTTTCTCCATTTCTTCATCTCTAAAATTGGGATAATAATAACACCTACATCCCAGGGGTTGTTGTGAGGATCAAATGAGATAATATTTGTGGAATGCTTTGCCAATCTTAAGCCACCCGTGCAGAGGTGTGGAGATAGGAGATGGAATATTGCGTGTTAGTTTAGCTGGAAGGGGGAGTAACGTATATATTCATGGAAAAATGCCTCTGATTGCTCACACTAGGTGGTGCAGTGGATGGAGCACTGGGTCTGAGTTCAAATCTGGCCTCAGACACGTCCTAGCTGTGTGACCCTGGGCAAGTCACTTTACCCAGTTTGCCTCAGTTTCCTCATCTGTCAAATGAGCCAGAGAAGGAAATGGCAAACCACTCCAGTGTCTCCAGAAAACCCCAAATGGGGTCATGAAGAATTGGTCACAACTGAAACAACTGAACAATGTAAGACCTCTCACGTGGTGCCTTTGAAAAAGCTTTACTGCCCTGGTGCCTCACTCCCTGTCTCCCCATGAACTTTAGCTTGCTTTGGTTTGAAAGTGCCCCTTCCTGTCCCCCAGACCATTGCAGAGCTAAATCTTTCCTAGGATTTTTCTGGAGGGTGTGATCGGTCCTTTCAAAGAATGCCCTTTTGCTGCGTTCGTGGAAAATCCTTATTTGAGGCCACCTTGGCCAGGCTCCCTGGGGGAGCTCTTGTTTGCAGGCTCTGGTTGGTCAAGTGGAGAAATTCCTTAGTGGAATTGCCCCACTGACCAACCTTTGGAATTCCAGGATGAGTTTACCCTGTAGAGCTGAGCTGCCAGTCCACTGCAGGCATAGTCTGGGCTAAGGTTACTCTTCATCCACTTGGTTTTTCCTGTGTGGATTATTCGGCCATTCTCCTTTGGGCTCTTCCTTAGTGTTTCGTCTTGGTGTGGAGAGAAGTGATTTCTTTGGGGTTTCTCTGAGGTTCGGATCCTCCCTTTGACACTTCCTAGCCTTTGTGACCACGGGCAATCTCTGGGCCTCAGTCGCCTTCCTCGCCTGTAAAGCAGGGATAACACTCCCGGGAGTACCTGCCTTATAGGGTTGTCAGGATCAGATGAAACAGGTAAACCAGTCTTCAGACATTGAAGTTGGTGCAAGGGATCCGAGGCCCAGAGAGGTGGGCAGCGTGCCCAGAGTCACAGGTTGTAAGAGGGGGCCTCAGGGTTCTTTCCGTCGTACCTTCCTGTCCTTGTAGAAGCACCGCTTTAGAGACCACAGATGAGGAAACTGAGTCACTCTGAGGAAATGACTTGTCCAAGGACACACAGGTAGGATCATGGGATCATTTTACAGATGAGGAAACGGAGGTAGACAGAGGTTAAGTGACTTGCCCAGGGTCACGCAGCTAGTAAGTGTCTGAGGCAGGATTTGAACTCGGGTCTTCCCGCCCCCGAGTTGGGCTCTTCCTCTCCCACTGTGTGACATTCTCGCGCCATCGCCGCGCTCCCCATTCTGCCCTCGGAGGCCAAGCGGAGCAGAGCTACTCCTTCCCAAGGCAGCCTGAGGACGGTGGCCACGGTCCCACGCAGCCTCTTCCCTGGGCTGGCCGGCGTCGCTGACCTTTGAGAGAGGAGAACTTGGTCTTTTTTCAGAGCCAGGCTGTTTCTTATCCTCCCACACGTTGCTTGACTAGGCGGAGAATCTCCCAGAATGCTAATGAGCGCTCCGGATTTGCATTGGCCACGCCCACATTTCCCAGGCCCGCTTTCCTCAGTTCTCTTCCCTACCCCCTCCTTTCTTCTCCCCAGCCATTAGGCACTGGGCTGAGGCCGCTGGGACAAAGGCTCACAAAAAATCCATTAATACAGTTTGGTCTACATTTCCCAAGCCCTGCCTGGCCTGATGCCAGGAGGATGAGGCAGACTGAGAACAGAGGGCCCTGCATTTGAAAGAGGAACTGAGTTCGAATCCTGGCTCTGCTACATACCTTGACCTTTAAGTCACTCTGTACCTCAGGGTTCTCAGCTGGGTACAGCGTAAAGAATGCTTACTGTCATGTCAAAAGACCTGGTTTCAAATCCCGCCTCTTAGACTTATTCCCTGTACTTACTTCACCTCCCTAGGCCTCAGTTTTCTCATCTGTAGAATGGGGGGATGGTCTAGACAGTCCCTGGAATGCGCCCCCCCCCATTCCTAGATCTACTGTCCTGTGACCATAAGAGCTGATAGGAACCTGGGACTCCACCTAGTTCAACCCCATCATTATACAGATAAGGAAACTGAGACAGACAAGTTAAGAGACACACCCAATATGTGGCTGAGTGTGAATTTGAACCCAGGTCCTCTGTCTCCATGTCCATCGTACTTTCTACTTACTAATGTGGCAAGGGTGGCAGAAAGCTCTGGGAAACATGTCACTGAGGAACTGTCATTGTTACTGTCCCCATTATACAGATGGGTAACCTGAGGCTCCCAGCAGTTAAGGTCACACAGCTAGTAAGTGTCTGAAGCAGAATTTGAACCCGTCCTAACTCAAGTCCAGTGTACTTTCTGGGAGGTTGATAGTATGTCTTGACTTTTAGAGCTGAGTCTTAGAGAGGTTAGTTAGGCATTTTAAAACTATAAGCTGTAGGACTAACAGAGACTTTAGAGGTCTCTGGGAGTAGCAGAAAGGACACGAGGCTTGGAGTCTGGAGGACCAGGCTACTAGTCTTGCCTCAGACACTAGCTGTGCGATCCTGGACATTCTGCTCGACCTCTCTGGGTCTCAGTTTCCTCATCCGTAAAATGGAGGAGTTGTACTCTATACTATGCTCAACTAAGATCCCTGCCGACCCTAAACCTGTGATCCCATGATCTATGATGTTTACAGAAGAAGGAAATCCGGCCACTCCATCCCTTCCTGGACAGCAGGGCCTTTTCTGATAGCGTAAGGCCTCAGAGACCACCCGTTAGCATGAGTGTCCTCCTTTAGCTCTGGTTGTGCACCCCAGATGTGAAAGTCAGGGTGGTGGCACTCCCAGCCACAGTGGGCTTTGCAAACTGGTAGCTAGCAGTGGGTGAGGAGAGAACTCCCTCCCTCCCTTTCTCCCCCAGGGATTCAGTCACTCAGCAGTTCCAGGGTGGGGGAGAGCCAGAGAAGGCGCCCGAAGCCTAGAGCTGGAGCGTCTTGTTAGGGGCACAGCCAGGAGGCCGGTGTCCCAGGGTACAACCTTTTCCTCTGCCCCCATAAAAAAGTTTGCTTTTCCGTCTCCATTTGTCTCGGGCTAATAAAAGGCAGTGACTGTGGTCTGTCTTGTGGCCTAGTACAAGGCTTTATGTATGTGTGTTCCTTGGCGGGAAGTCAGCCCTTGGCGGGGTAGATTTGGATGGAACTGGAGGGTCTCCAAGGTTCCTTCCATCTCGTGACTTTGGGGGATTCTGGAAGTGGGATGGAGGGGTTGCAGAAGCTCCAAGCTGGCAGGCGTGTCTGCAACAGTCCAGTCCGTACTTGAATAAAAGTGGTGATGGGGATCTCAGCACCTCTCAAAGAGACCCATCAGTGGTATTATTATTTATCATCATCATTATTATTAATAGCTAATAAGGCATGCAAATATTATCTCATTGGATCCTCACAGCAACCTTGAGAGGCAGGAGCTGTTGTTATACCCATTTTGCAGATGAAGAAACTGAGGCAAGTAGAGGTTAACAGTCAGTATGTGTCTAAGGCAGGATTCCTGACTCCAAGTGCACTGTGTCGGCTGGCTGTGTTTGAATATTGTTCCACATAATTAGTTTAACTCTCTGGAAAACCATTTAGTCCAGCCTCTCTTATTTTACAGAGAAGTAAACTGAGGCCCAGGGAAGTGCGACAACTTGTCTAAGGTCTCACAGTCTCTAAGTGGCAGTGGGGATTTGAACCCAGGACCTCTGATTCCACTTCCACATGACATCTGTTCAAGTCCTCTGGCCCCTTGAGAAGTTTCTTCTCTAAACTGACCATCTTCAGGTCCAAGGGACATTAGAGGTTATCTGTTTTCCCCCTCCATTTACAGATGAGGAAACTGAGGCACAGAGAGGCATGGTTGTTATCCTACTGTGTATCCTGTATAGCATCCTATGGACTTAGGATGAACTGGAAATCCACTTAGACCCCCAGATCGTTTTCAGACAGACTGTCCTTGAGCCATTTCTCCCCCACCTCGTACTTCTAAAATCATATTTTTGAACCCAAGTAGAAGATTTTTATACTTAGTGCAATTAAATTGCATTTATTCAGTTTGGCCCAGTGTTTTAACCCAGCAAACCAAATTCCTAACTCCCGATTCTATCACGCAGGGTGTTAGCATCAGCAAATGCAAATTTCCAAATGTGGACCCAGATAGGGCTAGGAGTTGGGACTGGACCTCGGGGTTACATTGGTATAGGGAATTTCCGGGTGAGGGCACTCCCTCCACCAGTGTGAATTCACTTTAATTTATAGCTTTAAGACTGCCTAGAGCGCTGAGAAGTAAGTGACTTGCTAGTAGAGGTGTGCTGGTACATGTTTAACAACCAGCTTGGGGTTTTTTTTTTCACCCTTCAGTCTGGCCACGCATAACAAGCCAAACCTTGATTTGTGGCATTTGCAGGTTTCTCAGGTATAAATGCTCACACTAAACATTTAATTGGCTCCCCAGAGCCAGGTTGAACTGACTCTACCACCTTCCTGCTTGCCAGGGTCACAAAGCCAGTGTGTTAAAAGAGGCAGGACTTGAACCTAGGGCTTCTGAGGTATAAACACTCACATTGAAAAGTGAACATTTGGCTCCAGCACATTTCTGCTTGCCAGGGTCACAAAGACAGTATAATTTAGAGGCAGGATTCAAACCCAGGGCTTTCAAGCTAGACGTGCTGAAAGTGTAACAGTCGGCTCCCCAGATCCACTTCCATTGGCTCCTGCCCATCCATTCTTGCTTGCCAGGGTCACAAAGCCAGTATGTTTAAGAGGCAAGACTTGAACTCAGGGCTTCCCGATTCCAGGATCGATTCTCCAGCCTCCATGCCAGGGCTGCTTAGAACTGAATCCGCCAGTGCTCTAGGTGCCGTCTAACCAGGGCCGAGTATATCACACAGCTTCTCCCTCATTTCTTTGCTCTGTAAGCCAGGCTTTTCTTCATGCAGCCTGAAATTCCCTTAGCTTTTTGTCAGCCCGTCACATATGGGTTTTGGGCCACTTCACAGCACGCTCCATTTGGGTGGGCGAGCAATACTCCCACTGACCTTGGGGATTTTCTTCTGAATCCCCAAATGGGTCTTGGATGGCCAGAGGCCAGGACAGACAGTGAGTAAGTAAGTGGTACATGCTGGGGTGGGGATGGGTGGCACAAGAATGCTCCATCCACGTAGTAAGTTTCACTTTGTCAGTTACATTCACTGGCAGACAGGAGAGGACCCTGAGTCAGGCTGATTCTCATCTGTATTAACCAACGTCTGCTAACCATTGGGCTTTTCTGTATTAAGCTGTATTCACTGGAAGCTATTGCCTTCCATGCGGATGGGCTGGGATTTAAAAAGGGATTTTTTTTCTCCATACTTATTCTTTATCTAACCTTCTCCTAAGAAGCAGGAAATAGTGTATTGGAAATGAATGATGAATTAGGTGTCTGAGGACCTGGATTTGAGTCTCAGCTTTGCCATTTCCTGCATATGAGCCCTTGGTCCCCTCTTCTCTCCAGGCTTCAGTTTCCTCATCTGTAAAATTTGGAGGGTTGGTCTAGAGCGGGGGTGGGGAACCTGTGGCCTCGAGGCCCTCAAGTGAGGTACTTTGAGTAAATCCAGACTTGAGGACCTAGAGGGCTGCATGTGTCCTCGAGGTCGCAGGTTTCCCACCTCTGGCTGTACCTTTTTGGTGTCATGGATGGACCCCTTTCACGTCTGCTGAAGCAGAATAATATTTTAAGTGCGTAAAATACATAGTATTACGAAGGAAACCAAAGGTTGGTAAAAATGATGTATTTTTTTTTCCATCTAAGTTCACAGACCATCTGAAATCTATCCAGAGATCCCCTTACGAGCGGGCTGTCTTTGAAGCCACGGTTAAGAGCCACTGGTCTAGACTCTAGATAATTTCTAAGGTCTTTTCTGGCTCAAACCTATGAATTTAAGGGGAAAAAAATGACCTTTAATCTGTCTACTAAATATGGCTTGGGAGGATAGGGGGCCTGTTTTAGTCATCCCCTCCCACTTTCCACTCCCTTCATCCCCTTATCTCCCAACCCCTTCCCCTCCATGGCTAGTGAAAGCTACTCTGCTTGAGTTGAAGGCCACCCCAACTCACCTATTCAAGAGAAGGTCCAGGGGCACCTCCCCTCCACACACAGTGCGATGGTCCGGGGCACCTCCCCTCCACACACAGTGCGATGGTCCGGGGCACCTCCCCTCCACACACAGTGCGATGGTCCGGGGCACCCCCCTTTCATACCCAATTTGATGAGAAAAAGCGGTTAGAACTTTGACTTGACACTTAGTAAAGGTTGCCAACCCCACCCTTGGCTGGAAGTCAGAGTTCATGAAGGGATATGATGTGATAATAAAATATAATGTAACATAATGGCTGGAAAAGCAGGGTTGCAGGATCATTGGTCTAGAGCTGGTCCGGACCTACGAGGCCATCTGGTTTAAGCCTATCACTTTTGCAGATGACAAAAACTGAGGTTGAAATTCCAGCTGTGCCGTATTGTTCCTGAGTGACCTTGGATGGTCACTTCCTCTCACCTGTGAAATGAGAAGGTTGGACCAGATGGCTTTCTAAGGTTTCATCCAGTTCTGAATATGGGGTTTTATTGTCCTGTGATCTCTTAGAGCCTCAGTTTCCTCATCTGTAAAATGAGGGAGTTGGAACAGATGATCTCTAAGATCCTAGGGCTAAATAAATCTGTGGTCCTCTGAGCCTTTCCTTTCGGGAGAAAGATGAGGATGAGAAATGGGGTTTGAATTTAACCTTGTCTCTGTTGATGGGATTTTCTTAATTTCTGCATCAACTTTAGGTCTCCCTCCCGCCTCCCCTCAGGGCTTGTGGAAGGGAAGGTGCTTGAAAGTCTAATCAGGAGATGAGGCCTCTCTTCCTCTGCTCTTTGGGGCTGGGAGGAGGGCCCCTTCGCCATCTCTGGCTCCGGAAATCGTGGGGAGCGTTGACTGGGGACAATGAGGAAATCCTATCGAGGAGTCTCTGGTTTCAGCGCCTGCAGATGGCACACGCCTCCCTCCCACCCCAGGGTGTCTGAGGAGAAACAGAAATCGTCGGGCTACAATGAGGCATGTTCTCTGGAGGCACTGGGGCTCTCAGCCATCCGGGGAATTGGCGCTATATGATCTCCTTTGGGGGCCCCACTTGACACTTTGAGCTGAGGAGGCATGGAGGAGATCCAGGCCTCCAGTTACCCGAAGGACAGATAGGGCGAGGAAGGAGGAAAGAGAAACCTTCTCGGGGTAGATGCACTCAGCCATCCCCATCACTTCCCATCCTGGGCTCCAGGGTGAGCCTGGGCATGGTGGCTCATCTCGGCTCAGGGGTGCCCTCTGGTGGAGGCCTTGAGCCTCTGCAGGGTCTTTCTGCACAGAAAGGCTGAAATGGGATTCAGATGCGGGAAGCAGAAGCTTGTGAGCTGGAAAGGAAACTTAGCAGCCATTTATTTGGTCCAGTGCCAGATCAGGAAACTGAGACCCAGAGAGGGAAGTGACTTTAATTTTTAGCTAGAGTTCAGAGGCCTTTTAAGATGAGGAAACTAAGGCCCAAAGGGTTAAGTGTCTTTGATTTGTTGATCAAGAACAGGAAAGTTCTTAGAGGCCATTAAGCCCATTTTACAGTTGAGTAAACTGAGGCCTAGAGATCAGTTCAGTGTTTGGTGCTGGGAAGCCAGCCGTGGACTCTATGTCTCTATCTTCCTTGGGCTTACTTCTCCAGGACGGAGTCATAGAGAGTAGAATATAAGCTTCTTGAGGACAAGGATTATTTTATTATTGTCTTTGTATCCTAAGCACATACTAGGTGCCTTGTATACAGTAGGTGTTTAATAAATGGCTTTCTTGCCTTGTATATTTTTATATGCATACTGTGGAAAATCAACATATTTGCAGTCAAAGAACCTGGATTCAACTTACCACCAGTGCAGCCTTAGGTAATTTGCCTCTGTTTCCTAGTCTGTAAAATGAGGGAATTGGACAAGGTGGCCTTGGACACCCTGGCTAGCTCGCCATCTCTAGTCACCTGATCCAACAGGCAGATATTGCATCCTCCTCACGCCTCTAGATGGAATGAAGCTGGAACAGAGGACCATAGAGCTAGAGCAAGAAGGGACCTTAGAGGACACTGAGTCCAACCCTTTCATTTAACAGAGAAGGAAACTGAGGCTCAGAGGTGAAACTACTCCACCAGAATTACACAGTGTCTAAGGCGAAATTCGAACTCAGGTCTTCTAAACACCGAAATCCCTAGGGTGATCTATCACACTCCCTAGCTGCTGTGGCACAGTGGGTAGAGCACGGGGCCTAGAGGCAGGAAGACTCATCTTCCTGAGTTCAAATTTGGCCTCAGATTCTAGCTGTGTGTGACCCATTAAATGACCAAGTCACTTCACCCTGTTTGCCTCAGTTTCCTCATCTGTAAAACAACCTCGAGAAGGAAATGGCAAACCACTCTAGTATCTCTGCCAATAAACCCCTCAATGGGGTCAAATATGACTGAAATGATTGAACAACAACAATATTGCCACCCACTCTGCCCTGGGAAAATACATAAAATGAGCACTAGACAAATAGACTTTTAGGTTCCTTCCTCGAGGCCCCCCCTTTGTATTTTCTTAGAGTCCTTTGTCTAGACCTTTTCTTGGTCTACCACACTCAGACCTGAATCACTCTTTTGTATGTATACCGTTTGATAATTGTGGTCTGGAAGCTCTCAGAGGCCAAGGATTCTGGTTATTTATTTATTTCTTCATCTTTCTCTTAACCAATATTTTTTTTTTAATTAAACTTTTTTTTTCAAATGAAGACCCACTCCCTCCTGCTTCTCTTTCTGCTCCATTGAGAAAGCAAGAAAAACAAAATCCGCTATCATAATCGTATAGTCAAACAAAGCAAATGCCCAAATTGGCCCCATCCAAAAAAAAAAAGTCTCGAACTATACTCTAAGTGAGGGCTTGGGCAGCCTGTTTCATCAGGAGTCCTCTGGAATCATGGTCCTGAGCCAATATTTATTAAGCCCCTACCATATGCCAGGCCCTGGCCAGGTCCTGGGTGTACCAAGGCAAAAGTGAAGCAGTCTGTGCTCTTAAGGAACTCCCATTCTACTGGGGGTACAGCATGTGCCCGCATAAACAAATGTAGGATGTACGCGAACAAAATGGAGTGATTGGGGAATCAAGAAGGTGTGTTGAAAAGAGCTGGAACCTCAGCTAACACTTGAGGGAACCTAGGGGCTACAAGCAGTGGAAATGGGGAGGCAGAGTATTCAGTCAGTCAGTCAGTCAACAAGCATTATTTATTAAGTGCCTGCTGTGGGCCAGTGTTGGGGATACAAGGAAAGACAAAGAGAGGGGAAGCACAAGGTGGAGTGCTAAGTTTGGGGAAGACTCCAAAGACCAATTTGGCTGAAAGGTAGAGGACAGGAAGGGACGTAACATGGGAAAGTAGGGTCATAGAATCATAAGTTTACAACTGGAAGCGACTTCAGAGAATTCTACTTCCCTCATTTTACAGATGAGGAAATCAAGGATGTGGTGATGACTTGTCCAAGGTCACACAAGTAATGACAGAGACAGGGTTTGAACTCAGGTCATCTGCCTTCAAATAAGCAGGAGCCAGGTTGTGGAGGACTTTAACTTTCATTTGGAGATTTTCGGGGGAAGAGGTGGGCGGGAAAGGAAAGAAACAAGCATTTACTAAGCATCTGCTCTGTGCCAGCCATGGTACTAATTGCTTTCCAGATGTTATCTCATTTAATCCTCAGAACTACCCCGGAGGTAAGTGCTGTTGTTATCCTCATTTTACAGTTGAGGAAACTGAGGCACAGTGAGGTAAAGAGATTTCCCAGGGCCACACAGCTAGGAAATGTCTGAGGCCATATTTGGACTCAGGCCTTCCTGACGTAGGCCTGGCATTCTATCCAATATGGCAGCTCACATGGGGATGGGAAGTGGGGTAGTTGGAAAAATAATCCGTGATATAATTTGGTCAGAGTCCAGTGGCCTCTTGGGGATTGCTCCTCGTGCTGTGACTTGGTGGGTGCTGTGAAATCCCACCCGGAAAAGTCCCCCTGGTTGGTCCATTACTGGTTGTCTCAATTTCCACCCTGAGCCAATTCAGACATGTGTTAATAACTGTTCTTACGGCCCATTTAAAAAACTGCTTGTCTGTCTAGGGAGGGCCCATGATGTAGACAGCCAGGAAGACCTGGTTCACCTTTCAGTTGCTCTAGGCCTTTGGCTAAGAGAATAAGCCTTATATATAGGCAGGGGTAGGGAAACCTGCCTATATATCTATATATATATTTATATATTTTTTTAAATTTTAAATCCTTTTATTTATTTTATTTAATTCTTTTATTAAAAGGATTTGTTCTGTAAAATTTGGATTCAGTCAAAAGGCTGCACGTCAGGACCTAGAAGGCCACGTGTGGCCTCAAGTCCGAAGGTTCCCACCCCTGACATAAAGCATAGAGAAGGTGCCCCTTCCCCAAGAACTTCCTCAGCCCAGTGAAACCACACATCTACTTCCTAGCCCTTTCTTTCTCTAAGTAACATGAGTATGAATGAAATTAGGCCGAGGAGGCTGGTAGGAAAGGGGAAGCAGGTTTGGCATGAAGAGTCCCCTCCCCCACCCATCCCTTTACAAAGGTCAGCTCTGTTGGACTGCTTGGGTGTTGAAATCAGAAAGAGACCCAAGCAAGACCCTTCACTCCCTACCTTCTTGCTCTGGGACCAACTGGGAGAGACAGATGGGTATATCTTGGCCCAGAGTCAGCAGGTGACTCAGTTTACCACCTGCTGCCCCCCTACCTTTTTTTTTTTTTAACCAGGCCTGGGAACTAGATTGGGAGGAGGGCCTGGGGAGGGTGGACTTGATCATGAGTGGGCCTGGCTTGGATTCAGAAGAGACCAATTGGCTTAAGCCCAGGTTTGGAGCCCTAAGAATCCTGAAGCTTGGGCCTTGGGCCCAGAGCCTTAACATTTCAGGTTTGGCCAGTCCTTCCTGTTCCCACGGTGTGCATCCCCAGCTACTCTCCACGTGCCCACAAATGCTCTTTTTTGTCCTTTTTTCCTCCGTGGCTATTTCTTTTTTTTCTTTAGTGAAGACAATCAGGATCTTCCTTTTCCTCCCTGGAAATCACAGAACCCAAAGACTGCTCTGAGAGGCTTCATTGAAGAGTCCATTTGGGCTCCTTAGTAGACTTGGAGCAAGTCAAGGTGACTCAAGACCGGTTTCTGCCTGGCTTCGGCAAATACCCCCAGGAATGGGTGTGGAGAGGATGAGATTTCTAAAGTAAAGACTGGTTTCCTTTTGGCATAGTGGGAAGAACCCAGGCCTGTGAGTGTGTGTGTGTGTGTGGGGGGGGGGTCCAGGGCCTGGCTGTTGTTCACCCAGATCAGAAGGTCAAGGCATTCTTCCTTTCTGGGCATCCCATTTCCCATCTACAAGATGGTTGGGTTGGACACAATGATCATCAAGGTCACTTTTGGCTCTGATAACGCTATATTCTTCATTCTAGATCTTTCCCACCTTTGTCATTCAGTGTTCTAAGGACCCTTCCAAGCTCTGGGCCCCTCCCCATTCTAACATTCAGTTCCGACTCTCAGTTTTCCAGGTCTTTCCAGCATTTTGTATTCTAAGCTCTAAAGTCTCTCCTGATTCTGTGATTCCACATTCTAAGGTATCTGCCTTCGATACCTTAGAATACATCAGATGCATTAGATGCCTTAGAGCTAGAACTGTCCTCCCCCTCTCCTTCTGCCCCATCCCATGAAGTTAGGAGTTCCGTGGCTGAGGGGCTGGTAGTGACAAGATCTCAGCAGTCAGGGCTGCAGGAGACCCTCCCATGGGTCAGCCCCCCACCAGGATGTTCATGGGACGTTGGACCGTCTCAGGAACCCTGAGCTGCTGGATGGCGTGGCTGCCTTCCCTCGATTGATTATGTCCAGTTCAGGCTGGCCCTGGCTTGTGCTGTCTGCCCCACTCGATGGGTTCCCCCAGGGCAGAGATCGTCTTTTGCCTTGTATCCCCAGCACTTAGCATAATGCCTGTCATATGGTGGGTGCTTAATAAATGCCTACTGACTGATTTCTAACCCAACTATGAGGAAACCAGAGCCCAGAGTGACTTGCCCAAGGTCATACAGATAGTAAGAGGCAGAGCTGGGGTCATTGAGCTGGAAGGGACCTTAGAAACCATCTGGTCCAACCCACTCATTTTACAGATGAGGAAACTGAGGCCCAGAGAGGGGTCTGACCCCCAAACAGAGAGTGGAAGGTTAGTCTGCCTGGCTAGAAACCCGGCTCCACCGCCTCCAAATCCCTCTTCATGTTCTGCCTAGAGCCCTGTGCTGTAGAGCGCCTTGGAATCATTCACCTGTGGTGGTCAGCATCTCAGAAATGTCCCGAGGGACTTTGGCATGTCTTACCGAAAGTGCGCCGACCAGGGGAGCCGTGCCGGTGAGCCAGGCCAGGGAGCCAGGCCGGTGAGCCGTGCCCGTCCTCCCCGTCCTCAGGTCGGAGAGGACTTGTGGAGGCCTGCTTCCATCCGTGGTGGGCTGTCACGTTTCTCACTGCTGTGATTACTGTTTACATATGCATACAGTTTGTATAATATGTAATATATGATCACATCTAATGTATATATAATATATTAGATGTGATCATATATTACATATTATACAAATACATATACATAAACATGTGTAAAACAATAGCATGACAAAAACATATACAAACACATAATGTATAATATATAACATGCATGACATACTGCATAGCATATTACATTATATTTGGGGTCACAAAGAATCAGATACAGCAGGGCAACAACATATATATATATCCATACACACACATATGCATACTCACACTCTACATGCACACATATATACATATATGTGTATATGTGTATACACACATATACACAGATGTACATGTACACACACGTGCATGTTACACACATCCATACATGCATCCATACATGAAAATGCAGCTGGCATTTAGAACCGAGGAAGAGTTCTAAGGGATTGAAGTTATTATTCTCCCAGAGGACATGACAGCAAAGTTCTAAATCCTCCTAGAAATCCTGCCTTTTGTTCTCATGTCACCTTCCTTTCTGACTCTGTTAATTACTCTGTGTGACCTTAGGTAAGTCACTTAACCTTTCTGGGCCTCAGTTTCCTCATTTGAAAAAATGAAAGGTACTGGATGGGATGACCCCTGAGGTCCCGTCCACCTTGGAATCTTTGAGCCTACAATCAAATGACCTGTGCTTTTATCAGTTTAGAAAATGTCCAATGTAGAAAATTCCATCTATAGATGAATATTGGCAAAGTTCCTCAGTAATTTATAATCTCAGAAAATCGTCTGGGGCAATGAGAGGTCTTGCCCAATGTCAATCAGCCAACCAACAAGCACTTATTAATTGATTAATTAATTAGTTGTACAGTTAGCAAGTCAATCAGCATTTATTAGACACCGCTTAATGTGTATCAAGTAAATAAGCATTTATTAAACACCAGTTGGTACACGTCAAGGCAACCAGCATTTATTAAATACCAGTTGGTACATGTCAAGGCAACCAGCATTTATTAAACACCAGTTGGTACACATCAAGGCAACATTTATTAAACACCAGTTAGTTTATGCCAAGGCTGCAAGCATTTATTAAGCACCTACTATGTTCTACATCCCTGTATTGTAAGCACCAGGGATACAAAGAAAGGTAAAAATCATTTAGATAGGATTTAATGCAGGCTATATTAACTCCAAAGCTATCCCCCACCCACTATGTTATGCTATCTCTATTACCATTTTTTAGATGTTTGTAAAGTTTGATCTCTTTCCTTGGAAAGATCAAAGTCTTGTAAACCAATTATTGGTTGGTTTGGGGAGGAGATGTCCCCCAGAGAGAGAGACAGACAGACAGACAGATACTTCTGGGGTGGCCATAGCATAGTGGAGTGGTGGGAGCAGGTGAGGGAGGGCAACCCGTCAGAGGCCTTTTACAGCTAGGGTTGTTGGCCCCCTGGCCTGGGGATTTGCCAGGGCAGCCCCACGCCCCTTTATGTGGACCAGAGGGAGTAGGCGGTGGTGTTTCTGAGGTCGTCCCTCCTGGCTTTCACAGGCTTCCGGGGGCTCAATCAGGCCTCTTTGTTTGAAGTTGGCTGTGTTTTCTGAACGAAGCCTGCGCAGGGCTCATCTGATTTCTGGGCGGCCAGGTGATCTCTGGAGGGAGGGGCATTGTTTGAGCCGGTGTCTTTGTCAGCGGTGAAGTCGGCTCTTCCTACTCGTCTGCCTAAAGAGGAGGCGGAGAATGTCACCTTTTCTGAAAAAAGTGGGGTGAGCTGAGAAATGGATGGAAGTTAGAAGGCAGAAGACCTGGGTTCTGTGATCCCACGTGCCGAGGTTTAGAACTGGAGCGCGTCTTAGAACAGAGAATACTGGAGCTACAGAACCCACTATCGAAGCTGGGAGGGGCTTCAGAGCATAGGATGTCAGTCTATCAGTCCGAAGCATTTATTACTGCATGCCGAACCCCATTGATACAAAGAAAGGTAAAAACCTTAAAATGAAGCGTGCCAACGGGTGAGTAAATCCAGAGGGTGAGAAGGGCCTGGACATAAGCACAATGAATGAGATGGGGCTGCACGTGGGATCTTATTGGCAGAAGAAACTTCTGATGCCGGTGGGCACTTCCTGGGAGAATTGCCTGGGGGCGCTCAGGTGACTTTCCCAGACTCTCTTGGCTGGTATATGTTAAGGCAGGATTTAAACCAGTCTTCCTGAGGAAGAAGGAACACCAGGTTGGAAAAAATCAAATAGGAGCCCTTTGATAAAATAAAGAATGCCACACTATCTACATTTATTAAGCACCTACTGTATGCAGAACTCTATGGTAGGTGCTGGGGCAGAGGCAGCGTTAAGTTAAGAGACTGATTCTGCTCTTCTGCAACTTATAAAGTCTGACAGGTGTCAGTGTGACTAAGACCCAACTATGAGGGGCAAGAGACTTGTCTTAGAAAAGGATAATTGGATTGGATGATTTCTGACATTCCCTGTTCCAAGGCCCCTCCCAGCCCTGACATTTTCTGTTCTAAGGCTCCTCCCAGCCCTGACATTCCCCTGTTCTGAGGCCCCTCCCAGCCCTGACATTTCTGTTCTAAGCCCCCTTTCAGCCCTGACATTCCCCTGTTCTGAGGCCCCTCCCAGCCCTGACATTTCTGTTCTAAGCCCCCTTTCAGCCCTGACATTCACTGTTCTAAGGCCCCTCCCAGCTCTGATATCCCTTGTTCTAAGACCCCTCTCAGCTCTGACATTCTGTGTTCTAGGGTCCTTTCTGGCACTAACACTTTATGTTTCCTGTTCTAAGGGCTCTGCCAGCTTTAATGTTCTTGTGTGTGTGTGTGTGTGTTCTATGTTCTAAAGTTCCTTCCAGTGCCCCTCTTAGGTGTTCTAAGGCACCTTCCAATTTTACTGTTTTCACTTCTAGGGGGAGCTAGATGGTGAAGTGAATAGAGCCCTGGGATCTGGAATCAGGAAGGCCTGAGTTCAGATATGGCCCCAGACAGTTATTAGCTGTGTAACCCTGTGCAGGTCAATCAGTCAATCAACAAACATTTATTAAGCACCTACGCTGTGTGCCAGGCTGTGCTAGACCTCTGCCCGCCTCAGTTTTCTCGTCTATAAAATGGGCGTAATAGTAGCATCTACCTTCAGGGGTTATGTTGATGAGGTGACATTTTTAAGGTGCTTAGTATGCTGGGTAGCACATAGTAGGTGCTACATACATGTTAGCTGTTATTGCTGTCGTTAGGGCTGAAGACCCCTTCCAGCTCATACATTCTGTGGGCTGCCCCGCTGGGACAGTTTGTGGTTCTAGATTCAGATGGGAGAGGGGCATGGGTAGGAACGTAGGGGATGCGGTAATTAGGGCCTCCTTCCCCTCCTCCCGGCCCCTGCCTTCTACACAGGTTTTCTGGTGGGCTAGAAGGCCCCAGAAGAGGAGTGAGGCCTGTTTGGAGTAGCTCCCCAGGCCAGTCAGTCATCTGTTTGGACAGAGATTTGACTTGTAGGGTGCTGGGAAGGCAGCTAGGGGGCGCCATGGTGCACAGAGCGCTAGGCTTGGAGTCAGGAAGACTCTTCTTCCTGAGTTCAAATCTGGACTTAGACATTTAACTACTGTGTGACCCTGGGCAAGTCACTTCACCTTGTTTGCCTCAGTTTCCTTGTCTGGTAAAATGAGCTAGAGAAGGGAATGGCAAACACTCCAGTGTCTCTGCCAAGAAAACCCCCAGTGGGGTCACAGAGAGTCAGACAAGACTGAAATGACAGGACACCAAGGGGACGTTCGCCCTTGGCCTTAGATCCCACCTTCGGCCGCACGTTTCTCCCAGAAGCCTTCCCTGATTGCCCTTGGTCTGACCTGGGCCTCAGCTGGCCTTTTGCTTGTCCCTTGTCTCTTACAGGCATCTGTGCTCCTGTGTGAAAGCCCCACTCTAGCCTCCACACCCTGTGAGGGCAGGGGCTCTGTCTGCTGTCCACGGGTCTGTGCCCCACAGAGCTGTATAAACTGGAGCACTGGCTCTGAAGTCAGAGGCTCTGACATTACCTTTGTGATCTTGGACAAGTCACCTATTCCCTGGGGCTCTGTCAAATGGGACCACTGGACTGGGTGATTGGCTTGTGACCTCATTGCAGGGATTCTTGACATTGTGTGTGTGTGTGTGTGTGTGTGTGTGTGTGTGTGTGGTGAGAGAGAGAGAGAGAGAGAGAGAGAGAGAGAGAGAGAGAGAGAATTTGGTTACCACTTACTGAAATCAAGCATTTCCTCCAATTATGAACGTAGACAAGAAGCCCATAGGAATATGAACAGGTGACTGTCACCAAGAGAAATTACCAACAGTTTCTGATCACATTACACTTGTTGAAAATGTCTCTTCAAAATATCGATTATGTTCTGTCACTTGGAAATTAGTGCCAGAGCCCACGTGACACAGGCCCTCTTCCTGTCTGCAGACTCAGTTCCATAGAGTTGGTTTCCTTTGCAATTCTCCATATTTTGTTTGATGCACTTAAAAACACCATTTGGGAAAGAGTTGGGGGGGGGTGTTACACACACACACACACACACACACACACACACTCACATACACCTTACACCAAGTGAATGCTTGTTGAATTGAATTCAGTAAAGGCCCCTGAGGGTATAGGAAAGCTCATTACCTCATTATCACCTATTATCCAATTAGTGAAAGGGAGAGGGTACTAATGAGGGAACTGGGAGTGGAGAGGAAAGAAGCTGAGACAGGAAAAATTTCCCACTGAAGAAGGTGAATTTAGGTCAGAGGGCCCTTGTTCACTTTCCTTTCCCCACCATGAGCTCCTCGGGGACTATTTCCCTTGTGTCTTTGTATACTCAGCTCTTTGCACAGTGAACATGGTAGGTGTTTCAGTTGAGTCTAACTCTTCATGATCCCATTTGGGGTTTTCTTGGCAGAGATACTGGAGTGGTTTGCCATTTCCTTCTCCAGCTCATTTGCCAGATGAGGAAACTGAGGCAAACAGGGTTAAGTGACTTGCCCAGTATCTGAGGTTGGATTTGAACTCAGGTCTTTCTGACTCTAGGCCTGGTACTCTGTGCACTATGGCACCACCCAGCTGCCCCTAGATAGGGGCTTAGTAACACTGAAATAACCAACCTGCACTTGGAGGAAGATAATAGCTTCCATTTACAATAGGGTGATTTACTTTACAAATTCTATTTCCTGCTCTAACTCTGGGTTGTAGGCACAGCATATAATTCCCATTTTATAGATGAGGACACCAAAGGGCAGGAGGACAGGAAATGACTTTTTGCCCAAGTGACAGAGCAAGAATTTGAATCCCAGTCTTTATTGGATCATAGATTTTGACCTGGGGGGTAGGGGAGGGTGTATGTGGTCGGAACTCTTCATTTTACAGATGAAGTACTGAAGCCCAGAGAAGTTAAACGATGTGCTCATGTGCTCACAAGTAATAAACAGTCAGAGCTGGGATTTGAACCCAGGTCCCTTGACTCCAAATCCAACATTCTGTCAACTGTGCCCTGCTTTTTTCCCATCTTAACTACAGATGTTGTCTTTCCCTCTTCCACTACTGTACTCCTAATTGACCTCCCTTGTCTCTTGGTCCTCTTCAAATTTAAAGCATGAGCCTGATCGTGTCACTCACTTAGGAAGCTCCCCATTGCCTCATCTCTTCTTCTCTGGCATTCAAAGCCCTTCACATTCCATCTGCAGCCTGCCTACCCTTTCCTGTATTACTTGTCATCATTTCCTTTCTCTTAACATCCATGCCTCCCTGACGTTCAGCTCAGTTACCATCTCCCAAGAAAAGACTTTCCTGACTGGCCCAGTTGTATTCTTTTGCATTTACTCTTGTAAAGGTATAAGTTGGTACCATCCAAAATAGTTTGTTTTATGTCCACAAAATTAAAAAATGAATAAACCACAAAAAACCAGCACAATGCCTGGTACGTAGCAAGTGCTATTATTATTATTATTATTATCATTACTATTACTATTCCTAGTTCCTAGGGTTGTCTTGCGTGTCAAATTAGGTAATAATTTTAAAGCCCTTAGCCCAATGCCTAACACACATTTAAGTGCCACATAAATGATAGCTCTTATTATTGTGGCCGTTGGCTTCACATGGACTCAACTGATTCCCTGCGGTCAGTCACCAGGTGTTTCCTGTATGAAGTTGTCAGCTTTCATGCAGAGACCCAGAGTCCCTGTGATTCTTCCCCAAGGGTTAAGAATTTATTCACACCTAACTTACTTTTGATCAAATGATTCACTAGCGATGTCTCAGCCTTCTGTGATTAATTGGGAGTGGGCAAGGAATGGAGGGAGGTAGTGGTGGTGGTGAGAAGGATTAGGAGGAATGAAGACAGAGGAAGACAGGGTGGGAAATTATGATCAGGTGGAATGGAAGACACTACAGTACAGTGGAAAGTGTCAAACTTAAAGTCAGAGACTCTGGGTTTGAATCCTGACTCATCCATTTTGTGTATATTTTTATTGACAAGTCACTTAAACTCTGGGTTCTCAGACCTGTTTGGTTCCTCCTGAGTCTGCGATTCCTGTTTGTTTGGGGGTGGCAGGATTGTGGGTGATGGGGAGTATGGTCATCCCTTTGGGTAGCTGACATGGACAGAAGGTCAAGGTCAGAGCTGTTGACAAGTTGATGAACTAGAGTTGAATTTGGCCTTAACATCACCTTCTAGTCTTGGGCTCTGTAAAGGCCATCACTGTTTTACATGCTGGGAAACTAAGGTGCAGGGAGATTCTGCCACTTTTCTATGGTCACTCATTTGGAAAGAGCCAGGGTCCTAGCTGGGCTTGAGCCCGGGACCTCTGACTCCCAAGCCTGGTGCGCTTTCCACCATGTCCTTCTGTATAGAAGATATTCCAGTTGTAGTGCTCAGAAACTGCCACCAGGGGGCAGGATTGAGGTCACCAATTTTTCTATATCAGGACTGAGTTACTGGTTTCAAAGTATTTATTTACATAAGAGGATTTTCGTCCAGAGGCCCCACGATACACCACGCTTTTGAAAAGCAGAGTGTTTGACCATAATTTCACTTAGTACATATTTTTCACTTTCATTCTTTTCCTCTTAGTCTCTTTTCTGACTTTTAATAAAAACATTTTGAATTGAAATTTTTTTGTTGTTCATTTACTGCAGTCATGTCCAACTCATCGTGACCCTATTTAGGGTTCTCTTGGCAGAGATACTGGAGTGGTTTGCCATTTCCTTCTCCAGCCCATTTGATGGATGAGGAAACCGAGGCAAACAGGGTGAAGTGACTTGTCCGGGGTCACAGCTAGTAAGTGTCTCAGGCTGGATTTGAACTCAGGAAGATGAGTCTTCCTGACTCCCAAGCCTGGCATTCTCTGTTCTATGACGCTCCCTAGCTGCCCTAGTGGTGGTGCTGGACCTTTAATCAATTGATCAGTCAATGAACAAACCTTTATTTAGCACCTGCTACAGGCCAGATACAAAAAGAAGAAAAAGACAGTCCCTGCCCTCAGGGAGCTCACCGTCTAATGGAGGAGAAAACAAAAATAAACAGATAAATTAGATTCAGGATAAACAGGAGATAATTAATGGAGGGGAGCATGGGAAAAGGCAGGTTTTTAACTCCAGGGCAACACCCTTCTCTGCCTGATTTATCTTCATAGCTTGCTAGCACCAAGCCAGGGTCCTGCCCTTAATAAACATTTATGGTTCCCTGCAACACTTGTGGAAGTCACCATTGCAGTTTAGAATCTGGTGCAGTGGAAAGGCGCTGGGCTGGGAATCAGAGGACCTGGGTTTGAATCCAGCCCTCTGTTCCTTATTTCCCTTGTGTGACTTTGGTCAGGTCTGGCCTTCAGTTTCTTTGTAACATCTGGGGTTGGGCTAGATGACCTCTCACGGCTTTAAATCTGTGTTCCTAGTAGAGGAAACCGCAGCCTCCTTCCAAGCCCAGCTCAGATAGCACCTCCCACATGAGCCCTTTCCTGATCCTCCCCTAGATCTAAGGACTCTCTTACAGGGCATATTCTTGTCTTTGTAGCTACCTCTAGCCTCTAGCTCACAGCAGGCACTTAATAAATGCACGCCAATCGAATTGGATTTGTCTGAATGACTGAACGGCCCAAGACTTAAAGCATAAAGTATTTTACGATGACTATTAACTGCCCTTTGCTCCCTTAAGAGGTAGATGTAGGACCCTGGCTAAGTCATTTGCCGTCTCTGAGCTTCATTTCTCTCCTGTGTGAGATGAGAGCAGTCACACTAGTGCTCCTGCTGTACAGGGTGGTCCAGGGCTGGGATTGGAGGCGGGAGAAGCGTGGGGTCTGATTCTGCTTCTGGCGGTTGGTTGCTGTGTGACCCTGGGCAAACCCCTTGCTTTCTCTGAGGCTCGTTTTCCTCTTCCACAAAAGGAGGCTGTCAGTAGGCATAAACTCCTGTGAGGGTTGCTGGGAGGATCAAAGGGAGTCGTTTGCACAGAAAGCTTTATTGACCTTAAAGACAGATGTGTGAGCTGTCCTCATTTGGCCAGACCCATCCTCTCCAGGGATGCTGCTAACTATGCTTGGTGACTCTCTGGAGATCCGAGCAGTTGTCTGACCTTGAGCCACCTGTGGAGGAGGGGGCTCCCCATGCGTCCTGGGTTGGGGCTCCCCTGGCGTGGAGGGAAGATGGGATCTCAAAGCCAATCCTCCTGATTTCTGGGAGGCTCGTGTTTACTGCCTGAAAGTGGAGTTGGCCCATCTGTCTATATCTAGTGCTCAATTGGAGCTGGGAAGAGTAACTTAGGGGCAGGCTGCTCTATTAGCAGAAAAGTCTCTGGTGGCTGGAAGCCTGGGGAATTACTAGAGGAATTCATGCTGCTTCTATTCCCATGAAAATATATAGGCTGCCCGGAGCTGACAGTAGATCAGAGAGTGAGCTATCACTGTGTCTGATGACCTCTTGGTGCCTAACGTGGAAACTCTGAGCTCCAGGACCCAGAGGCACTGAGACTCTCAGAGATGAGAGGGGCCATAGAACAGGGAAGGTCAGAGCTGGGAGGGCCCTTAGAACAGGAGATGTCAGAGATGAGAGGGCCCTTAGAACAGGAGATGTCAGAGATGAGAGGGGCCTCAGAACAGGGGGATGTCAGGGCTGGGAGGGGCCTCAGAACAGGAGATGTCAGAGATGAGAGGAGCAATGTCAGAGCTGGGAGGGTTTGTAGGCATCGGAGAACATAGAATATCAGACTAGAGCTCACATAGTCCAATCTCATGTTACAGTAAACTGAGGCCCAGAGGGAAGGTGGTTTCCCACAGGTCACACAGCTAGCTAGTTCTTCCCTGGGGCGATGCCTCTGGTAGTGACAACAATGGTGACACCCGCCACAGCCACAGTAATAATCACCACAGTAGATGTCCAGAGTGCTTTGCATCATTCATCTCTTCAGCTCCCCATTGGTTGCCTCCCAGGTGAATCCTCCTCCCTCCACTGGCTGTTGGCAGGATTCTCTCTGAATTTTTCAGTGCCGCTCCACTTAATTATTCAGCTCCCTGGGCTGGGTGGTGTGCTCCTGGGAGCAGCTCCAGCAGGTTCCTGGCAGAGCCTTTGGGGATGGGACGTGTGGGGGGGGTGTTCTGGCTTCTTTCCAAAGAGCCCAGTAACTGGAGGGAGGGAGTGGGGTGTAGGGAGGGGTCCTGAGGAGCTTCCTGGGAGAGTTGGGGCCAGGGGGACTGAAGGGGCCTTCAGCTGTCTGGAAAGAAGCTCTAGTACAGTGCCTGGCACACAGCAGGTGCTTAATAAATGCTTAGCGATTGACCCAAGGACCCTGGCTGAGTCAGATGATGGAGCCAGGTCTCTACTCTCGCTTTTTTATTCCAGCCCCCATGTCTGACTGTCTGTCTTGTGCCATGGGTCAAACAGTCTCATCCCATAAAGAACTTTTATTCTGTCAAGTGAAAGGGCACTGGAGTCAGGGGAGACCTGGGTTCAAATCCCACCTAAGATACCTAGATGTGTGACCCAACCTCTCTGTGCCTCAGTTTCTTCATCTGTAAAATGAAGGGTTGAAATTGATGGCTCCAAGGTCCATTCCAACTATCTTTTCCAGGTCTCTGCAATCCTATGTATACGCATAAAAATGCGAAACATGTTCAAAGTATGTCTACAAAGTGTAATAAATAAATACAATAAATATAGGGATAGGGACTAGGCCTGTGATTTCATTAGTCTGGGGAATTCCCCATAAGAAATCTCCCTCCACTAGTACAGATTGCTTTCTGCTCTGCAGCTTAGCCTCAGAATTGCCCAAAACCCAGTGTGGTAGTGTGACATCACCAATGGCAGAATTTGAACCCAGGTCAAGGCCAATTACCTATTCATTATCAGCTGCTGCTGCCTGTCTGTGAGAAATAAATACAATGTAATTGGGGGAGGGAGGACTGAGAAGGATTTTGTGTAGCATGAGATAGGAAAAGTGCCAGTGGAAACCAGGCCAAGATGGTGATGGGCAACTACGAAGAAATACTTCTTCAAATGGAGAGAAATCCATTGTTCTTCATTTCCTAGTAAGACCAGATTTCAAGGTCTTCTAGTACATCTGGAGGAGAGAGCTGACTGCGAAATCAACCATGAAATGGGGGAGCCTTCTAATGGTCCTTGGAGCATTTGCTCATTTATAAAATGGGGATGATTGGATCAGTAACACCCACCTCCTGGGGTGTTTAAGGTTCTTTCCAGCTGCAGATCTATGAACTTCTAATCAGTGCTTCTTAAACTGTGGGCCACAACCCCATGGTTGTGGCCCACAGTTTGAGAGGGAGCTCACAGTCTAATGGAGAGTCAACTTACCAACAGTTCTGTTCGTTTAAGATATGTGCAGGGTAAATCGGAGGGTGTATGTGTGTCTAGATGCGGATAGGGCAGAAATTGAGGGTGTGCGTGTGTGTGTGTGTGTGTGTGTGTGTTCTTATCTGCCCATCTGTGGTGTGGAACTGACAAAGCCTTTCAGGGGTGTTGTTCCCCTCCCCTCTCTCCTTCCAGTTTATCAGTGCCCTTCCTAACATGCCATCCCTAGAGCTAGATGCCCAGATGATAATCTGAGCAGGGGGGAGTAGAGAGGGTTCATTGCCTCCCCAATCCTAAACAATAATGCCTCTCTTTTAATGTAGCCCAAGGGGACATTAATTTTTCTGGCTGCCATTATCTAGTCTAGCCTTTTCATTTTATAGATGGGGAAGTTGATACTGAGCTGAGCAGGGGCAGTGAGTTGGTGATGGTCTTATATAGCAAATTAGTAGCAGAGCTAAGATTCGAACCCAGCTCCCCTGACTCTTTTTGTTGTTGAGTTGTTTCAGTCATGTCTGACTCTTCATGACCCTGTTTGGGGTTTTCTTGGCAAAGTTACTGTAGCGGTTCACCATTTCCTTCTCCAGCTCATTTTACAGATGAAGAAACTGAGGCCAGGAGGGTTAAGTGACTTGCCCTGGGTCACACAGCTGGTGCGGAGCTGAGGCTGGATTTGAACTCCAGTCTTTCTGACTCCAAGGCCAGTGCTCTCTGCACTGTGGTGCCACCTAACTGCCCTGGCTCTTAGTTCAGTGTTTTTTCCACTGTGCCCTGCTAAGCAGATGTAAGAGATGTGTTGAATTATTTCTTTTAAAAAATGCATTTTATGTGCATACTCTTTGACCCAGCAATAGCACTTCTAGGGCTATATCCCAAAGAGATCAAACAAATGGGAAAAGGACCCACACGTACAAAAATATTCATAGCAGCTCTTTTTGTGGTGGCAAAGAATTGGAAATTGAGAGGATGCCCATCCATTGGGGAATGGCTGAGCAAGTTGTGGTATATGAATGTAATGGAATACTATTGTTCTATAAGAAATGATGAACAGGCTGACTTCAGAAAAACCTGGAAAGACCTGTGTGGTCTGATGCTGAGTGAAGTGAGCAGAACCAGGAGAACATTGTACACAATGACAGCCACCTTGTGAGATAGACTTAACCCTCCCCAGCAATACAAGGATCTAAGACATCTCCAGAGGCCTCGTGATGGAAAATGCTGTCCACATCCAAAGACAGAACTGTGGAAGTTGAATTGCTTTTTTTTCCTCTTCTGTTGAGTTTTGTTTCCTCTTTCTGATGGTTCCTCCTACTGGTTTTAATTTTTACTTATAACATCACTAATGTGAAAATATGTTTAATAGGAATTGTATATGTATAGCCTATATCAGATTTTGTGCCATCTTGGGGAGGGTGGTGGGGAGGAAGGGGGAGAAAAATTTTAAACTCAAAAGCATATGGAAGTGATTGTTGATAAATCAAAATAAATTAATAAAATTCAAAAAAAGGAAAAAAATTAAAAATGCATTTTATTGCTGCTTTTGCTCTTTACATCACAGATATCCTTGGGAAAAAGGTCCTCCCTCCCACCCTCTTGAACTTACCCCCATGTACACAAGAAAAACAAAAGCAATTCAGCAAAAACTCCAGGCACAGTGATCTCATGTATTGGTGTATATACACTATTCTGCCATAGTAGACCCCCACCTCTCTGCCATTCAGAGGAAGACACATCTCATCACCTGCTCTCTGAGACCAACATTAGTTTGCTATTACTCGAAATTTAACTTCCTTTTAGTCATCTTTTTCATTTATAATGTCTCATTTTATACATTGTTTTTCTGTCTCTCATTTGTGCGCCCACCACTGTGCTAGGTGGTAGCCTGACATGAGAATATGCCTGCCTTCAAGGAGCTTACATAATGCTGGGGGGTGGGGTTGGGGATACAAATACTAAGCAGAAAGTATGTACAAAGCAAAGTCAAAGGAATTTCAGGGGAGGCCGAGGGAGCACCAGGAGCCTTGAAGCATCTGGACTGGTCTTATGGAGAAGGAGAAGGTACTGAGCTGAACTTTGAAGGGAGATAGGAATTATCAAAGGTGGATGTGAAGACAGAGTGTCTTCCTGGCATGAGGCACAGCCTTGCAGAGTCACACAGGCAGGAGATGGGAAGTCATTTACAGGGAGTGCCTTGTAACCCTGTTTGGTAGTTTGAGAAAGGAGAGTGATGTGAAGTCAGGCTGGAAAGATAGGTTGGGGCCAGGATAGGAAAAGTTTTCAGTGCCACACAGAGGGAAGAGTTTTTGTTTTATACTCCGAGTAATAAGGAGGCCCTGAAACTTGTCGAGTGGAGAGTAACACGGCCAGGTCTGGGTTTTAGGGATGTCAGTTTGGGAGGTGTGTGGATGGAGATAGAGGGGAACCAGTGAAAACAGAAAGACCTTATTAGGAGGTAACTACAAGTTAAGAGATGATGAGGGCCTGAATGGGGGGAGGGTGGCCCTGAGAGAAGAGACAGATGTGCAAGAGTTCATTAGGTAGAGTCAACACGCCTTGGTGACATATTGGCCATAGGAGGTGAGGAGGTGCCCCCCCCCAGGGGTTTCCACCCTAGATCACAGAACAGAGAACATCCAACCTGGAATAAACATTAGAACATGGAATATTCAGGCTACAAGGGGCCTTAGAACAGAATGCCAGAGCTGGGAGGGACCTTAGGACAGGGAATATTAGATCTTCATAGCTGATGAAAGCAGTTTACAAATGTTTATGCCCTCACAACAGGCCTCTGAGGTACCGTATGACAAGTTCTGGGGTTCGAGGACCTGATTTCAAATCTCACCCTTGTAGTTTATGACCAGAGTGGCTTTGTCAAGTTTGTTCACCAACTTGGCCTTAGTTTCTCCACTTGTAAAATGAGGCCTTTGAGGTCCCTTCCAGCTCTGTATCTGTGACCCCATGATCCTCATAGGGCAGATGAAGAAACTGAGGTTAAGTGACATGTCCATCCATGGTCCCCCAGCTTTGATCCCCAGACTTTTTGGTTTTGATACCTCTCCTTAGAATTACAGGATGTAGACCGTCAGGCCTAGAGATGGTCTGTATCATAGGATAAGAACAGACTTTGAGGGTCGTTCAGTCATTTTAAAGATGAGGTAAATGATCTTCAGGGAAGTTAAATGACTTGTCCAGGGTCACTTAGTAACTATCTTAGGTGGGGTTCAAACCCACTCTATCTACCAAAGTCACACTACCTCTATGTCTCAGCCATATTCTTTCATTTTACAGATTAGGGAAACTGAGGCCCAGAGCATAGCAGCATTTGCTCAGTGTTATACAGTGAGCTAGAATAAAACCCAGACTTCTGGGTGCTAAGCTCAGTAAGCCTTCCAACACACTGAGCTGTATCTATGGCCATTGTAGTAGTAGTAGTAATGTTAAATGTCTTTAAAGGAGATGCTGGGTATATGTGGTAATTGCCTGTGAATCAGGTGCCCCAAATCCCCATCTGCTCCCAGTCCCCCCCAGGCTTTACTGAGCAAATGGGAGCTGAGAGTCCTGAAGGGCTTTCCCTAGCTTGTTGGCCTCCTGGGTGGTGGTTCAGATGGAGTGGGGTTGGGGGAGGGGATGACAATTGGGAGAAGAGGTAACTGGGCTTCCCCCTCCCCCTCCCCCAAGTGTGCTCCCTGGCATCTCCAGCCAGGGTCTAAACAAACTTTCCCCTCCCCCAGCTCCCCCTCTTCCCCCTTCCAGGATCAGAGCTCATCCTGAGGCTCCAGCCCTGGATCACTATGTTTGAGAGTCTCAGAGGCCCCCCAGTCCAGGCATCAGAAATCCCAGGCCCCTCCTGGGTTCTTCTCTGGGTTCCATATTCTCTGGCATAGTTGTTACTCCTCCTGGGAAGGCAGGGCTCTGGGAGGGCGGCTGCCTTCTCCAGCCCCCAGCCCTCTTCTCAGCCCTGTTAAAGGGGCAGGGCTGGGACTGTACCTTCCAGCCTGCCCTGCTCACCCACTCAATTATTCATGTTCCCTTTAACTTGACTCTGCCTGCAATTTGACGTGTGTGAGAGGAAGAAAAGCCGGCCCCCGGCTTCTCTCTGGAGATGATCCTGGCTTAGCTTTGGGCTCTGCCAGTCATGGAGTACTACTACTGTCCTGGACTCCTCAAAATCCTTTGCTACCTTTGGGTGAGTGGGGCCCCCAGAACTTTTTCCTGGGCCCTGGGGGGAGGTGACCACAAAACTACTACTCTTGTCCTGAGATGGCCTCTGTTGGCTTCAGTGTGGGGAGGAGACTGTGGAACCACAGGCAGGCTTGATGGATCTGGGCTCGTGGGTACGGGGCATCCCTTCCTCAGAGCATAGAGCAGCCCCCTTCCCCTGACTTAGCTCTCCGGACTCCTGTTATAACTGTCAGTCAAGTAATTGACAAACATTTCTTCAGATTTTATAACGGGAGTCTTAAGAATAGAGATTGTCCCATCCTTTGCCTTCATCTTCATCGCCCAGCCTCCTAGTGTCTGGACATACTTGATAAATACTCATTGATTCGCTGTTTGGTGTGCCGAGTACTGGGGACAGAACGAAAGAAGAAACTTTAGGGAGTTTATGTTCTGTGGGGGAAGGGGCTCCCCTTAGCCCTTTCTCAAAGCACTTATGTTTCATAGAGCCACCCCAGGCTCTGGGCAGGGGGCTTCCTTTGGTTTTATTGACCTTTTGGAGATCTGCGCAATGTCAGGACAGTGACACACAGGACGTGACCACACTGATCCCTTGATGGGGGACAGTAGAAAGAGGGTCAGTGACTTGGCTGAGGAAGAGTCAGGAGTGAACCTAGGTCCTCATTAACTTCTCTGGGGTCTCAGTTTCCCCCTCTGTAAAATGAGGGGATTTGACTACATACCCTCCAAGGTCCCTTTCAGGAGAGACTGAGCAGTAAGAGACCTGGGTTCTGGTCCTGTCTCAGCCATTGCTGGCCGTAGACGAGTCATTTCTTCTCTAAGCCTCAATTTCCTCCTCTGTAAAATGAGGGGATTGGATTTGATTGTAATGACCCACCCAGCTCAAAGGGCCTGAGACTTCTCTGGAATATTATGATATTCTCTTGCCCTGAAACTAGATGAAGTCATTGATGGTGATGGGTTTCCTCAGGTGCTGTGGACCAAGAGGTTCTTGAAAATGATGGCTGACCATTTAGCAAGTGAATTTTCTCCCCCCCCCCCCAAATGTCTGGAAAGCTGCTGGCAGGTCAGACTTTGGAGGGGCTGAGAGGGTGAGTCATGGAGTCAGGAAGACCTGAGTTCAGATCCTACTGCTGATGCTTATTAGCTATGTGGCCCTGGGCAGGTCACTCACTTCTCAGTGTCTCCGTTTTCTTATCAGTAAAATGGGGTTGGTAATATCACCTACTCCCTAAGGACCAAATGAGCTAATATGTTTGTAAAGCACTTTATAAACCTCAGTGAGCTACAAAGAGGAGTCATGACTGCCGTTCTTAATCTTGAATTATCGGCACCCTGTAGTAGGAAGGCGGAGTTGGGTAATCAGAATCTGGGATGGTTTAATTGGAGGGGTTTGGGGGAGAGCTCAAGCAAGTCACTGCTTTTACTCTGCTGTCTTGGCTCTGCCCCCGGGATGGTTTAATTAGGCCTGTTTTTCTTTTGGAGCCTTCCTTTAGGGATGGCTATGGATAGATTCACATATTTTTTGAAGTTAATGCTAATAATCTCCCACCCTCCATTGTTTCATTTGAGGACACCTTCTTCCTCTCTCCCCTTCTCTCCCTCATCCTGGCCTCCCAGCAATTCTGGCATGGCATAGGTTGTTTTATATAATATATATATATATACACACACACACACACACACACACACACACACACACACACATATACATATATACACATATATGTATGTATGTGTGTGCGTGTGTATATGTATATATGTATTTCAATATATAATTATATAATATATAATACAATTCAATATATAATCCATATATATATATATATATATATATATATATATATATATATATATGTATTTATGTATTTCCAAATAAGTGACTTAAAATTAATATTGCTTTGAGAGCCCCTTGAGGAGTTCCTGGCTTACCTTAAAGGAGTGCCTCCTGACATTTGGAGCTATTTGGGTGTGGAATGAGCAGCTTCAGGGATGGCTGGTCTTCTCTTCCCTTCACTGGAGGTCTTCAGACAAGAGCTGGAAGTCCACTTGTCTGGGAGGCCGAAGAGTGATATGGGTTTAGGTTTGAGTTAGACTAGGTCGTCTCTGAGTTCCCTTCCTGCTCTGAAAGTCTGTGGTTTCCATTTTTTTTTATTGTTCATTTTTTTAAGTCGTGTCTGACTCTTCATGACCCCATTTGGGGTTTTCTTAGCAAAGATACTGGAGTGGTTTGCCATTTCCTTCTCCAGCTCATTTTACAGATGAGGAAACTGAAGCAAACAGGGTGAAGTGACTTGGGCAGAGTCACATAGCTATTAAGTGTCTACAGCCAGATTTGAACTCAGGAAGATGAGTCTTCCTGACTTCAGACCCAGCGTTCTATCTACTGTGACATCTGGCTGCCAGGTTTCCATGTTATAGATGTGGAAACTGAGAGCTAGAAAAGTTAAGTGATTTGGACGAGATTTGAACACAACACCTTTGACTTCAAATCCATAGATTTTCCCACTGGTCATAACTAGCAGAGTCAGGACTCCCGTCCAGCTCTTCTGAATCTCTGTAAGGCCATCCTGGGGAGTTTAGAGGCATCAGCCCATGTTGGAGAGGAGCAGACGGTTATGGTTGGTCTGAGCAGATGAAGGGTCAAGTTCCAGAGGTCAGGTAGCAGGGATCCCAGAGTTTGAACCTGTGCAGCAAGAACTGAGATTATGGTGCCAGGGATCAGGGCTAACCCTTCCTTTGATGGAGCCAGCTGACATGGCAAGGTTTGCCCAGTAGCACACACACAGCTGGTCGGCAGCAGGGCTGGGATGGGGCACTGGCTGAGGAGTGTGGGGTGTGCTCTCATCTCCTCTGCTGCTCTGCCTCCACTTGCCTTCCAATCTGTCCTTCAAGGCCCAAATCTGATTCCTTGTCCAGAGAGCCTTCTCTGATTTCCCTTTCCCACCTCCAAGCTGGAAGTAATCTCTGCCTGCTCAGAATTCTCAGGGGTCATTTTTTCAACCTGTCATTTATACTCTGCCTTTTGTACAATCAGTGAGACAACATTTACAAAGCACTCAGCACAGTGTCTGGTACACAGTAGTCACTTAATAAATGCTTACTTCTTTCCCCTCCCTTCTCTTTCCCTCCCCCCCATAGGATTATAGGCTTACAGCTCCAGAGCTGGAAAGGACCTTAGGGCCCTTCTAATCATAGAATCACAGATTTCAAAGGTTGGAAGGGTCGTTGGAGGCCATCTGGCCAGCCATCTCTCACAAGAGATCAGACCATGGAGGTTAAGTGATTTACCCAAGGTCATATAGTCACACTGAAGACAGTGACAGAACTAGGGTTGTTCAGCTTAATTCAATTCTGCAACCCCTTATTAAGCACCTGCTGTGTACCTTGCCCAGAATAAATGGTTCTAGAAGTGAATTAAGTTGAATGCTACAAGATGGAGCATGAAAGTGAAATACGACATAGACTGTGTGGGGCAGTAGTGGACTGGATTCAAGCCTTGCCTTGGGCACAAGCTGGCTCCCTCATGACCACAGGGGAGGTTCCTGACCTCTCAGGGCCCCAGGCTGCTCCCCAGGACTTAGAGTCATAGGGGAGGAGAGGTGTGCGATGCACCCTGAAGGAGGCAGGTTCTGTACTTCGAAGTCAACACTCCCATAAAGTCATTGATCCGACTCTTCTCCCCATCCAGAAAAAATACGTAAGGGGCTTTACTAGGGACACCAACATTAGAAATGGTACATCCTCTCCCCGCTCCCACCCCAAGGAATTTACACTCTACTGGAAGAATAGGACATGCATGCATGCATATATGTATGTGTATATACATGTGCACAGGCACACATATACACATATGTGTATATCCACACATGCAATATACATACATATATATGCTATATATAAGATATCTATACTTATGCTCATATCTGTATCTATCCATATCCATCTGTCTATCTATATCTATTTATCTGTCTATCTATATTTGTCTGTCTATCCATCCATCCATCTATCTGTCTGTCTATCTATCTCCTGTATTGCTACAAGCCCTAAGGAATTGCCTAGGACATTGAGAAGTTAAGTCACTTACTTGTGGTCATCATTGAGCTGGTTTGTGGCCAAGGTAGGGCTTGAACCCAGTACTTCCTGATTCCCCATATCTATATCTAGACAGATCTGTACACACACACACACACACACACACACACACAGAGTAATTAGGGCAAGGGAAAGGCCAAATGTTTGAGGAATATTTGAGGCAGGACAGGATGTGCTCAGCATGGGGAGGGCTGGTGTGAAGACAGAGAGCTATGAAGGCTTTATAGAGGAGGTGCTGCCTGGTCTTGGCCTTGAAGGGGAAGGATTTTAACAGGTGGTAATAAGGGATGGCGTTCTACTCATGAGGTATGGTCTTCACATAAAATCGTGGAGGTGGGAGACTGCAGGATGTTGCTCCATGTGGCTAGAGATTAGAGTGTGTGAGGAGGACTGAAATAAGCTGCAAAATTGGGGATGGGATAGGGCTTGAACCTCGGGCCAAGGAATTTTTGTTTTCTTTTAGAGACCTCAGGGGCTCACTAAAGATTTTGAGAAGGGACCTCCCAGATCAGCCCTGAGCCTTAGGAAGGCTACTTAGGTAGGGAGGATTGGACTGAGAGCCTTGAGGCAGGGAGGCTCATTAGGGGGCCATTGCAGCAGTCCAGGTGAGAGCTAATAAGGACCGAAGTAGAATGGAGGCTGCAAGGGGAGAGAGGCAAGAGACATGACATAATCAGGAAGTGGAGGATGAGAGAGAAGGAAGTCAGAGTGACTCTTCCACTTAGCTCTGGCCAGAGCAGGAAGGCCCTCAGGCCTCTGGGCCCAGCCGCAGCCTGCGCTGAATCAGGGCTGATGGTGAAGGAAGATGTCTTTCTCAACAAATGACTTCTGTTGCTGAGCCTTTCTGGTCAAAATCCTGGAGAAGCTCATGGTTTCTGGGGTCATGAGACCGGCAGCAGCTTGCTCCTGCCCAGTGAAGGCTGTTCTTGGAGATAATGTTTCTCTTTCAGATCATTAGTAACAGTATCTGGGAGGAGAAGGTGCCAGTCCTGGGCTTCAGTTACTGAAGGCTAGTTTGTAACCAAGATAGTCAGTGGGACTCACTGTTTGCAAAGCCTTTTCCTGGTTTTCAAGTTAATTCGTCAAGGCCATGGGGATGTTTTGGCCTCGGTTTGAAAAGGGAGAGAATGTATGTGAATGTGTGTGGGGGTGAGGTATGAGAGGTTCCAGGGTTCAAATAGAATTGAGGAATTTCATTCCTTTGCTGCTTCAGTAAATATTAAGTAATTTGGGGGTTGGGCAAATGTTGGCCTGGGCAAAGAGTGAAGGGATCAGGAAACCTGGATTGGAGTCCTGGTCTGGCAGTGATATGTCACATGACCTAGGCCCTCTGTGGTCCTCAGTTTCCCCCTCTATAAAATGGGGAGGGGAAGAGATGATCTCTCAAATCTCTTCCCACTCCATTATTCTAAGGTCCTTCTCAGCTCTAGCAAGGTCTTTCTCATCTTTGACATTCCCAGTTCTAAGGCTCCTCGCAGCCCTGACATCCCCTGTTCTAAACCCCTCCCAGCTCTGACACCCCCTGTTCTAAGGCCCCTCCCGGCTCTGACATTTTCTGTTCTAAGCCCCCTCCCAACTCTGACATCCCTTGTTCTAAGCCCCTCCCAGCTCTGACATTCCTTGTTCTAAGACCCCTCCCAGCTCTGACATCCCATGTTCTAAGCCCACTCCCAGCTCTGACATCCCTTGTTCTAAGGCCCTTCCCAGTTCTGACATTCTGTGTTCTAAGTCCCCTCCCAGCGCTGACATTCCTTGTTCTAAGGCCCCTCATAGCTCTTCCTGTAGGTTCAGGACCTTTGGCTTAGAGCCCTTACAGGAGGAAGTTTGCATCTGTATATTAAAGGGCTAGTTTCTCTTCATGGCAGTAGGTCATCTGTGAGCCCTGAACTCACAGGGTGATTTTTTTTTTTTATAGACTACTTAAAGATAAAGAGCATGGACTTGGGAGTCAGGAAACCTGGCTTCTGGTCTCAGTTCTGCGGGACCTTGAGAAAATCCCTTCCGTTCTCTGGGTCTCTAAAAGAAGGGAAGAGCTGGCCTAGCTGGTCCCTGAGGACTTCCTGTGGTTCTATGAAGGCATTTCCTCGGTCAGTGTCTCAGTTCTGCTGCTGAATGTCTCAGGGGTGGCAGGAAGATGTTGGCCAGGCTACTAATTGGCTACCTCAAATTCAGCTCTTCTCAGATGGAAGCTAAAGCCCATACCTCCAGCAGCCAGGCCCCGAGGCCCTCCTCTGGCCTCACTAAGGAGGAGGAAGGAGCTCACTGTTTTCACTTTGACACAAAACCAGTGTTCCTTGGGAAGATAGCAGTGTGGGAGTGAGGGCCTTCCCAGATAGCCAGGCTTGAATGTAACACCAGCATCTTGCACTCCCCACCCCACCAGGGTCACAGTCACAGAAGGCAGGAACAGAAAGGACCCCAAGGCCCATCTCCTCCAAACCATGCCTGATTAAAAATCATTTCCATCCAAGATTCCTGACCAAGGGCCATCTGGCCTCTCCCTTAAGACCTCCCTGAGGGGGCAGCTAGGTGGCACAGTGGATAGAGCACCGGCCCTGAAGTCAGGAGGACCTGAGTTCAAATCCGGCCTCAGACACATAGAACTCACCAGCTGTGTGACTCTGGGCAAGTCACTTAAGCCCAATTGCCTACACACACACACACACACACACACACACACACACACAGGTCAGCTAGGCGGCGCAGTAGATAGAGCACTGGCCCTGAAGTCAGGAGGATCTGAGTTCAAATCTGTCTTCAGACCAAACACTTGACACTTACCACCTTTGTGACACTGGGCAAGTCACTTAACCCCAATTGCCTAAAAAAAAAAAAAGACCTGAGTTGGGGTCCCGCCAGAAGTTGCCCGTTTTGCTGCTGGACAGCTCTCCCTCTGCCATCTGCTATCTGCTCTTGGCAACATTTGCCCATTCTTCTTCATTCTGTGCTCTGGAGTCAAGAAGGAAAAAAAGGTCTAATCCCTGGTCTGTGTGGCCACCCCTGAAGGGATGGAAGGCAAGGGACATCCCCTTTCACCCGAGCCTTCTCTTCTCTAGGTCCATCCCCAGTTCCTTCCTCTTCTGAGGCCTTTCACAATTTATCTTATCAGTGTTCTTCCAATGGGTTCTGAAGAACCCAACTCAGAATTCCAGATGTCAGACTATGTGTCCAGATATGGCCTGGGTTGCCTAGAGAGGTAGTGAGTTCCCCCTTCTTGGTAGGTTTCCAGCCAAGACTGGATGACCACTGGACCTTCTAGAGATTCTTTGTTGTTGTTGTTTTTTGGGGGGGGAGAAGGTTTGGCTACTCAGGGCTCTTCCAATTCTGTGATTCTGTGAGTCTAGTGGTCTTGTTCAGGAAAGCCCCTTGCAAAGTGATGACATGTTCTTACCATGATGGTTTCATTGTTTGCAAAGTGGAGATAATAAGAATCCCCTTACCTGGATACTTGAAAAAGAAAGAGGGAAGGGAAAGAGGGCTCTTGGGAGAGAAGTGAGAGGGAGATTAGAACACGACTCCAAATCCCAGCTCTACCTCTGAATTCTGCATGTTAGGGTTTAAGGCTGGCCAGAGGCCTTAGGGATCATGGAGGTCAATCCTTATTTTACTGGGAAGAAATTGAGTCCCACAGAAGGCAAGAGATTTACTTAAGTCCCTGTAGGCAGTAAGTGACAGTTACAAGTATTTTAATTCAGATCTTTAGATTTGAGATTAAATGCTTTCAACAGTATGCCTTACTGCTTTGATGTGGGCCAGTCCTTTTTCCCCTCTTTGGGTTTGTAAAAGTGGTTGGATTAAATTATCTCTAAAACAATTAGGACGCTAGGTGGCGCCCTGGTGCACAGAGTGCTGGCCCTGTGGAGTCAAGAACACTCTTCCTGAGTTCCAGGGTGGTCTCAGACGCTTACTAGCTGGGTGACCCCGGACAAGTCACTTACCCTGTTTGCCTCAGTTTCCTCATCTGTAAAATGAGCTGGAGAAGGAAATGGCAAACCACTTCAGTATCCCTGCCAAGAAAACCCCAAATGGGATCCTGAAGAGTTGGACTCCATTGAACAATAACACAATTAGAGACCCTCCCAGCTCTGACATTCTCTGTTCTAAGGCTCCTTCTAGCTTTGACATTCCCTCTTTTAAGGTCCCTTCTAGCTATGGCATCCCATATTCTGCCAGCTCTTGTTCTGTGTTTCCAGGAATCTTCCCAACTCTATTTTTTTTCTATTTTTAAAAAAATTATTTGGTATTTTATTTCCCCCCCAATTACATGTAAAGATATATTTAAATTTTTTTTTGCATATGATTTTCTGTCTTGTCAGTCATTGCTTCCTTTAATTGCCAAGGTATCGTTCGGAGTTGAACACTAGAGGGAGCTCCCATCCCAATCCATCGCCATGTTCCCAGCCTACCTGAGCTCCTGAGATCTGATTACAACTTCCGCTGTTCCTGGCAATGGGGATTGGGGAATGTATTGGGTGATCCTGAAATCACTTCTGGAAAGAGAAGCTTGGTTAGCTGAGGCCGGGAGCAAGGTTGGGAAATGTCATGGATTTTGGTGATGAGTTGGACAGTTTTTACTCACTGCTCCTCCTGCCTCCTCCCTTTCTATAGAAAACTGTGCCCCAGACAAGTCAAATGACCTGCTCAAACTCCCGCAGCTAATTAGTGGCCCCAAATTGAGACTAGAGCCCAGGACTTTTTACTTCTGTCGAAAGATACTTTGTTTATATTTCATATGTATCTTTCTGTATATACATTGTTTCTTCCCAACCCATGTAACCTTAATGAAGCAGGGATGGTTTGACTTTTGTCTCTCTGTCCCGCACACATAACACCATGCTTACCACATAGTGAGCGCCTACTGGATGCTTGTTGAATGAATGAATGAATGAATGAATGAATGAATGAACAAATACCCTTCCTATTGAAATAAACGTAGTGCAGGGTATCCAGTGAAAACTTGAACAAGGCATTGGTGCTCAAGTAAACACACTACTTAGTTTTAATAGCAAACCTGCTTCTGTCTTTAGACCAGAGTAAATAGAGGGAGGGTAGAATACCAGGTTAAGCCCTGTTTCCACAGGTGCCCTCTCAGCACAAATTAAAAGAGGGAGAAGGCCCTTTTCAGACACCAGTCCTGGACCTTTCAGTCGGCATTTGACCACCGTCTCAGACCAAGCTGAGTGTTGTTACAACGCTTGGATGGAATATACTCCAAGACTTGAGTGACTCTGTGGCCTCTGGCATGTGGACGTTTCCTCCAGTGGTGTACATTGCTACCCATCAATGCCTGCCTGCTCTCTGTGCTCTTCTTCCTTGTCTTCCTAGAAATGTGCTATGGGGGGTCCATCTAAAGTTTGGGGGGACTTCCTTGTGTTTTCTTGACATTGAGAAGGTAGCAGTAGACACATGCACTTTATTCTGGTCATACCTTTCTTTCCTTCAGTTAAGTGACTTGCCCAGGGTCACAACTTGTAAGTATCTGAGGCTGAATTTGAACTCAGGTCTTCCTGACTCCAGGGCTGATACTCTATCCACTGTGCCGTCTAGCTGCCCTTTGATTATACCTTTCCATATGACATTAAATGAGATAATGATTGTAAAGTGCTTAGCACAGTGCCTGGTTGTTCTTGTTATCCTAAGTAATAGACACATGTCTTTTTTATCCCTCTCATAGAATATATACCCTTTGGAGCAGGGATTGTGTCATCCACATCTCTGCATGCACAGTCCCTGGCACATAGCAGCTGCTTGCTGATTGATGAATCGGTTGTAACTGGATCCTCTCAGTATGTTGTGGCCTAAGCTGACCTTGTATATAGATTTGACAGAATTGTTCGGAGGATCAAGAGGGGCTGAGTTGCTGCTGGTAGTAATAGCTCAGGTTTCCATAGAACCCTACGTTTTGACAAAGCACCTTCCTCATAGCACCTCGTTAATAAAGGCAGACAAGTGTTCTTATCCCTCTTTTACTGATGGAGAAACTGAGTCACACAGGTTTGGAGGGACTTACCCAGTGTCTTATGTGGTCAGTGGCAGATCTGGGTTATCTAGAATTTCATTTAACCATGTCTCTAGAGATGATTGATCATTGACTATCAGAGAATTCTAATTTGATAGAGGGAAAGGTTTTTTTTGGGGGGAGGCACTAGTTTTAAATGATTAATTAAAAGACATTCTGGTATAGTGAATAGCTAGCTGAACTTGAAGTCTGAAGACCTGGATTCGGGTTTTGCCCTTGATACATATGTAGGCTGTGTGACCCGAGACAAGTCACTTACCTCCTCAGTGTTCTAGGTAATTCTTACAGAGAGGGTGCCAACCTGCATTAGTGGAGGGAATTTCCTCAGCTAGGATTTCTCTAAGCCAATGAAATCACAAGGTCAATCCCTAGCACTGACTTGTTCATTAGAAACTCTTTATAATGCTTACCTTGTTTTCAAATTTTATTATAACCTTAGTAATTATTAAAAACATTTTAATAGTTTTTAATTAGCTCATTACATTAAGTCATACATTCTAAACTGTTTACAATTTGTTTTTTTTTTTTTAAAGGTGTGTTAATCATAGTGGCCAACATTTGAGAGAATGAAGTAGATAGACGTTAACTGTGGAGTCAGGGAGACCTGGGTTCAAGTCCTGCTTTGATCAGTATTTGGAGGTGTGACCCTGGGCAAGTCACTTAACCTCTGAGAACTCCAGGATACTCTAAGTCTCTAAGTTGTTGTTGTTGTTATTCAGTAACATCTGATTCTTTGTGACCCCATTTAGGGTTTTCTTGGCAAAGATACTAGAGTGGTTCGCCATTTCCTTCTCCAGCTCATTTTACAGATGAGGAAACTGAGGCAAACAGGGTGAAGTGACTTGCCTAGGGTCACACAACTACTAAGTGTCTGGAGCTGGATTTGAACTCAGACAGATGAATCTTCCTAGCTCCAGGCCCAGTGCTCTATCCATTGAACCACCTAGGCCCCCCCCATCTAAGTTACAGATGAACCACTGATTCTTATTGGTGAAGGGAATTTCCACACCAGGAAGTCCCTAACACCAATAAAATCTCAAGTCCAGACTAGCTCATGTTTATAAGCACATTTAGATTTGCAACAAGCTCTATATACATTTTCTCATTTGAACCTCATGACAGGCCTGGGGGTAAAATGCTCCAGAGTTATTTTTCCTATTTTACAGATGGGAAGACTGATGTTCAGATAAGGTAAGAGACTTGTTCGGTGTCACACAGCTAGTAAGGGTCCAAATTAGGATTCGAACCTGGGTCTTTCTGACTCTCAATCCAGCCCTCTTTCCACTCCCCCATGCCATACACAAAGAATCCTTGATCTGCCACTTTTCCTTAAACAAGTCCCCAGCACCTCTGTGAGCCTCAGTTTCCCTTCCCTGACACTGAAGGAGGAAGCTGGGCAGAGTGTCCCCTCGGGTCTCTGCCAGCACAGAATTCTCTGATCTTATAATCCTGTTAACTTTCCCAAAATAATAATGAAAACGTCTCGTCTGCTTCCCTGACCCCCTCCGGGGTGATTTTCTACTGTGTATTTTTAAAAACTTCTGTTGCTATTGTTATCGTGATTTTTTTATGTGCTTGACGTCAGTGTGTAAAGTTACCGTCTGGACTCTGCTCTTTTTCTCTCTGAGTGAGCCAGGCGAGGTCAGCAGGATCTTAGAGATCATCTGATCCCACCCTGGCATTTTACAGAGGAGGAACCCAAGGCAGAGGAGGTTAAGTGACATGCCCAGGATGGATTTAGAGGTAGCTGACACCTCTCATTTAGGCATGCTTGCTGGTGTAGTGGATAGAGTGCTGGAAGGCCTGATTTCGGACACTTTCTAGCTGTGTGACCCTGGTCAAGTCACTATACCGTTGTCTGCCTCAGTTTCCTCATCTGTCAAATGAGGATAATAATAACTCTTTACTTCCCAGGATTGTTGTGAGGATCAAATAAGATATTTATAAAGCATTTCATAAATTCCAAAGTACTCTATAAATTCCAGCTAGCTGATATCATTGTCATAGTAATAAAACAATTATTATTCTAAGTTAGATACAGGATTTGAACCTGGATCTTCTGGGCACTGAGCCAAGCACTAAGAGACTGAATCCTGCAAACCGACCGAGCCTGTTTTACTCCTGCCCCTGTTTTTCCTGGGCGAGAAGTCATCGCCTCTGCCGTTACAGCAGCCGGCATCCAGCCAACATCCCTCTATTGTTCGCTGGCTCCCTGCGGGGAGAAAGTTGGGAGCTGATAGAGGAGCAGGTCCGAGGCCTGCCTGGGCAGAGGGAAAGTGGGTCTTTGTAATCTTTTTCCCTCCATTTCTGATGACATCATCTTGTTCTTTCAGGCAAGACTGGCCTTGAATGAAGGGCTTGGCCCACTGGGTCTTGTCACTGACCCGTGGATGAGGCCTGTGCTGTGACTCACATTTTCTTACAATGTCTCTAGAAAGCAGCCTGGGCCATGATTGGAAAGAATACAATTAATGTGAGCAGTGAGGTGGATAGAGCACTGGCCCAGGAGTCAGGAGGATCTGAGTTCAAATCCTGCCTCATGCACTTACTAGCAGTGTGACCCTAGGGAAGTCACTTAACCCCACTGCCTCTTAAAAAAAAGAAAAAAATATGATTTATGAGAAATTTGGACTTATTGATAAAAATAAAGGGCTGTCCCAAGAGAAGAGAGATTAAGTTTCAGAGAGGTAGATTGAGGTTTGATGTCAGGGAGACCCTCCTGACAAGGAGAACTGTCCCTCTGTGGAATGGGCTACCTGGGGAAGTGGTGAGCTCCCTGTGACTGGAGGTCTTCAAGCAGAGGCTGGATGTCAGGGACATCGGAGCGAGGATTCTTGTTCAGGTTGGACCCTAAGGCTCCTTCCAACTTCTGTGATTTGGTGACATGTTTATTGAGCTCCACTAAACAGTCAGTTACTCCAGAATCATAGGATCTAAAAGGAGACTGTCAAGAAGTATTGAGTCCAGCCCGTGCCTGAAAGGAATCTCTCCTAAGACATAACCGCCAAGTGGTGGGGTCTGCCGTGCTCTTCCCTCTCCCCCTCCCCAAGCCCCCTGTCATTAAAAGCGGATGGAAAACAGCCTTGCCATTGTTTGGGCCTCGGAGGCTGCTGAGCTCCTGCTGGTTCTGTGTAGCTATCTGGGGAAGGAACAGGAAGGGTCGGTTTATGCTTTTGTTCTCAGAGCAGCAGATGGTGTCTGGCTCCCTTGACTGGCAGGGGTCCCAAAGTGGGGCTCTTCAGAAGCCCCTGGCCAATTCAGTGCACCCAAGCTGAGTGTGCACTCTTGTGTGAGGTCTGGGGGTACTTTGTTCTTTTTCCCATGGCCTCTCTATTCACTGGTGGGGATCAAAACCCATGCATGCTGCAGTTCTTGTGGTTGTCAGTCAGTGAACAAGCATTTATTAAGTGCCTACTGTGGGCACTGTGGCTGTTGTTTGAGGTACAGAGGCAAAGAATGAAACAATCCCTGCTCTCAGAGAGCTTACATTCTATCAGAGGAGACAACAGTGTCTTGGAACAGTGTCTTGCATACAATAAGAACATAATGAATGTTCCTGCTATCTCTCCTTCTATAATGTATCTCTGTGATCTTTCATAGGGCAGCTAGGTGGCGCAGTGGATAGAGCACCAGGCATGAAGTCAGAAAGACCTGAGTTCAAATCTAGCCTCAGATATTTACTAGCTATGTGACCCTGGGCAAGTCACTTCACCCTGTTTGCCTCAGTTTCCTCATCTATAAAATGAGCTAGAGAAAGAAATGGCAAACCACTCCAGTATCTCTGCCAAGAAACCTCCAAAAGAGTTGGATATGACTGAAAATGACTAAACATCATAATCTTTCATATATCAATCTGTTATCTACTATTAATCCACCTAGCCATCCCTCTATATCCATCTATTATCTATTTCTGTCATCTATCCATCCATGTATTCATTGATCTACCTATCTATCCATCCATTGATTTATCCATCATTATCTCTTTCTCATCTATGTCAGCCTTTCATCCATCCATCCATCCATCCATCCATGTAATAACTGATCTATCATCTCTATCTATTATCTATCTCTATCGTCTATAAAAAATAAGTCTGTTATCTACTTATCCATCTATTCCTCTGTCCTTCCACCCATCCATTCCTCCCTCTCTCCCTCCATCATCTGTCCATCATCTATCAGTTCATCTATCAGTCCATCTATCTATATCTTTATCAACTATCATATAGCAGTCTGTTATCTATTCATCCATCCATTTATCTGTCATCTATCCATCCATCCATCTCATCTCTCTGTCCATCTATTATTTATCTCTATCATTTATCCATCATATATTAATCTGTCATTTATCCATCCATCCCTCCATGTATTAACTGATCTATCATCTCTGTCTGTCTATCACATATCATACATCAGTGTTATCCACTATCCATCCATTCATCTATCCATCCATTCATTTATTCATCCATCCATCCATCTATTCATCTCAGTCATCTCTCTATTTATCTCCATCATCTCTCCATCCATTATTGATCTCTATCATTTATCTTTCATACATGAATCTGTTATTTATCCTTCCACCCATCCATTCCTCCCTCCATCCATCTATCCTTCCATTTATCCATCCATCTGCCTACAGAACCAATGCAAAGAGAGTAATTGCAAATACATGGAAGAGAGTTGGAGAGGGAGGGAAGTAGCAGTTGGGAGGATCAGCAAAGTCTTCATGTAGAAGTTGGTGCTTAAGAAGAGTCTGGAAGGAAGAAGGATTCTGTGATTTGGAGATGAGGAGGGAGTGCATTCCAGGCATAGGAGTTGAGCAATGCGAAGGCATAGAGACTGGAGATAGAGAGCTGTATGTGAGAGGAGGACAATTGGGCAGTAACATTTAATGAGAGTACCTCCCCAGCCCATGGGAGGCCATCTTCTGCTCAGGCATTCTCAGTTGGGTTACAAAGCCAGGCCTGGGCTATAGGACAGTCACTTTGACAGGTGAGTAGAGGATGAACTAGAGAGACTTGAGGCAGGCCAGTTAGAAGGCTCTTCCAGCAGTCCAGGTAGGAGGTGATGAGGGTCTGAACTGGGGCAGTGGCTTTGTGATTGGAGACAAAGGGATAGTTGTGAAAGGGGGGCTGTATGCCGCAGCCTACTCATGCCCACCAGGCGTCTCTCAGGAGGCCTTTTGGGATCTGCTGCTGAGATTGTCCAGGGGTCACCATGCTCTGAAATGCACAGTTGGAGCGCAGAACAACTCCCTGAGGAAGAGATGGAATTTTATGTTAGGGAGCAGGTTGGGGTCATTAGAAAGGATTGTACAATTGCCAAAGAAGGAAACCCAGCTTTACCCCTTACTACTATGAGCTCTTGGGTAAATTGTTACTCTCTGGGTCTCAATTTCTTCCTCATCTATAAAATAAAGTTAGAATAGATGGCTTTTGAGGTTTCTTCTCATTCTAGATTTATAATTTATAACCACAAAGGATATTTACAGTTCTTTCTTTCTCTTTTCTTTTTCTTTCTTTCTTTCTTTCTTTCTTTCTTTCTTTCTTTCTTTCTTTCTTTCTTTCTTTCTTTCCTCATCTATCTGTCTATCCATCCATTCATCCATCTACCATCCATCTATCCATCCATCTATCTATCTATCTATCTATCTATCTATCTATCTATCTATCTATCCATCCATCTATCTGTCTATCAATCGATCTCTATATCTTCTTCTTTTGAGACTAGATCTCCCTATTTCACCCACTCTGGAAGCATATGGCCACTCAGGGGCCTGATCCCAACACCAATGTTGTGGAAGCCTTGACCTTTTCTGTTTCTGACATGGGCTGCTTAGACTCTCTTTAGTTAAATTGGTACCTCCCTTCCCCACGCCCTTGGGGGAGTCCCACTGATACCATTGTTAGTGGGGCAGTCCAGTGGATGAGCTTTAGCACTGCTGTAGCGCAGAACTCCTGAGCTCAAGTGATCCACTGGCCTCAGTGGTTTTTATCATTTAATTCTAACAACAGCCCTGTGAGGCAAGTAATATGGGTAGTGGGAAGCCCATTTTACAGAAGAGGAAATAGTGTCAATTAAGGAGGGAATAAGACTTGACCAAAATCACCAGTGAGTCTGTGGCGGGCCAACCCAACATCAGTCCCTTTCTTTTCACTCTTGCAACAAGAGAAATAGAATGCTGGACTTGGAGTCAGGAGATCAGGGTTTGCATCTCAGCTCAGGCATTAGCTGTTCCCTTGGGCTAGTACTTTAGTGTCCTCTGGAAGACAAGGATGACCATGCTTGGAACACTTAACTCCAAGTGAGGAAAATGCCTCAGAGATTAGGGCACCTTGGTTTCATTGATGTGGGGGACTCTCCCGGGTGAGGAAACTCCCTCTACCATTGCTGGTCAGCACCTCCTGGCAGCTTATATGCTTCGAGAGCTTCCTCCAGCACTAAGTTTGAGTACATGGCTCAGTTAACAGCTGGCTGCCCTCTGAATTTGAGTTGTTATTTTTGCTATTATTATTATTATTTTCATGTTGGTTTTATTGAAGCAGCATGGGTAATGAATACAGAGTCAGCCTTGAAATTAGAAAGAGACTGGTCTTAAGTCCCAAGGCTGCTACCAACTTGCTGTGTGACCCTTGACCTCTCTGGGTCTGAGACTGTTCTCTAATACCCTAAATTTGAGGCAGGTTCAGGGAATTCCCTATGCAGAGGAAGTCAGAGGTCAGGTTCTCCCCCCCCCCAATTATTATCCTCATTATTCTGTCTACTCTGTCTAGATCCTGTACATATATGTCGTCTCCCCCATTAGACTGGAAACTCCTTGAGGGCAGGGACAGCTTTTGCCTTTCTTTGTATCCTCAGCCTTTTAGCACAGTGAGTGCCTGGTAGTGAGGATCAGGTGGCGGCCATCTCAGCCGGATGAGATTTGTGCTGAGCACACGACAGTGGGTCTTGGGCATCCTCCACCCCCCACCCCCACCCCCCTTTCCTCTATATTTGGAATATTCTGAGTTCTTGAAAATTCTCCCTAAACAGTCTGAGTCATCTACTCAGCTCTCCCAGCCTGCCTTGGTGTTTATTTCCAGCAGCTTGTGTTTTCCTGTGGGCTGAGGTGGTCTCTTCCCAAGCCCCCTCCATTCGGCTCTCTCTGGGGCTGGCCTGGTGGAGGGGGGTGCCTGTTCATTTGCAAATGCCCCAGTTGAATGGCTCTTTCTCATTCTCTAAATTAAGAAGACGGGTCAGGGTCAGCCCATAGGTTCTGAAACCGTCTGTTCTCCCTTGTGTGGCCAGGCTGGATGGGGGTGTCATACGCCAGCAGCATGGGAAGGGCTCCTCTCATTAGGCCAGGCTTGGGTCCTGATGGGGGTGGGGGAATGGCATTGTTGTACTAGCTCCCCTCCCCCTCCTGCTCTCTGCTGCATACTTTTCTTGTTGCTCAGCCTGGCTGGTGCAGGTGGACAGGAAGCCCTGGATGGCTGGGCCTCTGGCCCTTCACAGTATTTTCCTCCCTGACTGAGCATGGACTCAAACACGTTTCCCAGGGGACATGATTGCTGTCAGGGTCACACTTAGCACGAGGAACACCAGAGAACCATAGCACCTCTGAGCTGGGAGGAGCCTGAGGGGCTTCTGGGCCAAACGTGCCCCTTTCCACCCTCCCCTGTCAGGAGTCATCTGGCCTTTGCTTGAAGACCTCCAGTGATGGGTAGCTCGCTACCTCCCCAAGCAGTCCATTCCTCTTTGGGATCGCAGCAATTGCTAGGAGGGTTTTTTTCCCAACATTAAACCTAAATATGCCGTTTCACAATTCCACCTACTGTTCGTGTTTCCCTCCCTCAGAGCCAAGCAGAGCAAGTAGCTCTAAAGCCAGGCACGGGGTGAAACCAGGTGAGCCGAGTTGGGGTCAGACTTTGCAGTGTGGAACGTCCACGCTGTGGAGGCCCGTGCCTGGGCCCTTGGAGGCCTGCCTGGAGAGCTTTGGAATGAAAAGAACCATGACACGGTTGGCTCTTTCCGAAGCATTTTTATACCTCTGACCTCATTCTGCTCATGACGGCTCTGTGAGTTGAGTGGTAATAATAATAACAATAACAGTAATAACTGACGGTTATAAAATGCCTTAAAGTTTGCAGAGTACTTTGTGCATTTTATATTGCTTCTGCCTCGTGACAAGCAACCATTTCTCTTCATGACCCCATTTTGGGGTTTTCATGGTAAAGATAGTGGAGTGGTTTGTCATTTCCTTTTCCAGCTCATTTTACAGATGAGGAAACTGAGGCAAACAAGGGTGACACAGCTAGGAAGTGTCTGAGGCTAGATTTGAACTCAGGTCTTCCTGACTGCAGGCCCAGCGCTCTATGCATTATGTAGCTGCCGTATCCTAAGACATTTTTGAGAAAAGCAAGGACTCCTTCCGTTCCTTGGTGTTTGGGGAAGGTTCATGCACAGTGGCTTTCTAGGATGACAGACTGTCAGTGGGAAGGGGCCTAGGAGGCCTTCTGGTCCGACCTTCCTCTCTCTGAGGGAGGCAGCATGTTACTATATCATATCTCCCCGGGCCTCAGTTTCCTATTTGGTAAAGTGAAGGTGTCCCTGAGGGTCATTTCATCTCTGAGTCTCTGCTCCTGTGTTACTCCCCTTGTGATTTTGTACCATTCCCATCCCTTCTTGAGGAGGCTGAGCTGACTGAACCCTACGGTCTTCCTTGGCTACCTTCGTTTCTCAGCTAAGGTCCCACTGCCTTTCCTCATCCCCTCAATGCTGGGGCTTCCTCTTTGTTGGTGATCTCCAATCCATCCTGACGCTAGCTTGTTTGCACCTAGTGGTCTACCCTGTTAAATTGGGAACTCCCGGCGGGCAGGAATGGTTTTGCTCTTCTTTGTATCTCCAGTGCTTAGCACAGTGCCTGCCACATAGTAGGTGCTTACTAAATGCGTGTTGACTGACTGACTGTCCCAGCTCTAAATCTATGAGCCTCTGATGAGATGTATTACAGGATTGGAGGGGACTCTCTTAGAGTCACACAGGGAGCAGGTGGTTGGAACTGTACACATTTTAGGAGGGAGGGAGGGAGGGACGAATCCACGTGACTTTTGTAATCCTTAGATTTTAAATCACGCTTGGAGACTATGGCAGGAGGAATCTCTTCTAGCTTGGTTTAGGAGGCTTTCCCCTGAAGCCAGTCACAGGGAAGGAAATCTCTGTTGCCTTTAATGAGTTCTGAGTAAGAGGGAAATTCAAAGCAGCATCTTACTATAAGATTTCCGTTGCCATGACAACCAGGGGCCGTACCCCGAACCGAGTGCTGCTTATTTTATTTCTGTTGGCCCTTTAAGTAAATTATTTGCATAGAATTTTCTCCATTTAATGCAACATGGGGACAGTGCAGATGTTGAGATCGAATAGGGATAAATCTCAGAATCTTGGAATAGATCTAAAAACTCCCCAGGTCCCTAAACTCAGTGGCACAGGGATAGGGATGGGGCAGGTGTGACGAGGCAGGCGTTCACACCACCAGGGCACCCTGAATCAATGGTGTGATGTGGCCGCCAGCAGAAACAAACTCCTGCCAAGGTGCTATTGGGAGGTACAGTTACCAGCAAGAAGGTGGTCGCTGTCCTACTGCCCCCTGCTCTGGTCAGACCGCACTTGGATTTCCCTTCTGGGCTTCACGTTGTAAGAAAGACTGACCTACTGGAGGGAAACCAGGGTGGTGAGTGGACTAGAATCCAGGATGTATGAGCACGTTGTACTCATGGGCAAAGGGTGGCTGGGGACTCGGTAAGAGAGAGCAAAGGGTGATTGTTGCCTTCAAGTATTTGAAGGGATGTCCTATACAAAAGGGACTAGATTCGTTATGCTTGGGGGGTAGCTAGGTGGTGCAGTGGGTAGAGCCCAGGGCCTGGGGCCTTCCAGCTTCAGATACTTACTAGCTGTGTGACCATGAAGAAGTCAGTTAATGGCTATTTGCCTTAGTTTCCACATCTGTAAAATGGGGATAATAATACCACCTGCCCTCCCAGGGTTGTGAGGATGAAATCAAATAATTATTCGTAAAGTGCTTAGCACAGTGTCCGACACGTAGTAAATACCATATACATTTTAGCGATTTTTATTATTTCCCCCAACTTAACCTATCTGCATTTTATTTGTTCATAGGTATTTACATGGTATTGCCCACATTGAGCTATGAACTCTTGAGAGCAGAGGCTACTTTTGTGTGTGTGTGTGTTTCTTCATATCCCGGAATTGAGTATAGTGCCTGGCACATAGTAGGTGCTTAATAATTGCTCATTGATGTGACTGACTACTCGTCCCTAGAGGGCAGAGCAGTTGAGTAGAAGTCTCAGAGTCTTGATTTCAGGCAGATGTCAGGGAAAGTTTAGAACACTGGAGCTGTCCCAAAGTGGAATGGGTGGGTTGACTCAAAAGGTAGTGAGTTCCCCGTCACTGGAGGTCTTCAAGGAGAGGTTGGGTCTTGATGATCTAGAAAGGATTCTTCACTGAGGTATGGCTTGGACCCCATGGCCTCCTAAAGACCTTTCCAGCTCAGAGATCTGAGATTCCATCGGGTGCTTTCTTCTAGGCCTTCTTTGTGTTTCTAATTAAGCCCTAGAAGGTCTGTTTCTTTCCCAGCCCCCTCCCTGCTTTGGAGAGGCCCTGTTTCACTTGTTGGCATTCATGCCTTCCCCTATAGCTTCAAAAAGTGCTGCAGTCCTAATGAACCTCATTAAGTCCTGTTTGGAAGAAAAAAAATACTCAGGGGATTATTATAATATCCCGAAAATAACTCGTTGTCAGGAAGCCCTCTCTGATGGAGAACACCCTGACACCTTCCCTGCCACCTCCTCCAGAGCGGGAGTCATGATTTGTTTTTTGACAGTTGCCATTGGCCAGATTGGGGGAGGGGCTGGTTTTTAGGGAGCCTGTCCGTCGCTCTATCCCCCACCCCCACCATGTCCTCCTCTCCAGGAGCTGTCTCGGGCTTGTTCCAGAATATAATGAACTGGGGGAGGAGAAGCAGGCCAGGCACAGGACGGTTGTGTATTTGTGCAGTAGGATAAGAAAACCATTGAGGGAGGGCAGGGAGTCTTGATCTTGGAAAAAAACAAAACAATTGGCTTAACACTCCCCCCACCTTTCCTCAAATCATATCCTCCCTTCCTCCCCAGCCCCCAAAGGGCATCATCTGGGCAAGAAAGATCACCCTGGTATGTTGTCCCTTGCTACAAGGAGAGGTCCAGGTGGGTGTGTGGTTAAATGTTGATGGAAAGGGTAGTTGTTTTACCTTGACGTAACATGTCACCCAGGGGCTCCCAGGCAAAATCAGGCATTGTCACATGGACCCCTCTGAACTGCACCGAGAATCCAACAATGTTAGAGCTTGTGTGTAAGGACCCCTCAGGCACACGCCTGCTCACAAACATACACGGACGTCAAGGTGGAAGCGACCTCAGCACTCATCTCTTCCAAACCCTTCCATTTTACAGGGGAGGAAACTGAGGTTTTAAGAGGAGTGATTTGCCCAGGGCCAATCAGTAGTAAGTGGTGGTGTTGGATTCCAAACCAGGGCCTGTCTCTTTTAAATCCAGCGCCCAGAGAAGGGAGAATTGTGACTCAGGGGCCCCGGCAGGAAAGAGATGGTATCTAAGCACACATCCTTCCTTTGGGACCACCCCAGCACAGTCAAGGAACATTTTCCACAAGAAACAGAGATGGAAGTGATTTGGAGGCAGTGCATGGGAGAAAGGGAAGCACCTTCAAACCAAGTTGATGCAATTGTGAGCTCCGAAAGCTAAAAGGGCCCTTAGAACATAGAACACTGGATATCAGAGCTGAGAGGGGCCTCAGAACCTAGGTCAGGATTAGAAGGAACATTAGACCATAGAACATGGAATGCCAGAACTGGGAGGGGCCTGAGAACAGGGAATGTCAGAGCTGGGAAGGGCCTTAGAACAGGGAATGCCAGTGGTGGGAGGGGCCTGAAAACAGGGAATGTCAGGGCTGAGAGGGGCCTTTGAACACAGAATGTCAGAACTGGGAGGGGCCCTAGAACAGGGGATGCCAGAGCTGGGAGGGGCCTTAGAGCAGGGGATGTCATGATTGGGGGGGCCTTTAGAGACTCTATGGTCCACCCTCCCCATTTTACAGAGGAAGCCACTGAGGGCCAGGAGGATAAATGCTTTAGCCTGGGTCATAGTGCCTCTTGGCTCATCCTGGCCTGGGGCCCAGGTATCTGGGCTGTCAGGAAGGAAGGACCTTTGCAACCTGCTTTCCTTTACTCATTTGCAATTGACTATGTAAATGGTTCTCCCCCTGCCTCTCCTGGCTGCCTCCTTCCTCCACATGAGATGCAACCTCATAAAAGGTAATGGAATGTGGGTTTTTAGAGAAGCAGATGTTCTCAGCAGCCCCATCCAAGTTGGCTGCAATGTGACAGATGCCGGGAGAGTGTCCCTGCCATCACCCCCTCCCCTTTTATAAAGAGTCCCAAGCATCAGCCTGGGCAGCATTACCAGCTTGGAGAACCAGAGGTGGGCTGGAACTCTGGCCTCAGGCCCCTGGCCGTGAAGGAGCCTGGCCTTGGGGGCTCTTCATCCAGTGTCTCTGAGGAGCAGAAACCAGACTGGAAGGAGTCAGGAGTCACAGAAGGAGCCCCAGGCTCCAGTGACATTAAGAAGGGCCATCTGGAAGGATGCTCCCCGCTGAGAATCCCTCCCCCAGGGGCACAGAGCCTGCACCTCTCTCTCCATCCCTGAGTGCCTTTCAGATGCCTCAAACTGGATGTCCTAGACTGCGGGGGTCAGGAACCTGCGTCCTCGAGGCCATGCGTGGCCCTCTAGGTCCTCAAGTGCGGCCCTCGACTGAATCCACTTGCCACAGGCTCCTCACCTATTAGAGACTTTGTAAACTCATCATGTTCAAAACTGACCACATCTTTGTCTCTGCCTCCCGCTTCCTGCCTTCCTTGTTACATCAAGGGCACCACCATCTTCCCAGGCTCCAGGCTCCCACCCTAGGCGCCATCCTCACTCCCACCCCCCAGTCATCAGGTCCTGCCAGTTTTGCCTTTAGAGCCGCTCTGCTAGATCCGCGCCCCCCCCCCCAAGCCGTCAGCTGGCGCAGGGGCTCCTACCTGGGTTATTGCTGTAGCCTGCTGAGGAGTGAGGGGGTCCTGCCTGCCTCCGATCCCATCAGTCCTCCATTCAGCTGTCTGATTCAACTTATAAAGAGAACACTATCCTTCAGTTAGCTTCAGTGGCTCCCTAGCACCACAGGACCAAATACAAAATCCTCCGGCATTTGGAGCCCTTTCTAAGCTAGCCCCTCCCCCGACTCTGGCCTCCTTGCTCCTAGCTCCTCTGGATGCTTCCCTCCAGTCACTCTGGATACCCCAGTGTGTCCTGACAGTGTTGTCCCTCCTGGCTGCCCTGGATTCCTTCAAGTCTCAGCTAAAAGCTCACCTTCTATGGAAGCCTTCCCACCCCTTCAATTCCAGTGCCTTCTTCTGTTAACAGAGCTTGCTTTGGAGATTCTGGTTTGCATGTTGTCTGCCCCATTAGATTGTAAGCTCCTTGAGGACAGGGATGAGCTTTTGCCTTTCTTTGTATCCCCAGGGCTTAGCACAGTGCCTGGCATGTGATAAGTGTTTAATAAATGCTAACTGACTGACAGGGCATAGTAGTGGAGGGAGCTTTAGAACAAGGGATGTCAGGGCTGGGAGGGGCCTTAGAACACAGAATGTCAGAACTGGGAGGGGCCCTAGAACAGGGATGTCAGGGCTGGGAGGGGCCTTAGAACAGGGAATGTCAAAACCTGGGAGGGGCCTTAGAACAGGAATGTCAGAGCTGGAAGGCCTTAGAACAGGGAATATCAGAGCTGGAGGGGCTTTAGAGCAGGGAATGTCAGAGCTGGAAGGGCCTTAGAACAGGGAATGTCAGAGCTGGGAGGGCCTTAGAACAGGGATGTCAGGGATGGGAGGGGCCTCGGAACAGGGGATGTCAGGGCTGGGAGGGGCCTTAGAACAGGGGATATCAGATCTGGGAGGGGTCTTAGAACAAGGAATGTCAAAGCTGCTAGGGCCTTTAGAATGGAATGTCAGAGCTGGGAGGGCTTTAGAACAGGGAATGTCAGAGCTGGGAGGGCCTTAGAACAGGGGATGTCAGGGATGGGAGGGGCCTCGGAACAGGGGATATCAGAGCTGGGAGGGGTCTTAGAACAAGGAATGTCAAAGCTGCTAGGGCCTTTAGAATGGAATGTCAGAGCTGGGAGGGGCCTTAGAACAGGGAATGTCAGAGCTGGGAGGGGCCTGAGAACAGGGAATGTCAGAGCTGGGAGGGGCCTCAGAACAGGGGATGTCAGAGCTGGGAGGGGCCTTAGAACAGGGGATATCAGAGCTGGGAGGGGTCTTAGAACAGGGGATATCAGAGCTGGGAGGGGCCTTAGAACAGGGAATGTCAGAGCTGGGAGGGGCCTGAGAACAGGGAATGTCAGAGCTGGGAGGGGCCTGAGAACAGGGAATGTCAAACCTGGGAGGGGCCTTAGAACAAGGGATGTCAGGGCTGGGAAGGGCCTTAGAACAAGGGATGTCAAGGCTGGGAGGGGCCTGATAAAATGGAATGTCAAGCTTCCTATTAATACATAATAGGTGCCTAATAAATGCTTGGAAGGACCTTTGAGGACTTTTAACCCAAACCTTTAACTTTACTGAGGAAGAACATGATTCATAGGTCCCAGACCATGCAGCAAATCCACCCCCGTGGGAGCTGGACAGGCTGTGGGTCTCCTCTTCTGCCCGCAATGGTGTTGGCTCTCAGATGTGCCAGAGATGGCTCGCAGACATTGAAGCTGGCGTGGGTTGTGGATGGCATGGCCTCCGCAATCGATGGGCCCATCTTGGAGTGCTTTGTGCCTGGTAATGTTTGTTAAGTGTTTGAAGGCTGTGAGACCCACTGGTGGTTTGGGAAGCCTTGCTGGGGAGGGCATTCACCATTGGCCTTCCCAGAATCCTCGGTCATTGTAATTGATTGCATGATTATTAACCTTTTTGGGAGCTCAGCCAGAAAATGAGTACATTATATTTTTATTTTTATATTTTACAATGATGCCTTTGAATAGCTTTCCTGCAAGTCCAAGGCTGACAGGGGTGGAGGGGGAGAGTAGAAATACATGGAGAGGAAAAAGGAGTTCATGATGCATAGACATGGTCACCTGCCCTTATGTGATGTGTTGAAGTGGATTCAGAGTCAGAGAGCCTGAGTTCAAATCCTGCCTCCACTCATAGGCAAATCACTTCTCCCTAACCTTCAGTTTCCCTCTCTGTAAAACAAGGGACTTGGAAAAAGGGTCCATAAGATCCTTGCCAATTCTAAGTCATATAATCCAAAACTTTTAGAGTTTATGGCCCATTGAAGGGAGAAGGATGGTGAGTGGCATCAGAGCGGACTACAGCTGAGGCTCTGTACAGAGTGGAAGCCTAATAATTAATGCTTAATCGAATGAACCCAGTTCTCTTGATTCCAAAGAACAATCACTAGATCAAGTGAAAAATAATAATTTAAAATAAAAAAGGGGTGGGAATAGCAAAGCCCTACCACCTCCTGATGGATCCGCAAACCCAGCTCCATTCAAGCTGGCTTTGGCAGGCTCCCCGCAACCATCCGACTCCCCCAAGCATCATAAAAACCCTAAAGAAATGGGTAGAAGACCTTCTGTGGCTCTCCAGGGTTTATGTTTTGTAGTGAAGACGCCCTGCTCTGGGGCATCTGGTTTTTCCATCTCCTGGGTCTGGATTTTGGAGACTCCACTGAGAATATTCTCTGCTTGGATCTCCCAGAAGAACCATGACTCTGGGGTCCGAGGCCCTGAGTTCAAATCCCTTCTCCAGACCTTACTACATGTGAGACCTGGGAAAGTCATCCCATTTCTTTGGTTTCCACCTCTCTAAAATGAGGGTTGTTGGTCTAGACTAAGGGTGGGGAACCTGTGGCCTTCTAGGTCCTTGTGTGCGGCCTTTTGATGGAGTCCAAGTTTTGCAGAACAGATCCTTTTATGAAGGGGATTTGTTCTGTGAAGTTTAGATTCTGTCAAAGGGCTGCTCTTGAGGACCTAGAGGGCCACATATGGCCTTGAGGCTGCAGGTGCCCCACCCCTGGAAAGTCCGAAGGCAATTTCTAGCTCTTATTTTTCTCGTACCCTGGACCTGGGACAGTATACCACAGGCTCTGAACTGAACGGCAGGGAGGATGCCTGGGACCTTAAGAAGGGACCTCACAATCCACCTAATCCAACTGCCCTATTTTACAGATGAGGAAACTGAGGCCCAAGGAGGTTAGATTTGCCCAAGGCAGTACGTGCTAGAGATAGGTTAAGTTAGACTAGGGGCAATCTAACCTGATCTTCTGTGCTTCTGAAATAATAATAATAGCCAGCACTTATATAGGGCTTATGTGCCAGGCACTGTGTGCTAGGAGGTCCATAATTATCTCATTTGATCCTCACAATAACCCTGGAAGGAAGGTGCTATTATTATCCCCATTTTACAGATGAGGAAACAGAGGCAAACAGGGGTTAAGTGACTTGGCCAGGGTCACAAAGCTAGTAAGTGCCTGGGGCTGGATTTTAATAATTATAATTATAACAATAACAACCACCACTAATGTTTATATAGCATTTATTTTATGCCAGACATGGTATGCTAAGCAGTTTATAATTATTATCTTATCAGATTCTCATAATAACCCTGGGAGATTATGTATTATGATCATCCTCATTTTTAAGATGAAGAAACTGAGGAAACAGAAGTTAATCGACTTGCTCAGGGTCACACAGCTGGGAAGTATCTCAGGCCAGATTCTGAACTCAGGTCTTCCTGATTGCAGGTCTAGTGTTCTAGCCACTGCCCCACCCAGCCACCCCAACTTAATGCCCGGAGTGGGGAATGAGACTTGCTCATGGCCACACAATTAGATTCTGTCAGAGCTAGGACAGGAACACTGTGCCCAGGCCAATGCTCCTCCTCCTCTCCCTTCCCCTGTTCCCCTGGTAACTGGGAGGAGGCTTGCACTCCGAAACAATAACCTGCCCTTGCCTTAGCTTGTGGAGCCATGCCATTTGTTTACAAGCCCAGGCTAGGACTGGGGGCCTATTTCTACATGCCCCAAAGCCTCCTTATTATTATCACCCATTCCCTGTCAACTGATGGAAGCGGACCTTAATTAACCTCAGAAACAATGGTATCAGGAAATGAAATCTTTGGAGAACCAGCCAAAATCCAGTCTACCTTCTTTATCCCCCATTAGCACAATTGGAAATGGAATGTTTTCCACTCCAGCAGAGAACGACTCCTGGGCCCTACCCTAGATGGGGAGGGTGGGCAAGGATGCCCACTCCCATCATTAAAGGTCTCCCTAAAAGCAGGATTACTGAATGAGGCTTTGAGCTCCAGCTCCCACCAAAACAGGCAGAAAGACTCGCTAACCACCTGCCTCCCTGGGCCAGCAGCTTTTCCAAACATTTGCAGTCTCCCCATACACACACACACACACACACACACACACACACACACACACACATGCACACACACATGCATGCACATACACTCTCACAGATACATACACATGCATATATTCACACACATGTACATACAGGCATGTGCATACACACATGTACACATACCCACACACATGCATGCATGAACACACACATGTGTGCGCATACACATACACACACACACACACACACACACACACACACACACACACACACACACACCCATAGGTGAGAACAGGTCTAAGGCCTAAAAGGAAATGCCTCTGTTTTTCTCCACTGAGGAGACAGGGTGTGTTTGCTCCACGGCTGTACCTTTAATCACTATTGGGAAACACCAGCCTGGATTTCCACAGTCTATTTTTTTCTGGGATATGGCTGCTTTTGGCAACTTAATCAGGGAAGCCATGTTCTCTAAACAAACCACAGAATATAGAATATCAGAGCTGGAAAACCCCTTAGAACACAGAACATCAGAGCAGGGAGAGGTTGAACAAGGACTGTGGGAGTAGGAAGGTTTGCAAAGCACATAATACATATTAATTGGTCCTCATGACAACTCTGGGAGGCAGGTGTTGTTATAATTCACAATTTACAGATGAGGAAACTGAGGCAAACAGGAGAAGTGACTTGGCTAGGTCACACAGCAAGGAAATATCTGAGGCAGGATTTGAACTCAGGTCTCCCTGAGAAGCCCAAGTCCAGTCTTCTATCCGCTATGACTCCTACCTGCCTATAGCAGTTACTAGTCATAGTAGTATCAATATTAATTATTGAGGTTATTTTAATAATATGAGTTATAGTGATTAATAATTAATACTGGTCCTTGTTATTATTATCATTTTTCATATGATGCTTTAAAGTCTGTAAAGTGGTTTGCATGGTTATCTCGTCCGGCACTTAAAACAACCTTGTGAGATAAGGGCTATGACTACCTCCCCTTTATAAATGGGGAAACCGAGGCTCAGAGAAGTGAAATGCTTTGCACTGGGGTGACAGAGATCAAAATGGAGAGTTCCTTCCCTTACAACCTCCCTGCCCAGTGGTCATCTAGCCTCTGTCGAAAGACTCTTGGTGAGGAGGGACCTCCCACCTCCCCACTCCCCACTCCCGAATCAATTTTGCATAGAGCCCTGTTGGTTAGGAAGGCTTTCTATCCACTTTAGAATGTAAACACCTCGAGGGGAAAGTGATTTCAAGCTTTGTATTTTTCTCTCTTGTGACATCAGTCCCAAATCTGCTTCCTAGCTCTGTTCCACATTCTGTCTCTTGGGCCAGTCTGATCTCAGCTCTCATCCCTCTGCCATGTTTCCTTCTTTATCCTTGTTTCCCTCCACCGGTTTTCTCTACGTCTTGATGGTCATTCACCCACGTGGGCGTCCACGTCAGCTCTGAGATGAGTGGATTGGATGAGATGAGTTGAGATGATTTCTTAAGGTCCTTCTAGCTCTCATCCAGTTCTACTGCCCCTCTGTGGTGTGGCGTGGCCCTTGCTCTACTTGGTGACCTAGGCCTGACACATAGTAGGTGCTTAATAAATGCTTGTTCCCTCCCCACTCCCTCCCATTTCACTACAGTCTGCGTTCAAGGACTGTTGTGCCCTTGAACCTCATCCGCTTCCCTGGTTCTGCTTCATGGCTTCTCTGAATCTCGGTTTCTCCATCCATAAAATGGGCTAATAATCACTGTTTGCCCTGCTTGTGTCCCAGGATTGTAATGAGACACAAATAGGATAATCGTGTAAAGTGATTTACAAACCTTGAAGGTCACATATAAATATCAGTGAAAAGAGAGATGGTAACAGTGATGAGGGTGGGTTCTTTGAGAGGCAGCATGGGATGGTGGGAAGACCACTGTGCTGGAAGTCCCAGCCCAGCTCTGACATCCCCCTGTTCTAAGGACTTTCCCAGCTCTGACATTCTCTGTTCTAAGACTTTTCATGTTCTAAGACTCCTCCCAGCTCTGACATTCCCTGTTCCAAGGCCCCTCCCAACCCTGACATTCCCTGTTCTAAGGCCCCTCCCAGCTCTGACATTCTCTGTTCTCAGGCCCCTCCCAGCTCTGACATTCCCTGTTCTAAGGCCCCTTCCAGCCTCTGACATTCTCTGTTCTCAGGCCCCTCCCAGCTCTGACATTCCCTGTTCTAAGGCCCCTCCCAGCTCTGACATTCTCTGTTCTCAGGCCCCTCCCAGCCCTGACATTCCCTGTTCTAAGGCCCCTCCCAGCTCTGACATTCCCTGTTCTACACCCCCTCCCCACTCTGACAGTTCTACATTCTAAGGGCCCTCCTTTCTGTTCCAGAGTCTCCCCCCTCCCCCGTAACTCAGGTAGTCCAGAAGCTTGCCACTTTACCAGCTGTCCGCTGCACGTGCCATCCCCCCCCCCCAAGGGTTAAAATGCACCGGGGCCAAGGCCACGTGATCTGTGCAAACTGTGAATCATTGCAATCTCTTAGTTAAACTCCTGCCTGCCCAGGCAGCCGGCAGATGCTGTTCCCGGGGTTGCCATGGCAACCTCTGCCTGTGCAGTAATAAAGCCCAGCCGCAGATCCTTCCTTCCTTGGGCAGACCTTTGCTGCTGCTGCGGCTGCTTCACCTAGTTCATTGTTTTCTCCTGAGTAGGAGGAGGAGAGGAGGGAGGGCAGGCAGGAAAGGAATGAGGGAACCCATTTTAAAGGTTTGGAGGTAGCAGCTCTAAGCCTGTCCCCAGCTGCCAGATATTCAGGGAAAATGCCAAAGATTTGCACGTCAGGACTGCCAGAGAGCTTTCTGTATGTATTTGCCTCTTAGCTATGCATGCATGTCTGGGAATAAATCTCTGGCTGCCTCTCTACCAGGGCTCGGCAGGGTGGGTGAGAGAAGAGGGTGCTGGGAAGAGCCACATTGAGTGTCTTGAAACTCCCAGGCAGAGAAAGGAGCTGCCTGCCTCCAATCCCCTCTGCATTCCTCAGCAATGAAGCCCCTCTCCAAGCCCAGAGTCTGATGTCATCCAGGACACCGTGGGGCCACAAGGAGCCGTCCCCTCCCTGTCCGGCTCCGTGCTACCCAAGTCCCTCTGGGACCTCCCTGCCTCCGGAAACGAACCACTGTTGGAGCCAGGGAAAGACCCGGTAAGATCCAGTCTCCTGGACGACAGGCGCCGGGGTGGTCTCCCTGGGAAGAAGCAAGCTGGTGCTGTTCGCTCATGGAGACATTCTGGTGAAAGGACCGTGGGGAGCTGCTGCTGGAACTTTGGATAAACACCGAACCTGCTGCTCCCCTCTCCTGGCCTCTGGAACATGATCTCCGTCCAGCTGCTAACGGACTCACGGGGGCAGCACACATAGGCAGAGCTGTTCTTTTACCTGTGGGTTCAGGAGAAAGTGAGCAGGCACCAGCGAATCTCAGCTCTCAGGCTACTGTCATGTTCAGGAATGAAAACTGTGGCTTGAGCCTGGTTCTCCTGCCTGTCCAGATGGTCAGCCACACATCTGATCTCTCTTTTTCTATCAGGCTTTTGGGTCTTTGGGAATTGAACGGGCAGCAAGAAGAGAGCGTGTTAACTCCGTAACCTGGGGGCGATGCTGCCCGAGCTCTCCGGGGACCCTCTTTGCCAGTTGCCTTCTGTGTAGCTCATGGATTTGTTTTGAGGAGACGACTTTCCCAAAGCCCCTTGGATGTATTAGTTTCCTTGGAGAAGACCAAAGCAGAGAAGAAGGAGGGGGCTGGCGAGCGTCCCTCAAGTGCAGCAGAAAGGTGGGGCACTGGCTTCACTCTGGTTGATAATTCTTTTGCCCTCCGCTTCCCCTCCATCCCCATGGATTACCTCGGAGACAAACTCACAGTGGCCCAGAGCCATATGACCCAGTGGATGGGGACCGTGCGGCGCTCCTTCCAGGAGGCGCTGAACTTGGTGACCACAGCTGTGGCTCACGAGCGGACTAGCGGCGAGGGCCCCAGCCGGACCCCCTTCAAGCGAACGGCTTCCTTCCGACACTTCGCATCCCGAAGTCGGGAGTCCTTCCGAAGGTTCTCTGTGCGCAGCCAACAAAGGTTTTCCTCGCTGAGGAAGAGGCAGGCCAGCTCAGAGCCCCCCGACCTCGTAAGCTTTTCCTTCCTCCCAGAGACAACTCCCAGGGAGAGCTGAAACCTTTAGATCAGAAGAGTGGGGCAGTGGCTTCTTTTCAGAAAGTTAGATGAGGAAAACACCCAGTGGCTTTCTTTTCCTTGGGTTAGTCTCAGCAAGCTGAATGGTCAGTGTGTGAGGATGCGTGGTCAATTTCACTTCCTGGTGGAAATAAATCAGATCTTGAGGAAACTGACCCAGGGTTTAAACTAGGCATCTTTATCTTTCTGAATCATGGACCCCTTTGGTTAGCCGGTTTAGGGAAGCTAAGGGATCCCTTCTCAGAGTAATGTATTTAAATGCACAAAGTGAAATATATGAAATTAAAAAGGAAACTGATTACATTGAAAAAGTTACCAAGATATTACTTTAAAAAGCTCGAGTTCACGGACCCCAGGTTAATAAACTATGGTTTAAACCCTGTCCGAGCAGAGGGTCTATTACCTAGATGTCATATGGTCCATAGGACTGTAGATTTCAATTTGTCAGGGACCCTAGAAGTCGTCTGGTCTGGCCCCTTCATTTTAGAGTTGAGGAAATTAAAGCCTAGAAAGTGTAGTGATTTAAGTGTATGTGACCAAGAGCATTCCATAACTAGTGTGTGCTTCCTGTCCCACGCTCATAGACAGGGTCGCTGGGCTCCTGCCTTATTCCATACCCTGGGGGAAGGAGGGGGAGCCCATGTTCTAGGGATGCCTACTCTTGGAACCCTCTTTGGTTTTAGGAAAGAGATTGGCCGAGTTCAGTCCAGTTCCACTGGGTAGGCATTGATTAAGTACTTCTTACATCTTGGCCACTGGTGATACAGAAGCAAAAATGAAAAGCCACAGACTTGTCCTCAAGGAGTTTATATTCTACAGGGGTGGGATGGGAAAGGGGGGAGGATATTTTCCTCCTTTAGAATATAAACTTGTGGGTAGGGATTGCTTCATTCTTTGTCTTTGATTGGATATAAGCTTTTTGAGTCTGCTTGGAGGCCACGGGAGATACAGGACATAGAGTCCTGGCTTGGGTTCAGGAAGACCCGAATTCAAATGTAGTCTCAGATATGTGTGACCCTGGACAAGTCACTTAATCTCTGTTTGCCTCAGCTTCCTCAACTATTAAATGAGGATTATGATAGCACTTTGCAGGGTTGTTGTAAAGGTATTATAAAGTGCCTGGTGCACAGTAGGCGTTACATGTAAATGCTTACCTCCTTCCCTTGAGGATAGGGGTGTTCTTTTTTGTCTTCTCGTATTCCTAATACATGATACACAGTAGATGCTTAAGAAATGCTAGCTGATTGTGGACATAGATAAATTCAAGTAGAGTCGTGTTGGGGGGGAGGGAAGGAGAAAGGGTGGGAGAGAAAGAAAGAAGAGAAGAGAGGAAAGAGAGAGAGAGAGAGAGAGAGAGAGAGAAGAGAGAGAGAGAGAGAGAGAGAGAGAGGGAGAGAAAGAGAGAGATGTGTGTGTAGGAAAGTTCCTAGCCACTAGCCAGATCTGCTGTCTTCTCAGTTGGCTCCTAGCATTATGGGATCCAAAGGTCGGCATCTTTGCAGGATAATTTGCCACTTGGAACCTCAACTTCTCTTCTGGAATTCAGAGGACTCCAAAGACTAACTCTCTTGTAGGAATGTAGGATTTAGGGCAAGAGGGCTTTAGGGGATCTTGAAGTCAAAACATCTTATTTTACAGATGAAGAAAAAACTGAGGCTCAGAAAATGGGAAGTGACTTGGCCAAGGTCACAAAGATAGTAAGTAACAGAGCTAGAATTTGAAGCTATTTCTTTCCTCCAACTCAGGTGGTCTCTGTACCACCTTCTTTCCTTTGATGCCTGTTACCTTTTCATTTGCCAGGAGTTAGGACTTGTCTTACCTCTGAGCAGGGGAGCCTCGGGGGCACCTGGATTCCCACCCAGGCTCTGCTGCTTATAAGATGTGTGACCTTGGCTTAGTCACCTAAACTCTCTGTGCTTCACTTTCCTCCTCTGTAAAATGAGGATAAGAATTCCTTACCCTGCCTACTGCCTTACTTCATGATAACCTTGGATTAAAGGTATGATGAGGGCAGGAATAGGCTCATTTTTTAATTTGTATGTCTAGCAGCAGTGTCTGGCATACAGTAGGAGCTTAATCAATGCTGGTTATGTTATTGACTGCTTTCCCAACTAAGATTATGAAATTTCACAGCTGTGGGCAACATTAGAACAGGGAATGTCAGATCTGGGAGGGATCTTGGAATAGAGAATGTCTGAGTTAGAAAAAGGACCCTTATTTCTCCTTCATTTTACACTGGGGAGGCCTCTGGGAAGACCCAGAGAAAGGGGGCTAATACTGGCAGGCTTGAGGGCCAGAACCCAGGCTCTGCTGACTCCTACACTTTTGGACCACAAAGCCAAGTTGGCTTTCAGGAGACTTTCTGGGGCAGCCAGAGAATGGGAGCCTAGGTGGGGAAATGGATTTAAAGACAAGAGCTGAAGCATGTCAGTGGCTTGAGTGTGTTCTTGTCCCTGAGGAAGGACAGTGGGCTTTCCAGGTGTTCTCCTCCAGCCCTGGCCAGGTGAAGACTCTGAGGCTCAGAGAGGTTAATTGACTTGCCCAGGGTCACACAGCAAGTGTCTGGGGAATGATTTGAATTTGTTTCTGTTACTACCATAAGATTTGTTTTTATAAAATCCTTGGTCTAGAGCTGGAAGAGGCCTCATAGGCCACCCAGTCTGGCCCCTCCACATTTTAGCAGAGAGGGGATCACCAGCTAGTCTGACCCCCCTCATTTTATGGATGGGGAGACTGAGGTTCAGAGAAGATAAAAATGACTTATCACCCAGGTTAAGTAAGTAAGTAGCAGTCAGGCTTTGAACCCAAACCCCTTTAGCCCCAAACCCTTTCCTCTTTCTGTCACTCTACTCCATTAGACTCATGGATGTCACAGAGCCTTTTAAAATGGCAGCCGTCCCAGTGGACTGGCAAATAAACATATGCCCATCTTAGTCAATTGCATAATGTAAATATTTGTTTCATTGGGAGCCAGTCTTGTGTAATAGAGCGGGCCCTGAATTGGAAATTGGGGGCCCATAGGAGAGTCCCCGCTTTTCTTTTCTTTTCTTTTCGAATTCACTGGCTGTATGTCCTTAGGAAAATTATTTCCCCTCTCTGGGCCCATCCTCAACATTCTCCTTTAAAATGAAGGAGGTATACCCTTCCTGTGCCTTGGGCTTTGTGGTGGCCTGTGTCTAGACTTGAAGGCCCATTCAAATGACACCTTCTCAGGGGAGCTTTCCCTGATTCCCTCCCTCATACCAGTATTGATTTTTCCGCTCTGACCTTGAGCGATGCTTTGGACCTCTTGTGTGTCTTGTGATATAGGAATTTTGTTGTTATTGTTCAGTTGTGAGTGACTCTTCATGACCCTATTTGGGGGTTTTCTTGGCAAAGATACTGGGGTGGTCTACCATTTCCTTCTCCAGCTCATTGTACAGATGAGGAAACTGAGGCAAACAGGGTGAAGTGACTTGCCCAGGGTCACATAGCTAGGAAGGGTCTGAGGCAGGATTTGAGCTCAGGAAAATGAGTCTTCCTAATTCTAGGCCCAACACTTTGTGCACCATGGCACTGCCTAGCTGTCTCTTTCTCCAAAACAGAGATTTTGGTAAGGATCTTCCTGAGGGCAGGGACTGGCCTTATCTCCCCCGGCCCCTTTTATGGTGCATTTAGGGTCTTCATTTTTTAGAAAAAGCAACAAAATATGGTGAGAAGGCTATATTAGGGGATGTCCAAAGTCTTCTTTTATCTCAGATATTTCACATCCTAAGGTCTGTTTCTAATTCTGTTGATTTCTGATTTGAAGTCCCTTTCCTCATGTAGGATGCTGGAATCCCAGAATTCTGGGATTTTGAAATTCTGAGGTTCTAAGATTCTGGGATTGTGGAATTCTAGGATTCTGACATTCCTGAACTCTAGGGTTCTGGGATTCTAGCAGCATGGGGTTCTGAGATTCTGTCTGGGATTCCTTAGTCAGAGGATTCTGAGATTCTAGGGGTGCCTGAACTCTAGAATTTGGGGATTCCTGAATTTTAGAATTCTGGAATTCTAAGATTTCTAGAATTCTCCATGGCTACAGATGATTTATCAAGCAGTTGAGGACTAGAACAGCATTTAGATTTCATTTTAATGGATTTCATCACTGAGGCTAGCAAGTTTTATAACCTCAGGCTTCCCTGTGATATGGACACTTAGATAAAGCCGCCCCTTATCTAAATTACTCCCTCTTTCTTTAGAAATCTGATGCCTGCTTCTGTTGACATGGGTTACTGGAAAAGAAGCCGCCCCAGGTGTAGGGAGGAGCCCCTCATCCTGGGCTTTCTTTATTTAGCCAGGAAATCATTACCTAATGGCCTGTCTACCTTGATGTCCAACCAACAGGAGGGTAGAAACTCAAACAAACATATTGTCTAGAGTAGGACAAAGGCAGGAAGAGGCCCCCGACTGGTCTGGGGGAGACATGTTTGCAGAGCACACCTTACCAAAGCGTGGGTCCTTCTTGGATTCATCAGAGTTGCTAAGTGGAGATTAATCCCATCTCCTAAGATAAGAGAAGCCATGTGTCTCAAAGGAAAGAGCTCTGTCTGTAACCTCACAGAACTTGGCTGGGGGTCCCCAAGCTTTTCCTGGCTCCCCCTTCCCCCAGCCTGAGTACTTTCCCCCAAATAACCTTGTATTTCCCGACATCTGTACTTGTCACTTCCCTCTATAGATTCTTAGCTTCGGGGGGGGAGGGCAAGGACGTTTGTCATTTTAGTCTTTTTATCCTCAGCACGGGGCCTAGCACAGAGCAGAAACCTTATAAATATTTGTGGCTTGAATGAGTGATTATTACTGATTGATGCTTATTAATTGTGTGACTCCAAGCTAGTCCTCACACTTCCGTACGTCTCGAGTTTACAGAATTCAGTTCCACTGACCCTATTAAGGCCCTCCTGTATGTATATGTACCAGGCTCGATCCGAGGATCCCAGTTGGAGGGGACAGAAGAGGGATCTAGTCTAACCCGTCCCTGCTCAAGGGCCCGCTCTCTAACATGCTGGAAAAGGGGTCATCCAGCCTCGCCTGGAGTCTTCCACTGCGTGCAAGGGGAGAGTGCTCAGACCACTTCCGGATAGTCCTTTGTTAGGGACTTTGTTAGCCCCTAACTAGGGACTTCTGTGATATTTAAGCTAAGTCAAACTCTTTGTGACTTCAGTCAATTCAATATAAAACTGAGGTATCTGTCACTGCCTTGGACCGAACTACACTCTTCAAAGGCCTTTTTATTAGATATAATAATAATAATAATAATACACATAAACATTTATTCAGCACCTACTGTGTGCCTGGCTCTATGCAAAACACTGGGGATACAAAAAGAGGCAAAAGATAACACTTGCCCTCAAGGAGCTTGCACTCTAATGGAGGAGACAACATGCAAACAAATGGACAAACAGAACATGTCCAATCCCCCTTCAGATTCTTCAAGGTTGTTCTCATGTCTCCCTTGAGACTTTCTTCTCTAGCACAGATATTCCCAGCTATTCTGACCTTCCCTCATGCATGATTTTCTGTGGTTCTCTCATCAATATGATTGTTGTAGGATCCGAGGCTTAAAACTAGAAAGGACCTTGGGAGACCATCTTGTCCGGCCCCCTCAGGCGGCCATCCTGTCCGGCCCCCTTGGGTGGTCATCCTGTCTGGCCCCCTCGGGTGGCCATCCTGCCTAGCCCCCTTATTTTACCAAGGAGGAAACTTGAAGCCCAGAGACATTAAATGATTGTCCCAAAATCACACAGGGAGGAAGGGGCAGAAGTGGGATTAGGGCTCCAGAGCCAGCAGCTTTCAACCATGTCTTTCCAGAATGTGGCACCCAAAGCCAAAGGCATCCTCTAAATTTCCATACCTTTACAAAGGTCTGTGGGTGAGTGACTTCAGAGAGGGGCAATGAGCGGCAGGCTAATAGGAGAGCAGGTCCCTATCTTTGATGTCCATTGTGACCCTGGGCAGGAAACTTCATCTCACGATGGTCCAGGCAGGGAGGCTTCTTCTCAAGGGGCGTTCCTTACACCAGTGAAATCACAGGTCACATCCAAAAAATGGAGATTTAGATATATTCACGTTGTCCTGCTTGCCAAGAAGTTGTGAGAAAGCACACTGTGAACTGAAGGGGTCTTCTAAAAGTGTGTTATTATTATTAGACTTATGGTGGTTTATTGTTTACAGGGGACTTTCCATGAAACAACCCTATGAGATAAGCAGGACAGGAGCTGTATTGGGGTTCAGAGAGGGCAGATAACTTAGCCATGGTCACGTAGCTGGTGAGTGGTAGAACAGACTGGAATTCAGGTCTGACTCTAGTGCTTGCTTTAAAAAGAGGGGGAGGGCAGCTAGGTGGCGCAGTGGATAGAGCTCTGGTCTTGGAGTCAGGAGGACCTGAGTTCAAATCTGAACTCAGACACTTGACACTTACTGTGTGTGTGACCCTGGACAAGTCACTTAACCCCAATTGCCTCACCAAAAAAACAAACCAAAAAAAGTCAGTTGAGGGGGGGGAAGCCCTGGCAGTTAGGGGTGGGCAGAGTGGGGTCTGCGTATGGGGTCCTCCTGCTGAGAAGCCTAGAGACCATCCCCATTCCAGGCCTTCTGAGCACTCTAAACCCGGCTGGCTGATGTCTCTGAGAGCTCGCCAGCCTCTGACAGACAGGAAGGCTTGCTCCTATAACTTCCACCCACTCCAATGAGTGGAAATTGCAGGGGAGGAAGATTTCGACTCAGACTGAGCCGAAATCTCAACTTCCTAACGGTTGGAGGTGTTTAAAAATAGCACAGGCTGTGTCTCAGAAGGAGTGAAATGCCCATCACCGGAAGTGTGCAAGTAGAGGTGGCATGGACATCTCCCTGGGGCTGCCCAAAGAAAGTAGATTCAAGGTGGGCAGGTGTATTTGGGCTAGGTCGAAGGTTGTCTGAACTAGGCTTGACGTCAAGAGAATCCTCTTAGCAATGAGAGTGGAATGTGTTGGAAGGTGGTAAGCTCCCCTTCCCTGGAGGTATTCAAGCAGAGGCTGGTGACCACTTACCATGTATATTGTAGGGGGGATTCTGGTCCATGTCTGGGTTGAATTAGTGGGCCTCTGGGATCCTGTCCAACTCAGAGATTTGACAATTCTCTTTCCTGAACACACTATTGGGTCTGGGGACAGATTGAGGCAGAATACTATAGTCCAAGTATTCATGTTCCTGGCTTGAAGTCCAGAACTTTCCAGCGATTTCAAGGTCTTTGGTCTAACTGCTATGCCTGGGGCAAGCATTAGATAAACTGCTAGTAAAGTTTTCCTCCAATGCCTCATCATCTACCAGTCAACAGCATTTATTAAGCCCCTACTGTCTGCAGGCATAGAGGATACAAAGACCAAAAAATGAGAAACAGCTCCTGCTCGCCACATCCTGTCATCAAGCAACAAGCATTTATTGAGTACCTACTGTGTACAAGCATTGTGCTAAGCCGTAGGGTTACAGAGAGAAGAACAAAATAACTCCTGCCCTCCGGGTGCACCCTTTCATGACGTAATGGCGTTTGAAGGCGATGCCAGCAGAGCTCAGGCTTCAGGAATTACCAGGTAGAAAAGGCTTCTAGCCTTTTAATCATTCACAACACGCTTACGGACCGTGTGGATCTCCGTCTGGGAGAGAGGCTCATCACCAGTGGCTGGCCACAGAGCAATGATGTTTTCAACCATGGCAAGTCACGGAGACCATTTACAGTTAATTAAGATCAGCATAAGTGGAGTTTCCCACCTCCGTGCCTTTGCCCAGACTGGCCCGTCAGGGTCCTCTCCTTTGCTTCTCAGAACTCCCAGCTCTCATCAGGCCTCAGTTCAGGTGCCCCCCGCCCTTACACTTGCTACTTCTGCCCTCCTACTCCCAAATGACTTTGTGATTTAATTCCTTCCGTATCTTTGTACATGTGCTTCCCCCCGGAGAATGTAAACTCCTTGAGGGAGAAGAGTGTGTTTTCTTTGTCTTTCTATCCTGAGCCCCGAGAACAGTGCCTGGTATTCAGTAGGTGCTTAATTAATGCTTGTTGAATTGAATTGAACTGGAGGGTGTGCCCAGGCTAATAAAATCAGAGATTTTATCAGAGATGTTTGAAGGACCAGAGAAGAGTTTCTAAAACTTGGCCCAGGCATACTCGATCATTCCCCTACGGAAAGGAGGACGTTGGAATTGACATTGCATCAATTTATTCTCTAGGGACGTAACTGGCTTTGGCCCAGCCCCTGTCCATCTCCTCAAATGGCTGTGATGACCTCGGCCCCTTCAGGTGGGATTGGGAGGCAGGAGCTCTACTCACTGTGTAGACTGTGGACGTGGAGTAGATGTGTGTCAGGGTCAAGACCAGCCTGTTTGGAAAGGGGAGGGGGGGTCATAGCTCTGGAGCTGGAAGGGGCCCTTAGGAGCCTTCGAGTCCAGCCCCCTGAGGCCTGGAGAAGGGCGGTGACTTGCCATCAAGGTCAGGATTCCTGGCAGGCATCTGTCCCACAGATGGTGAGTCCCAGGGTCTACTTCCGGCTCTGCCCACTCCCCAGCTGAGTGACCTTAGGCAGGTCACTTCTTCCCTCTCAGCCTCAGATTTCCTACTCTGCCAAATTGGGGGTTTAGTCCCCAATCTGGACTTAATGTCTTAAATCAAGAAATATTTATTAAATGCTTGTTATATACCAGGTGTTGGTGCTAAGGCTGGAAATACAGATACAAGCAGAAAGAGAGACCTTGCCCTTGAGGAGCTTACGTTCAAATGGGAGGAAAGAGATAAACAAGAGAAGGTACTATAGTGGGACATGAGGAGCGTAGCCTGGTGAGGAAGGGGCCGAAAGTATCATCGTCTTATCTTTCAAGGCCCAAGTAACGGCGGAGAGAAAATGCCTGAATTGGGAGTCAGAGGGCCCTGTGCTTGAATCCCTTTGTGCCTTCTCCCTGTGGGACTGGGGGCCTCAGTTTCCCTCCTGGTAAAATGGGACTCGATGTGCTCTGAGGCCCCTTCCGCCTCTAAATGTAGGCTCTAGGGAGCCTGTTCACACTTTTTCTGCTTGGTCCCCAAGGGCAGGAACCACGGGTGGAAAGTACGGAGAGGCAAACAGGGAAAATCTCCCAAACCGTGAAAGCCCTGTCAAAGTGGGATGGGCCAAAGAGTTAGGGGAGTGGAGTCAGCCGCGTCTGACCCTTCCTGACCCCACTGGGGGTTTTCTTGGCAGAGACACTGGAGTGGTTTGCCGTCTCCTTCTCCAGCTCATTTGACAGGTGAGGAAACTGAGGCACACAGGGTGAAGTGACTTGCCCAGGGTCACACAGCTAGTAAGCATCTGAGGCTGGATTTGAACTCATGAAGATGAGTCTTCCTGACTGCAGGCTTGGGGCTCTGTGCACTGAGCTGCTTAGCTAAAATCAGAGTTGGTGGAGTGTCCATACTTGTGATATTCAAGTAGATCCCACATGCCCAGTTGTTGGTTATGTGGTAGGTGGGATTCTCATTCATTCATTCATTCATTCATTCATCCATTCATCAAGTGTTATTATAAAACTCCTACTCTCTGCCAGGTGCTAGCCATACAAAGACAAAAATAAAATCATCTCTGCCCTCCCGAATTCTGGGTACATTCACTGAGGGGAATAGTACCTTACATAGATAAGCCAATATAGAAATTATATATAGTGATTTCAGATAGAAAAGGCATCCGAAACTGGAGCTAAGGGTAGAAATCAGGAGAGACATTAGGTGAGAGGAGTATCTGGAAGGCCCGAGTTTGAATCCTGATTCAGAAACTTACTAGCTTTGTGACCTGTGAAAGTCATGTTACTTTTGTCTGCCTCAGTTTTCTCATCTTTGAAATGGGACTAATGGTCCCTACCTCCTGGGCTTATTAGGAGTGTCCAATGAGGTGTTTGCGAAGTGCTTTGCAAACCTTAAAATGCTACATACATGCTAGTTATTTGTTGGTGTTCATAATGATTATTTGGGCCTTGAAGGAAGCTGGGGATCCAGGAGGAGCCCAGACTGCATGCCCCATATGGAATGTTGCCTTGTGCCTTTTAGAAAAGATTGAAATCTTTAGTGGGAAATATGTGTGTGTGTGTGTGTGTGTGTGTGTGTGTGTGTGTGTGTGTGTGTGAGCACACCTTGAGGGTTGTGCAGGACTTGCTTTCTCTTGGGTAAAATCCTTATTTGTGGAGGTGAAGGCTGGGTAAAGCTGGATTGGGTGGGTGGCTCTTTAGAGGTGGTGTAATGGTTAGAGCACTGTACCTGGGGTCAGGAGCACCTGAATTTGAATCCTGCCTCAGATACGTACTAGCTGTGTGTTCCTGGGCAAGTATTTTCAGCTGCCTAGGCCTCAGTTTTGTCACCTGTAAAGTGGGAGATTTGGGTTCTATGGCCTCTAGTCTCTTCCAATTCTAAACCCAATTCTAAATCTTAGCTGTGTTACTGTTGGCAGACACTCAAGCTCACCTATAAAATGGGGGCCTGTATTTGATAGACTCTCCCACCTCTTGACCTGTGATTCTAAGAAGTGGACCCTTTTTAGGAAATGTCAGACCTCGGGTGTTGGCTGGTTAGAATCACATCATGGAGCCTGAGGGATGCCCCACTGATGCCCAAGGCTGAGGTGCAGCTCCAGCAAGATCCAGTGCCTCCGTCAGAGTAAATGCTTTTTTATCCATCCTGAATGGTAGCCTGAGAATCCTCTGGTTGTGTGTGCTTTCTAGGTTTGAGAATAATTTAATGACACATTGTGGATGGTGGATCTGATATAGACCCACTACGATACAGCTCCTTCTAAGCCCCGGCAGAGAGGCATGATGGGAATTCCTAGAGTATCCTAGAACAGGGAATGTCAGGGCTGGGAGGGGCCTATAGTTCATCCAGCCCCAAACCTTTATTTTACAGATGAAAAAACTGAGACGTAGAGAGGGACATGGCCTCCCCTCCACCGTCCAGTAGAGGCAGAGGCCGGTCTTCTGACTCCTGGCCCACCTTTTTTCTACTCTGTCTCTCTGAGCTTTCTCTGCCTTGTCTACCAAATGATGCCAGCCCTCCCATCAGCTACCAGAGAACATTACTCCGGGATTCAGATTTCCAAATGTCAGAGAACAGGACGCAGATGGGCTGCTGAGAACACAGGGCATGGTGCAAGCCCCCTCCTGTTGTTCCACTGCAGAGGAGCCTTGCGTCCCTTCTGCAGAGGGGGTCTGGCCTGGCTCTGGGGCAGCCTCTCTAGAAGCCTTCCTGATTCCTTCCCTGCCTCCTCCCCTGATACTGATCTCTCTGCCCTCGCCCTTAGGCTCCACTTCTGCACATACAGTCTCGTTATTAGGGGGCGGCTCAGCATCCTTATCCGGCCACCTTTGCCATGGTCAGTCCCACAAGGCATCTGGTATGTCTTAGTTATTATTCCTTCTCCCCCAGGGCTGGCTGAACATAGAACACATTATAATTGTTTGCTGAATAAATCATGAAATATTGTTGTACCTCCTTATGAGAGGCAAGCTTAGTGTAGCAAAAGAACCATTGGTGTAGGAATCAAAAAACTGGGGTTAGCAGACAATTCTAAGCAACTTCTCTATGCTAGGGACTGGGAACACGATTATTATTGTCTTGAAAGAGTTCTAATACTGGTGCATACAAGTGATTCTCCAGAGACAGGATGCAAATATAGGTCCTCTGATTCAAAAAAATGAGATGTCTCTTTTGTTAGGAGAAGCAGGAGAAGCACCTATGGTAGGTGAAAAAATCCGAAAAGCCTGGATTGCAGGCTGGCTACGTGACCTTGGGCAAGTGGCCCCACTCTCTGTGCTTTGGTATTCTTATCAGTCAGATGATGCTGGCCCTGTTCTTTTCTGAAGGCTTGCTCTTTTTTTTTTCCATGTTAGATTGACTGGGAACTGTCCACACAGAGTTAAAATTCTTGCTGAACTGTGCAATGAATCTAAATATTTGGTTTCTCCAGAGGCAGCAATAATTAAACTACCCCATGTTCTCTTCCCTCAACCGCCACGCTCCTGGGTTTTCTTTTTTTTTTTTCCTAGCAATGTCCCCATACTTTTGCACACCTGTAATTTCACCTTCATAATTCTTCAATGAATAGCTGAGACCATATTCTTTTCTCCTTTCTAATTGTCTTCCACTTGGAGGGCAGGAGGAGGGTGTGGTGTTGAGACAGCTGCGGGGGCCCCGCCCTCCTCAGAGATCTTGGCAAGATTTGTCTACCCATTGGATTCTGCACCCTGTTTCATTGAGCTGCATGGAATGCAGAGGCCCCAGCGGGCTGGCTGAGAAACAAGACCTCAGGCCTGGGCAAGGTGTTTTGATACCTGGCACAAGTATGAACAGGCTGCTGCTTCTGGGGGCCCTGCCTGGGTGGGGCAGGCCGGCCTCTTCCCTGTCCTCAGCTCAAGGCTCTGAATTGGGAATGTTGAATTCTCGTGCCATGGTGGATGACCCTGTTATGTCCTCAGGGACTCCCAGTCATCTCCCCCATTAGAATGTAAGCTCCTTGAGGGCAGGGACTACTCTTGGCCTTTCTTTTTGACTTGCTGTTTACTGTCCTGGGCAGACACTTAAGGAAAGCTGTCAGGCCTGGACCCCTTTCTTACCAAAGGGAAACAGGAAATCTCAGTTTGGAAGATTTGTCTGAGAAAAAGAATACATAAAAATACACCCTCCCCCTCCCCCCGCTCTCAAATTTCCCAAGTTTGCATCTTTACCGGGAGACTCTTCTGGAATTCGTGTGGGGCTAACCCGAAGGTGTCTGAGTGGCCCCACTTGTGGCTCTCACCAAGGCTGCAGAGTAGGTAGAATCCTGGACTTGGAATCAGCAGCAGATCTGCATTTGAATGCCAGATCGATCACTTTCTAGTTGGGTGACTAGTACAAGTCCCTCTCCTGTGTCTGGGCCTCAGTTTCTCCATCTGTAAAATGAGGGTGTTAGTCTAGCACATCTCTAAGTTTCCTTTTAGCCTTAAATTCTAGGATTCTCTGAGCCTCCATTTCATTATTGGCAAAGTTGGAATAAATCTATGGGCTGGTGCTAGCAGCCTCAAATAAGCTAGTTATTTAATGAAATGAAATAATGATGTTCAAAAAAGCCATTTGGAAGTATAAAGTCTTGTAAAAATTTCATCTCTTATTACTCTAACTCTGGGTTTTTCATCCTTCCCTGTCCTTGTTCCTCTACCTGGATCTGTCCTTTTTATGATACCCTCTCTCCTGGCTTTCCTAGTGGATTTTCCAGTTGATTTGTAAAAAGCATTTCATTTGCCATTTCTTTCAGTGGTGCAATATTAGCTTCTTCTCTGATTCTTCCTCCTTCCCATCAACAGTGTTTTGGGGGCCATGCAACCAATTAGCACCAGAAACATACTCTCTTTCTGCGTAGTCCAATGCAGGCCCAGAAGGAAGGCAAAGTAAGACCTAGGTTAGGTGCCCCCCTGCTGATACAGCACACTGACAGGGAAGGAGGTAGAAATCTGGGGTCCACACTCAACTCAGGCTAAATGCTGAGAGGCCGTCTGCCCGTAAGGAAGTGAGTTCTTCCCCTTGCTCTCAGTTTCCTTCTCCTTTATGAAAGGAAAAGGTTGGAACAGATGAATTCTGTGGTTCCTTTTATCTCTGTGTTCTAAGCTTCATCTGAGCCCTGACATTCCACATTCCAAGGTTCCTTCCAACTGACCTTCTGCATTCTCATTACCCTCCCTGCTTTGCCATTTTGTGTTCTAGAGTCCTTTCCAGATGACATTCCGTGTTCTCATTTCCTTCTCTGCTTTTCCATTCTGTGTTCTAGGGTGCCTCCCAGCCTTGACGTTCCCTGTTCTAAGGTTCTTCAGTCTAAGATTCTTCCCTGCTATGTTACAAGATTTCTCCCAGCTCTGATATTCCATGTTCCAAAGTTCCTTCCAACTGACATTCTGCATTCTCATTACCCTCCCTGCTTTGCCATTCTGTGTTCTAGAGTCCTTTCCAGATGACATTCCATGTTCTCATTTCCTTCTCTGCTTTTCCATTCTATGTTCTAGGGTCCCTCCCAGCTCTGACATCCCCTGTTCTAAGGCCCCTCTGAGCTCTCATTCTATGTTCTAAGACCCCTCCCAGCTCTATTTTCTCTTCTAAGGCCCTTCTCAGCTCTGACATTTTCTGGTCTAAGGTCCCTGTCAACTCTGACACTTCATGTTCTAAGGCCCCTCCCAGTTCTGACATTCCCTGTTCTAAGGTCCTTCTCAGCTCTACCATTCCCTGTTCTAAGGTTCCTCCCAGCTCTGACTTTCTAGATTCTGTTAGTCTAAGTCAGGCATGCCTCTAGCCAGGTCAGGCAGCCACCCACCAACCAGTTGGCCTTGTTCAGGTGACAGGAGTGCTTCCAGCCCAGCTTTGCTTAGGGAGTGGCCCAGGGAAGGTGGTGGCCTGACCCTAGTCCGATCCCATTTTAAATGGGCCACAATGTTTCATTTTCTTTGCAGTCACCGATTTTATCAGTCATGGCTGGCCGACTGCACAAACCTGCTCATTCACACGGTCTAGGATGTGAAATGAAATCAACCCTGGCTAAGCCAGCCCTGCAGCGTGCCCGCACCACGGGGCATGGGGACCATTGATCGGCGCTGATGTCAGTGACCGAGCAAAGAGATTGAATAACTAGACATTTTCAGACAGGCCCCGTGAAGATCCTGGTTTCACGTGTCCCCTGATTTTGTGGGCTTGTTTGCTGAGGCCCAGGGCAGAAGGAGGTGCCTTTGATTGCAGATAAATAATCGATCGCTTCCACAGAGCTCTTGTGTTCCGATTCCCTCCCTAGTTTGAAGGCATTCAGCTGTTCTCGGAATCATTTTGTTTTCCTAAGTACAAACAGCCTTACTTTCTCTCCTTGGGTCCCCAGGGAGATGATGCCACAGCTTGGACTGATTCCAAAGAAGGAAAACCAAAGTGCTGGTAGAGTTACGTCTGGGATGGGATTTTCATAGACACATTGCATGGAATGTCAGGGCTGGGAGGGACCAGAAATGATCGCAGCTGTCCTCAGCTCTCCCTCTTGGCTTTCCTGGCTTCCTTCCAGCCCCAGCTGAAGTCCTACTTTCTATAGGAAATCCTTTAATTCGCTCATGCCCTCACTGTGTTGGTTAGCTCCCACTGATCCTTCTACAGGACAAAGGTCCATCCATAGTGGTTTGCATGTTGTCTCCTCCGTTAGACTGTAGGCTTCCTAAGGGCAGATACTGTTTTTGCCTTTCTTTGTATCCCCAGGGCTTAGCATAGTGCCTGGCACATAGTAGGAGCTTAATAAGTGCTTGCTGACCTCTTTGTATCTCCAGTGCTTAGCACGGAGCCTGGTGCTTAATAAATGTTTGTTGACTTCTTTATATTCCCAGGGCTTAACATGGTGCCTGGCACGCAGTAGGAGCCTAATAAATGTTTGCCCACTGACTGAACTGAGCTGAGCTGAGAGAGGGAGCTTAGAAAACAGGATGTTAGAGGTGGAAAAGACCTTGGAGAATTTCTAGTTCCAATGTCTTCACTTTGCAGAGGAAGAAAATGAGGCCCAGAAAGGTGGCCCAGGACCACCCAGGTGTTAGAGATAACTCAGGCTGCTCCACTCCCACGTGAGGGCTCTGCCTACTAAACCACACTGTAAACTGAACATTCTTAAAAGGACTTGGAAGGAGAGGCCAAAAAAACCACTTGTAATAGAAGTCATTAGACCTTGGTTCTAGTCTCAGGTATACCATTGGCTAGAAATGTGACCTTGGACAGGTCACTGGGCCTCATTTTCTTCATTTATGAAATGAGACATGACTCTGGGCTCTGAAATTATATTCTCTAAAGACTCTCCCGGCTCTGACATTCCATATTCTAAGGCCCCTCCCAGCTCTGACATTGTGTGTTCTAAGGCCCCTTCAACTCTGACATTCTCTGTTCTAAGGCCCCTCCCAGCTCTGACATTCTCTGTTCTAAGGCCCCTCCTAGCTCTGACATTTTCTGTTCTAAGGAACTTCTCAGCTCTGACATTGTGTGTTCTAAGGCCCCTCCAGCTCTGACATTCCCTGTTCTAAGGCACTTGCCATGGAGCTCTAGCACCTTCCTTCTGTTCCCCACAAGGGCAGTCAGGAACCTAGCTCAGAGAGAACTCCAAGGGAAGGGGTGGTGATCCTCCACCCCTCCCTGATTTGTGTAGCCAGCCTTGCTCTGGTGATGCAGACCAGAAAAACACAACTAGTTGAAATCTGATTCTGTTTCTCAGATGACTTCATGGGGGAAGTTAATTCCTTTTTAAAAGGAGGGAAGGGAGTTTTTCTTGTCTCTTTCTCTCTCTCTCTCTTTAAGTTACAGGATTTGTTTTGCTAGCAACCTTTTATCAATATGTGGGAACAAAATAGTCCCTTGGGGCCTTGGAAATTGGAATGAATTATCCCTGACGTAGGTTGAGGCCTGGAAAGGTTTTGTCTACTTTATCAATAGACCTTTAAATGCCCAAGTTGAACGTGTGTAGGGAAAGAGCAAAACAGGGGTGCCCTTTAGACTCCCAAAGTTCTAGATCTTAATGCCAGAAGGGGCTTCACCTTCTCTAGCACCTCTCCCACCCATGCCCATTTAACAGACGAGGCCAAAGAGTCCTAGTTAGGTTAACTAACTTGCCCAAGATTAATAATAATAACAATAACCAACATTCATATAGCACCTACTGTGTGCCAGGGACTGTACTAAGTGCTTTACAGTCATGATCTCCACAGTGACCCTGGGAGGTAAGTGCTGTTACAGTCCCCATTTTACAGATGAGGAAACTGAGGCAGATAGTGTAAGTGACTTATGTAGGGTCACACAACTAGCAAATGTCTGAGGCTGGATTTGGATTCAGTTCTTCCTGCCTTCAGGCCTGTTGATCTGTATCCACTTCTCCATCCAAGATTCCTCAGCCTCCGTGAGATTTATTCAGCATGACTGGTGCATCAATAACTGGTTGATATAGCACCTCCGACTTTAATATGTTTGGGGCGAGATGTCGCCTCTCCAGGGTTGTTATTTAAATGATTTTAGTGTCTGGATCATTCAGGGCTCTCGCTATGGGAGGAGTTGTTTTCATTCCCCTCCCTTTGGAAATCTCTTCCTACTTTAAGTGTTAAAACCCCATCCCCAGAGTGTGACAAATTAGTGTCTCTTAATTAGGTGCACTCGACCTTTTATACCTTCTACATGAAGCATCTGGGGAAGGGGATATTAGCATCCGTGTTGGTTTCTCCAGGGGAAGGAAAGTCCTCTGCCCCTTGTCGGCTTGACTTCCTACTGGCTACCTGCTAGTGTAAATGAGAAAGAAGGGCAGAGAGCAGAGGCTTTGTCAGGGGAGAATCAGAAAGGGAATGGAAGAAGAAATGTCGGGGCTGGGAGGGACCTTAGAACGGGAGATGTCAGGGCTGGGAGGGATCCCAAAGAGTCTAGGGGTTCTTGCCCCTTTTTGTATGACATGGACCCCTCAGGCCAGCAGTCTGGTGATGCCTGTGGACTCCTTCTCAGAATCATGTTTGTAAAAAGATTGCAAAAGCAACCAGATATTTATATTGCAACACTTACTGAAATGTTTAACAAAAAGCCCAAGGTTGAGAACGGCCGGCCTAGCCAATGGTCTCTTTGGATAGCTGAGGACATTTCCCCCTCCTGTCTGCCTTCGGAAGGAGGTTGGGATGCATGGTCTCCCAGACCCAGGACTCCCAGACCCAGGCCTGTGGACATAGAGCCAGATGTGAATGTGGGAGCCCCCGATGGGGATTGTGGTGTTTTCAAAAAGACAAAAATCAATCTTTGCATTTAGAATTTTCTGCTTGGGAAATGACAGTGTCCTGCACATAATCAGAACTGTGGAATTTTCTTTACCAGGGTCTGATCAGGGAGAGCCAGTTTCAGCAATGAGAGCCAGGTTCTACTGGCAGTCTGGTGGAGTCCTCCTGGTGGGCATTGCAGGGGTGGGGTCTCAGTTTCCTCATCTGTAAAATGAGACATTTGAATCTGGGGTCCCTTCTAGCCTCAGACCTGGGCGTCAGCTTCCCCATCTGTAAAATGGGGGAGCTGAACGAGGTGAGCTCAGAGGGCCCCTGAACCTCTGAATGTCCGTGTGAATGGGAAATCTTTAGCTTAGAGAGAAGAGAAGTCTTTTAGTATTTGAAGGGCTACCGGGCATGGTAGATAGAGCATTGGGCCTGGAGGCGGGAAGATTCATCTCTGTGACTTTAAATCTGGCTTCAGACACTTACTAGCTGTGTGACCCTGGGCAAGTCACTTCACCTCAGTTGCCTCCCCAAAAAGCAAAAAAAAAAAAAAATCCAAAAAGGGGCCATGAAGAGGGGACATGACTGAGTAACAACGGTAACAGTCACCTGTGGAAGAGGTTTGTTATGTTTGGCCTTGAGGGGCAGAGCCAAGGACAAATGGGAGAACCTGCAGATTTCGGCTTGATAAGGAAAAAAACTTAACCAGGAGGAACAATGCGGGATGAGGAAGGAGAGGGAGCATTCCAGGCATGGGGCAATCCCTAAGGAGAGAGAAACTTCATCCCTAGCCCTTTCCAAATGATTGCCAATTCTAATTTGGTGGTACTAGAAAGAAGGAGATTTTGCCGTCACTTCAGAACCCTGATGCCCTCCAGTAGACTCGAACTTTGGACATTTGCTGCCTATGTGACCTTGGATAAGTCGCTTTACTTCCTCGGCTTCGGTTTCTTCCTCTGTGAAATGAGGGCTTTGGACTTGGGAGCCTGTGAGTTCTCCTCCCAGTGTAGACCTATGATCTTATATGTGGTCCCTCTCTCAGCCTCAGTTTCCTCATTTGTAAAACAAGAGGGCTGGATGACGTGACTTCGGAGGTCTCTTCCAGCTCTTCACCTAAGGTCCCATTGCTATGCGCTTCCTAGGAGCTGGTCTGTGCCCTGTAAGACTGAGGGAGGGAGCCCTTTACAAAAAGAAATCTTGGTGCTGGTATATTATTAAAGCACTTGGCTCCTCCTTCTGCCTTCTTCCCCCACTCCACATGTAGACACACGTCTTCTCTTTCCCACTCATGCTGGTGGCCAGAGGGGGCACAGATTTACCATATTAGCCCCATGCTTTAAAAGTCAGAGGTGGGGGGCAGTTAGGTGGTGCAATGGATTGAGCGCCGGCCCTGGAGTCGGGAGGACCTGAGTTCAAATCCAACCTCGTACACATGATACTCATTAGCTGTGTGACTCTGGGCAAGTCACTTAACCCCAATTACCTCACCAAAAAAAAAGGAAAAAAAAGTCAGAGGTGGTTCCATTTCTAAGGACCTTTGACAGCCAACAAAAACAGCAGCTCGGGGCCAGAGTAATGAAATCTGAAAGAAAATCAGAAAGAAAGTTTTGATGCCTGCTGGGAGCGTGCTGAGCAGTATTGGAGGTTTCCCAGGGGGGACGCCTCTGCTCCCCCCTCAAGATGCCTAGGTGGGCTGAGGGATTGCCTTAATTAGGAGTTGAGGCCTTGCTGGAGCCAGAGGAAAAAAGAAGGTGGGAAGGCTTTTGCATTCACAGAGCAGAAATGGGGAAGGGGGTAGGGAGAAGATTTAGGGTGGTTTCAGGCCCAGGAAGAGGCAAACTGGTGCCCACAAGGGCAGGGCAGAGCTCTAGGTCTGCAAGCCCAAGGCCTGAGTTGGAATCCTGATGGTAAACAGAGGCCATCAGTTAAATCTGGCTTGACCTTGAAGGGGCCTTACAATTACCCCAGTCCCTCACCCCATTTACAGATGAGCAAACTGAGACCCAGGGAGGTCTGTAGTTCTTAACTGACATGATAGCATGGTCAGATTGGACATCTTCTGGACAGGGGTGGGGAGTGGATGCAGGTGGAGTTACTTTCCCTTCCCTAGCTCCAGGGTCAGATTGATAGTTTCTAGGCAGTGGAAAGGAGTCAGAAGACCTGGGTTTGAATCTTGGCTCTGTTACCTTCTACGTGACCTTGGGCAAGTGACTTCCACTCCCTGGGCCTCAGTTTCCTTATCGGTAAAGGGATTAGATTACCTGGCCTCTGAGTCTTCTTCCAGCTTTAGGACTACGGTCCTTTAGTGGTGAAGGGAGTGAGGCTTGGGGGTCATCTGGTCCATTCCCTGATGGCTGGTTTGATCATATATTTCAGCAGCATTAGCGGCCCCCAGAAGCGCCAGGATAAAACATCCCATCGGGAGGCGGGGAGGGAGACAGGCACAGTACCGCCGATCTGCTCTGGTTGCCTGGCAACGGTGGGTCAGGACTGTTTGATATTCAGATTTGTTGGTATCTGTTCCTCCCTTGGGATTTCACTGATACTCACATGTGATGTCTGAAATTAACAGCATTGCCCCTGCTGTATTTGGGGAAGCATCTTTGATTCCCCATGGACAGAAACACAAGCCCAGATAAGACGTTTGCAATCACGTGAGAATAATGCGGTGGGCTGGATAAAAATACGAGTCGTAAACCTCCCACCATTTGCCACAGAAGCCACAAATGGCCTGTTAGAGAACTGGGTGGTGAGTCTGGCTTGGAAACTTTCCTCCATCCTCTCAGGTCTTTTGAGGTGAGTCAGTCATCATGAGCCTCGACTCAAGTTTTCATGGTGATGGAGATGGCCGGAACTGGGTGGGCAGCACTTTCTTCCTGTGTCTACCTTCTGGGGCCAAGCTGAACAAAACTAATAATCCCTCCTCTAGTCATAGCCCTTCAGATCTGCGAAGGCATCTCTTAGCCCGCCCTGAGTCTTCTATATAGCAGGAGCTCAAGGCCCCTCCCATCTTGATCACCATCCCATGGATGCTCTGTGCCTTTCCAGTGACCTTGCTGAGCTGGGACCTGGAACTGAACATAAGACTCTGGAGACGTTCTGACCAGAGGAGCCACTTTTTCTCAAGTCCTGGTCATCATCCCCTCCCTTAATGCAGCCCCAGAGCACGTGAGATTTTTCAGTTTCTTTGATTTCTAGCCTTGATCTCCTCCCCCTACCCCCACCCCATTTCATCACCAAACCTCTAGCCTTCCCACATCACTGACCTTGTTGCGATGACCTCCCCCATTCACCAAACCAATAGCTGTCTTCTTGTCCATTCAGGGTCCACAATGTACCCTCTCGTCTAAGCCCTCATCTGAACCACAGGCCTAGCTTTGACCCAGGCATGCCTGCTCCCTCCACTGCTTGCCTGCTGGTTTACTCAATTTGCCTTACCCAAGGCAGGGCAGAAATACCCAATGGTGTGTACATGGGTTCTTAGATCCTTAGCTGGCAGCAGAAAGAGGCCCAGTGAATCTTTTTTCTGCTGTCATACCAATTGCCACTGAGCTGAAATGAAATTACAATGTGGTTTGGGGAATTTTTTTTTTTTTTAGCACAGAAAGAAAGAATGACCCAAGGGCTGAAAGCATGCCTACAGAAACATTTTGTACCCAAGTAAAGTGACCTTGTTGCATTGATAAATGGAGCTGAAATAATGATAACTTATGTTCATGTGGGATGTAAGGCTTTTCAGAGCATGGCAGAATCACAGGGTCCAAGGACTGGAAGAGGCCTCAGGAGACCATCTCTTCCAGCCCACAGCTGTGTGACCCTGGGCAAGTCATTTAACCCTGTTTGCCTCAGTTTCCTCATCTGTAAAATGAGCAGGTTGGACTAAACAGCCTCTGAATTCCCTTCCAGCTGGAGATCTCTGGCCCTCTGTACCTTTCCTGAGCCTCAGTTTCCTCATCTGTACAGTAAAGGGGTTGGACTAGCTGACTGCTAGTCCCTTTCAGCTTTGTGATCTCTGACAGCAGGCACTGTGACCAGCGGTTCGGCTTACCTGCGACTCTGGTATGGTGCAGGGCAGCACCTGCAGCCTCATCACCTAATTAAGTTGGGCAGCGATCATACTTTGTCAACAAGCTGTAAATAGCGAGGTGGAGGGAGAATTGAAGTACTGCCTCAGTGGCCTTCCCAGCCTGGTAACAGCTATTGAGGTGGAGGCGGCAGCTCTTCCTCCTGGGCTCCGGGGGCTGCAGATGCCCCTGCCCTGCTTTATTAATGTCGTTTATTTCCATCAGGGCCTCCGAGGGGAAGCCCTGCCATGGCCAGAGCCGAGACTCCTTTTAGTGACCAGCTCAGGATGGGAAGAATGCTGATGGCCAAAGCACCTGGCTCAGGGCCAGAGAGTCATGAATGCTGGTTGATGGAGTGATCATCAAAGGAGCCCTGTTCTAAGCTGGGCTCTGGAACTGCTTTGCAGTCTGACCTCCAGCAAGTTAAAGTCCTATTACCTTGTCTTTCAAAGGCATCTTCTGTCCTCAGTCATTAATGGGGATGCCCGCCGTAATCTCTTAGGCCGTGGTGGTTTGGGTCTTTCAGCTGGGAGGCAGCCAGCCTTTGAACTGTGTCCTGATCACCCAGGACAGACTCTTAGGATCCTGACCTCTTCTGGGGCTTCCCGGCTGATCCCTGCCCGGGCGGCCTTTCTTACAGCACTCCCTAGCAGTTTTAGCATCTATGTTTGTGTTTCTTCTCACTCTTAGACTGTGAGCTCCCTGAAGGCAGGAATGGTCTTAACTAAACTTCCCCTGTCCCCTCAGTTTCTAAATGTACAGTGCTGTCAAATGTTTGATGAAGGAAGGGGTGCAAGTGTGTGGTCATCCTCATTTTACAGAGTAGGAAACTGAGGCCCAGATCAGGGTGGGGACTTGGCCACTGTCACATTCCTAGAGAGCGTTCCAGCCAAAAGCAGAACCTGGCTCTGCAGACAGAAAGGCCAGTCTTCTTGTCCCTTCCCCCACCTGAACGTGAACTCTATGTGCCCTCCATATGCAGAGCCAGGATGTTGGCTTGCTCTGCCTCCAAGGAGCTGAATTCAAGAGGGGCTTCCAGACCAGGCAAGCCGCCACAAGGCTTCGTTCCTTTCAGCAGCCCACCACTCTGTTCCATATTGGGATCCACACGCCATATGGCAGTGGGCTGACGAAGGGAGATTTTTTCCCTGTGAAATAATAAGGGAGAGTGGATGAGGAATTGAGGAGGGAAAATGGATTCTCAGGGGCTGTGTTTTTCAAACCCTGAACAGTAGTTTCTCCAGCTCTATCTTCTGTTTGGCCGAGTGGCAGTGGGACAGCCTGATGGCTCTCTGGGGGGGAGCTCAATAAGTCACATGCTCATACAGCAGGGAGGCTGGAGGAGGGGAGGTTCTGCATTGGGGTAAAGTTTGGACAGGATGGTATCCCATCTAATTCTGTAGTTCTGTGAGTGTCATCCTAAAGTTGCTCCCAGGCAGCTGTGACATCCCCTGTTCTGAGGCCCCTCCCAGCCCTGACATCCCCTGGTCTCAGGCCCCTCCCAGCCCTGACATCCCCTGGTCTCAGGCCCCTCCCAGCCCTGACATCCCCTCTTCTGAGGCCCCTCCCAGCTCTGACATCCCCTGGTCTCAGGCCCCTCCCAGCTCTGACATCCCCTGTTCTCAGGCCCCTCCCAGCTCTGACATCCCCTGGTCTCAGGCCCCTCCCAGCCCTGACTTCCCCTCTTCTGAGGCCCTCTCATGCTCTCTTGTTCTTTTCTCCTGAGACTTCTAGTAGAACAAACGTAAGAACAGTCAAAGCTAGGGCAACCTGGGCTTTTGACCCTTTGAACTTTTCTAAGAGGTTCTTACAGCGCTGAAGGACGACCAGATCTCAGCTACAGCCTGTGGCTCTGGGGTAACCAGGTGCCCATCCCGGGGGCCCTGTTCGGTAGCCTTTAGACCATTGGGTCAAACTCCATTAGAAACAGGGGCTACTACATAGAATATAAGGATCCCTGCAGGCTCGTAGTAACTTAGAAAAACACATATTAATATTATCTGTTTCATTGTATGTTGATTTATTTTATTAAACATTTTCCAATTACATTTTGCTCTTGTTTCAATAGTACTTGTTTCAACAGCATAATTGACACCTCTGTTTTAGAGTGATGGTGTAGGCGGTGGTGGGGAGAGCACAAAGATAAGAGTTAGGAGCCCCATGTTTGAGTCCCATCTTTGCCACTAGCTCATTCACTGGGTTGAAATAATCACTTAACCTCTCTTTACCTCAGTTTCTTCCTCTGTAAATCGAGGAATTTGGGCTAGATAATCTCTAAGGTTTTGCCCTTTTTTTAAAAAAAAAAAACTTCTGCCCTGGGCCTCCATGGCCTCATGGAAGCTCCTTGGCTTCCCCATACGCCAACCCCAGGCCCTCATTCTGACTCTGATCCAGTTCCCTGTCCTAGGGCTCCATGGAAGTTCTAGGGGCAGAGCTCTTCCTTCAGTGTTGCTTATAATCTTTCTCTTTTAAAAAATTCAGTTTAATCTTTTTTCCAGTTCCAAATTCTTTCCCTGTCTTTCTTCCACTCATTGAGAAGATTAGAAAAATAAAATTCATTGCAAATGTATGTAGTTGTGCAAAACAAATTTCTGTATTAGCCATGTTCTAAAACAAGAAAAAGAAAGAGAAACAAGAAAGAATGAAATAAAAAGGAAAGAAAGAGAAAAGAAAAGGAAGGAAAGAAGAAGGAAAGAAAGGAAGGGAAGAAAGAAAGCAAGAAGGAAGGAAGAAAAAAGTCCATCATTCCTCTACCTGGAGGTGGATAGCATGTTTCATCATGAGTCTTTTGGAACTGGAAATTGGAGTGGGTCATTGTGTTGACAAGGCTTTCCCAGTGGACTATCTTTACAGTATTACTGTTACTATAGATATAGTTTCACTATGTAAGTTGTTCTGGTTCTGCTCCTTTCACTCTGTATCAGTTCACGTAAATCTTCCCAGGTTTTTCTGAAATCCGCCTGCATGTCATTTCTCATAGCACAATAGTTTTCCATCACATTCATATACCATTCCCCACCTGATGAGCATCCCTACAATTTCCAATTCATTCTCATCACAAAAAGAGCTGCTATAAATATATTTTTTAATATTTAGGTTCTTTTCCCTTTTTTCTCATCTCTTTGGGATACAGACCTAGTAGTAATCTTGCTCAGTCAAAGGGTAGGTATGATTTAATAGCTTTGGTGGGGCGTGTTGGTACCCTCTCAACAAAGGTTTATCCCCAAACATCAGATGCAAGAGAGAGTCTTAGTTTTAGAGTGAGAGGTCCTGGGTACTAGCCCAGGGGGGAGGGGCGCTGGAGTTGACATGCAGAGGTGGGGAGCCCCTGGAATGGATTCCATGACACAGAGTTAAGAGCACTATGAGAATTCAGAGAAGGGAACTATATACCAAGGAAGCCAATTATATTGAAATACAGTCAGAAAGATCAGTAGGTAGATAGATAGATAGATAGATAGATAGATAGATAGATAGATAGATAGATAGATAGATAGATAGATAGATAGATAGATAGATAGATGGACAGATGGATGGATAGATAGATAGGTAGATAGATAGATAGATAGATAGATAGATAGATAGATAGATAGATAGGTAGATAGATAGATGGACAGATGGATGGATAGATAGATAGGTAGATAAATAGATAGATAGATAGATAGATAGATAGATAGATAGATAGATAGATAGATAGATAGATAGATAGATAGATAGATAGGTGGGTGGGTGGGTGGGTGGATGGATGGATGGATGGATAGATAGATAGATAGATAGATAGATTGATTGATTGATTGATTGATTGTAGGTATGTATGTATGTATGTATACATTCTAAAAGTTCACGTGCCTCAAGTTAGGAACCCTTGGCCTCTGAGATCTATGCCAAACCGCCGAGACAGCATGACATAAGAAGGCTTGCCTCTGGAGTAACACATTCAAATCTATATCTGTCACTTACTGTTGTGTGACATTGGACAAGTTATGTGCTCTTGGGGCCTCTCAGTTTCCTCATCTATAAAATGGGGAAGCTGGAATTGGTACCAATGGATTCTGAGGTCCCTGGTGACCTCTCTGGACCTCAGTTTCTTCCTCTATAAAATAAAGGATTGGACTTTAAGGTCCCTTTAAGGTCTACTCTGCCCCGAGGACAAACAGATCACCTCCCATAAGGTTTTGTTGGCTTGGCATCATTATTTTATTGCCAAAAGGTCTCTTTGAGAGCATCATGGCATTGTGAAGGAGGGTTGGCCTTCTGATGGGTGGGAGGGGGAACCAGAGAAGAGAGCAGAGCTTTCCTATCTGAGCCCAGGGAGGGAATCGCCAGTTTGTATGGCCTGGAAATCTGCTTTGTAAGTAGGGCAGGATGAGTGTGTGTGTGGGCATTGTAGAAGGTTGAGTGAGAGAGGCAGCTGGGTAAGAGAGAGGCAGCTGGGTAAGAGTGAGCCCTGTGCCTTGGTCTTGGGTTATTCACTAGCAGAAAGCCTAGAGTGGGTGATGACTTCCCCCAAGCCCTTCTTGGACTTTGGAGGGTGGAACCCACTTACCCCATGATGTGCTGTTGGAATCCTAGAACATGGGGCATCTAGGTGGCACAGTGGATAGAGGACCGGCCTTGAAGTCAGGTGGACCTGAGTTCAAATCCAGCCTCAGACCAAACACTTGACACTTACTAGCTGTGTGACCCTGGGCAAGTCACTTAACCCCAATTGCCAAAAAAAAAAATCCTAGAACACTGAAGACTTTGGGGATCTGCTAATCCAAGACCTTTGTTCTTATAGAGGAGGAGGCTGAGGCCCAGAGAGGGCAATGATAACACTCATGCACATTTCTACCAAACTCATTCAAGGTCTCCTGATGAGTTAGTAGCCAAGCTTGTTACTCATGGGAGCACCCTTTTGGTCTTTCCTTCCTTCCTTCCTTCCTTCCTTCCTTCCTTCCTTCCTTCCTTCCTTCCTTCCTTCCTTCCTTCCTTCCTTCCTTCCTTCCTTCCTTCCTTCCTTCCTTCCTTCCTCCCTCCCTTCCTTCCTTCCTTCCTCCCTCCCTTCCTCACTCCCTCCTTCCCTCCCTCTTTCTTTGGCATTGCCCAGGGTTACACAACTAAGTGTCTGAGGTTGCATTTGAACTCAGGTCCTCCTGACTCCAGAGCTGGTGCTTTATCCACTGTGCCACCTCGTTGCCCCTGCTTTACATTCCTTAGTATCTAGAACTGGAAAGGGCCTCAGAGGCTAATCAGTCCAACCCCATCATACCATGAGTGAGGAAACTGAGGCGGTGAGGAGGTTAAATGAGCTGCCCATGGTCATGTAGGCATTTAAAGTCCTTTATCATCTGCTTCTGTCCTCCTTCTCCAAGCCGCCTTCCATTTCAGCTGGCCTCCTTACTGTGGTCTGGACAGAACATTCCCTCAGGCCAGTCCTCATACCTGGAACACCCTCCTTTTGAACCTCTTTGCTTCCTTTGAGGCCCAGGCCAAGTGTCACCCCATCTGTGCGGCCTTTTCTGCTGAACCCTTCCCCCCGCTACTGCCCTGTCCACCCCTCACCCCCACCCCTTTCTGTCTTTGTACTTCCCATGGCTAACGATCAATCAGTCAACCAGTGAGCCATCATATTTGCCTACTGTGTGCTGGTTACAAGCACAGGGAATGATGCAATCCCTACTTGTAAAGAATGTACATTTATAATGAAAGAGACAAAAAAAAAGTCTGTGTAAAATACATATTCAGCCTAAATATGAAGTTAACAACCACAAATAGATGCGAAGTAGTTAGTATCAGACAGCTGGGGAGGGGAGGGAGGGCACTAGCCCTTGAGAGTAGGGCAGCATCAGGGAATGGCCTGGCCTCATGCAGAAGAGGCCTCATCTTGAAGGCGGGCAGAGGGAAGGAGCAAGAGCATTCCAGGCCCGGGCCGGGGAATGGGAGGTGGAGAGAATCCAGCCCCTTGGGCTCCACTGAGGAGTGTGGGAGGGAAGGATGCATAATGAGGCTGGAAAAAATGAAGTTGGGGCCAAGTTGGGCTAAGCAGAGGAGCTTGCATCTGATCCTGGAGGCAAGAGGAAGCCACGAGTTGGGAGTCATGTGGCCAGACTTGTTTAATGAAAATGACTTTGGCAGAAGTGTGTAGGGTGGATTGGGGTGATGAGAGGCTTGAGGGAGGGATGGATTAGGAGGCTGATGCCTTAATCTAGGTGAGAGGTGAGGGGGGGCCCGAATCCAGGTTAGGGAGGTGGGAACCAACAGAAGGGGTCAGATGGAGAGAGGCTGTGAAGATTTGGCCCGTGATTGGAGATGGTGGGGGGGTGAGGGCTACTGAGGGCATTAGTTGCTTAAAAAAATGCTTTTTTAATGACCTCACTTAGCAAAGAGTCAGCCATATTGCCATAAGGCCAAGCTGGAAGAGACCGCCGTGGTCATCCCTCTTTTTTACAGATGAGGAAACTGAGGCAGACAGGGGAGCAGCTTGCCCTAGGTTATCCAGTTGGTAAACAGTAGAGCAGGGCCTGGAAACCTGACATTCCCAGCCTGCTAGGTTCTCTCTCCCAGACCCTTCTTTCCACCTCTGGGCTCTCCAAGGTGGCATCCCCCCTTCCCCTAGCCGGACTGGGCCGCCTGGAAGTCTGTGCTCTGTCAGCACCTGGAGAGCAGAGACTCTGCAGCTCAGCACCCCTTTATAGGACTTAGTGCCTCAGGATGCCAGGGAGGAAGATGTGGCGTGCTGGTGGGATGGAAGAGATTGGTGGGGAGGCTGGGAATTCGTCAGCATCCACCTGGCTCTGGTTGAGGGAGAGGTCAGCAAACAGTGGCTGTGCTGGACGTGTATCTAACAAATTATAGAAATCTCTCTGATTAGAGAGGAAGATTCAGTCTGTGGGGTGGGTGGAGGGAGCCTAGGAGACCTGGTACATTGTGGTGAAATAACGGCCGGTGGGCACAGGAGGGCTCTCGCCGTGGGCTCCCTGGCCCACCTCCTCCAGACTCATCACCCCCTTCTGCTTCTCCCCTGGCCTGGGATGCCCTTTCCTCCGTCATCCTTCAAGCCCTAGTTCTGGGCTCGCCTCTCTCCTGCAGCCTTCCCCGATGCCCTCAGCCCTTTGCCACGACTCCCACGGTCCATTTAATCACATTGCACGGAACCCCGTGGATCATCCAGCATCTTTGTTCAGTTGTACATTTGGAAGGGGGATTATATCAGCTCCATGAAGGGCAAGACCCTCTCAGTTTTCTCTTTGTAGCCCCAGCACAAAGTAGACACTTGGTAAAATAATAAGTTAACATTTTAAGTTAACATTTGTTAAGTGTCTACTGTGTGCCGGGCACTGGGCTAAGCATTTTACAATTATTATCTCATTTGATTCTCACGATAACCCTGGGAGGTAGGGCTATTATTAGCCTCATTTTACAGATGAAGAAACTGAGGCAGACAGACGTGGAGTGACTTGCCCCAGGTCACACCTCTAGGAAGTGTCAGAGGCAGGATTCAAACCCATCTTTTCCCAGCTTGCCACACACAGAGGTATCAAAGTACAATAATTCACATGTGCCATTTTAGCATCGACCCTGGTACAGGCTGGTACTCGTGCATGCCAGAAAGAAGGAATTCTGGATTTGGAGTCAGAACTTCATTTGTTTTGGGGGGAGTGTGGGAAAAGTTTGTGGGAGCTCTGAAGGCCGAGCTAGACAGAGGACTAACTTGAACCTGGGTTCAAATGCTGGCTTTACCACTTGCAAAGTGACTTGGGAAAGTCACTTTGACTCTGGGCCTCAGTTTCCCCATCTGTACAATGAGGATATTGGCCTGGATGGCCACTGAGGCCCCTTCCACCTCCAGCTCCATAATCTGAAGACCTGGTTTGGAATCTCCTCTCTTTCTCTTCTTACCTCTGTGACCTGGGGCCAATCACTTAATTTCCTCATCTATAAAATATGGAGGCTGGACAATGACCTTTGAGGTCCTTCCCAGTTCTCAATCTGTTGCCCTATGATCCTTGAACTAGATGACCCTCCAGCTCTGACAATCCAGGCAGGCTTCGCAGAGGAGGTGATCCTGGTGTTGGGTCTTGAAGGAAGGTTAATACTTAGACAAGTGGAGGGAAGGGGGAAGGTGGTCAAGAGGACTTCAGATCCCAGGATGGGGGGGTACATCTTGTCTCTGTGCCAGGAAGCTTCCATTGCCCAAGTTCTGTGAGTCTGTGAAGGCCTGTCATTTCCAAGTGCCTCAGTTTCCCCATTTGTGAAAAAAGTGGGTTGAATGCAATTATCTCTACCATCCCTTCTATCTTTATATTTGGTGAACCTGTAATCTTAGGATTCTACATTCTTTTGGGGCGAGATCTGTGTCTTGTACCCCCCACTCCTCGTTGCTGGCATCGGGGCTAGCCAGTTCCACAGATGCTCGGTAACTGTTGATTGAATGGAATTTTGCTTTTGAAATCTCTTCCTTGGCCATTGGTTAGGAGAATAGAGCTTGGGCTCAGTACAGTGGGGGGAAGCAAAGGGGAGAGGGGCAGCTAGAAAGCAGTCAGGGTGTGGCCATTCTGGCAGGACCTTTTATTAGGACCTGCTGATTTTGGTATTCTTAGTACGCGCCTGGTGGGGAAAGGAAATCTGAGCCCCTTGAAGGTGGTATTTGGCCTTCTAAAAATAAAGATGGGAGGGGGTGAGGACTCTGGGACAGAGATGACCTAAAGTGGTCCTGGATCAAATGTTCAGTGGGGGAGGGGGGGTGTCGTGTCATTTTTCCAAATTGAAATCAATGACACATGTCACGGCTAAAGCTGCCTGAGGAGTCAGGAGCCTGGACACCCACTGGTCACTGTGAGCAGCCCATGATTTGTCCTCTTACAGTGTCAGCTTCCTTATCTAGAAAATGACTGGCTTGGAATCACTTTATCTCTGAGCTCCTTTCCAGCCCCTACCTTCTGTGTCCCAAGGTTCCTCTGACATTCCCTGTTCTGAGGCGCCTCCCAGCTTTGACATTCCCTGTTCCAAGGCTCCTCCAAGCTCTGACATTCCCTGTTCTAAGGCCCCTCCCAGCTCAGAGATTTCCTTTCAGTTTTAAAACTCATTGAATCTTTGGCAAAGGTTTTAGGCAAGGTTTTGCCTGAGCTGTCTGACCAGGAAGGCAGAGAGAGAGCTAGAGAGATGTGGGAAGCCTTGTTCTGGTTCCACTGATTCTCACTCACCTTAGCTAGGCCCAAAAGAACCCGGAGAGTTTGTGAGCCTCCGTTTGTCTCTGTTGCTAAACAGCAGGAGGGTCCCCAGAAATAAACTGTACGAGGGATGTTTGGGCGTGTTCGGTTTCTACAAAAGAATAATATTTGCCTCTTTTGGCTGCAGCTGAAAGCAGCGTTTCCATGAGCACCTCTGGGAGGTAGAAGGATGCTGTTGGCCAAGAAGCATGATGGTTTTTCCAAAAAGGCTTCATGAATTATGTGATGCTGCTGAGGTGTGAGAGGGAGCTCTATATGGAAATGTTAAGCCTCCCTCTCTTTACTGTATCTGGGGCCATGAGTTAAGAGTGACTTGGAGGTTGTTTTCAGAAGGTCTTCTAAAGTTCTGGGTTGTTGCTTATGGATCAAAGAAGGAGAGAACATCAGAACACGAGATGTTAGAACCCTAAGAGCCTCCGAGACATAAAACATCAGATCTAGGTGCAGGGAAATCTTAGATTGTAGCATGGCAGAGCTAGGAGGGATCCTCAAACAGAGAATGTCAGGGCTGGGAGGGCCTTAGAACAGGGAAGGTCAGGGCTGGGAGGGGCCTTAGGGGATGTCAGAGCTGGGAGAGGCCTTAGAACAGGGGATGTCAGAGCTGGGAGGGGCCTGAGAACAGGGGATGTCAGAGCTGGGAGAGGCCTTAGAACAGGGAATGTCAGCACTGGGAGGGGCCTTAGAACAGGGCATGAATGTGAAGAACTGGGAGGGGCCTGAGAACAGGGAATGTGAGGGCTGGGAGGGGCCTGAGAACAGGGAATGTCAGCACTGGGAGGGGCCTTAGAACAGGGAAAGAATGTGAAGGACTGCCTTAGAACAGGGAAAGTCCAAAGTGAGAAGGACCCTGGAGTATGGAATATTGGAGCCAGGAAGGATTTTATACATAAATCCAGTCCAACCCCTTCATTTTATGGAGGGGGAAACTGAGGCCAAAGAAATGACTTATTAAAAAGAAGTGATTTCATTATCAAAGTCATGAAAGAGAAACTATCTCCAAAAACTGTCACACTACTCTAAAACACCACCGCCAGAATAGAACAAAATGCTTTGCTATAAATCTGGAAATATACTCCAAAGGATGGGGACGTCTCTAGAAATAGCTGCCCCCTTTGACTTCAAGCCTCATGTGTGGATTCTTTGGCCTGGAGGGCAGGGCTGCCCCAGGGAGGGGCATGGCCAGCTTTCAGTATGGAGCCCTTCTCCCTCCCAAACATTTGTTTCCAGGTAAAATCAGCTTAAAATGATCCATCTGGAAAACGAGAGGGTTGGAGTGAATGGTTTCTAGGGTTCCTTTCTCCTCGGACACACTATGGTTCGGTGACCCTCTGAGTCAGTCAGGTTGGCCTTGATGAGAAAAGGCTCTTGGGCGGTCAGCTTTCTTTGCCTAAAATTTAGAGTGGTCCAAGGAGGAAACCAAACCTGTGCCTGTTGCCACAAGGTACCACTCCTCCCTCAGCGAGGCTTCCCCTCTACATCCCCTTTTGTGATGGACTGTGTGAGAGGCAGACAGGCATTGATGTTGCTGGAGGTCTGGGGGTCCCCCTTCTCCCAAGGGCTCCTTCTCTGAGCTTGGCCCTCCAGAAGGCCGGCACCTGGGCCCTGGGGATGGCGCTGGCCGAGAGGCCTGCTGATGTCCCCACACTCACCATAGCGACTACGCTTGTTAGCACATTTACCAGCCAGGAGCAAGAAATGGCCCAGACTGTTCTTAGCACGGAACCTTCTGAAGCTCTGTCTCCCACCCGGAGAGCTCCCTCCAGGAAGACAAATAATGTGCAACCCAACCCCCGCCTCTCCTGAAAAACTGTGAATGTTTATTTCTGTCATTTGGGGTAATGCATCCCCAGAGGAGCCAATGTGTCTGTACTCGATCTGTCCCCTTTCGGCTGAGCGCTCTTCTCAATGGATGACTCAGGCCCATGGTGAAGAGAGGCCCTGCTGAGCCTGGGGTAGCAACACCCTGTGGCATTTATATCTTTGATCGACTTCCCTCGGATGCTTTGTGTCTATACTTTAGATAGCGTTCAGGGGACCTATGTCCAGAGCAGGCCGTCTGGAGGATTGAAGCTTGGTGGAGTGGCAGGAACCCCTAGGTTGGCCTCTGAGGGTCTGGATTCAAATTCTGGCACTGTTATTCTCTGCCTGGGTGACCTCATCACCTATCGGAGCTTCTGCCTCCCCATCTGGAAAATGCAGGGTTTGGATTAAACGGCCTGTCAACTGTGCCGTAACAAAGGTTGTCCAAAGCCGAGTGTCTGGTGTCTTGGACAACAGATTTACTGTGTCTTGGTGACATTCAAGTTCCAACACTGTGGTGGGCCCCTTGAACACAAAGACAGGAATGGAAATGGCTACCTTCAAGGAGCTTTAATTCTATTGGGGTTGGGAGAATTCAGCCTGGAAGCAGAGAAATCAATACAAGTATGTGAAAAATCTATAGCTGCTATAGCTGGAGCAGTTGGGGTAGGAGAGCACTTACCAATGAGGAAGGGCAGCTAGGTGGCACCATAGTGTGTAAAGTGCAGGGCCTGGAGTTCCGAAGACTCATCTTCATGAGTTCAGATCTGGCCTCAGACGCTTACTAGCTGGGTGGCCCTGGGCAAGTCACTTTACCCTGTTGGCCTCAGTTTCCTCATCTGTCAAATGAGCTGGAGAAGGAAATGGCAAATCACTCTAGGATCTTTGCCAAGAAAACCCCAAATGGGGTGACTAAAAAATGGCCGAACAGTGAACCAGTGGAGAAATCAGTAGGATATGCTTTGAGGGAAAGGATTTTTCTGGATAAATAAATCTGCTTTGCTATCTTTGACACCAATAAAGAGGCTTAACAATGGGGCATATACTGTTTGGTGTATGCATTTGAGTAGAAATTATTCGCTGGGTGGAGTACTCAGGCTCTTTCAAGTTTCGTGATACCTGCCATCATTTTATTTGTTTTCTTGGGTGTGGGAGAAGCTATCCGGAGCTAGCTAGAGGCCCTGTCGGTTGAGGTCCCGGGCACCCAACCCGGCCCTGACACTTCCTGCCTCCATGGGAGCTGAGTCAGGGCTGGGTGGTCTCTGAGCTCCCTTCCAGTTCTGAATCTGATCCTCTGAATTCCCTTCAGGGGCCTCTCCTCCTCTGTTGCCTTCTCCATGGAAAGGGGATTGGCCTTTGGGCAGGGGACCCACCGTTCCACTCCTGGCGCTGTGATCCTGGGCTAGTCCCTTCTCTTCAGAATAAGAGGATTAGACCAGGTGCCTCCAGAGGTCAATTTTAGCTCTAAAACCATGACCTTGTCTCTTACAATTCCAGCTGGTTGTGTGACCTCAGACTAGTCTTTTGACTGCGTCTGGCCTCAGTGTTCTTATCTATAAAACGGGAGGGTTTGACTCTGAGATGGCCTCTGTTGATGGCCAGCAAGGCCAGCCCGGATCCCCACCATTACGGAATCAGCTAGGTCTTCCTTACCCTGGCCTAGCAAACAAGTCAGGAACGGTGATCAAGGCTATAGTAGTGGCAGCTATGCCTAGCCTGGAACACAAGGCAGCCCATCTGACCCTGAGCCTTACCGAGGGTATTGCATTGCATCCACCCGCCCCTCTAAGAGGAGGAGGGGCAGTGGGGGAGGACTTGGGAGGGGCTTCTTCCTAAAAACCAGGCTGGGTAAAGGAGAGGGAGACAGAGACAAAGAGAGACAAGAGATAGAGAGAAACAGAGAGATACACACATGAGAGAGAGACAGACAGACACATAGAGACGAGAGACAGAGACCGAGAGAGATAGAGGAGACAGAGTAAGAGAAAAGAGAAAGGAAAGAGACACACACACACACACACACACACACACACACACACACACACACACAGAGCAAGAGCAGCAGACAACCTCCCCTTGCCCCCTACATTAGCTCCTTATGTGAATGAAGTCATACCATGTACTGAAGGAAGCCAGGCCCCTGGGGCACAACTAGAGCCAGGGAAGCCTGTCCCTGGGCCAAGGTGGGTATAAAACCCTGCCCCCCTCATGCCAGGCTTGATAAAAGGCTGATCTTTGCGGGGAGGGGCAATTTGCAGGGTTTAGCACCTTAACTCTGACTGGTGATTTTGGGAATCCCAGAGAGTGCACTAGCTTCATAAACATAGAGTACTGGACACACCCTGACCTTTTTGAGCTATTTTCCCAGCATAACAATAATAGCAAACTTTTATGTAGGCCTTGAAGGTTCACAAAGTACTTTCTCCATCGCAACCCTGTGAGATATTGTGGGATTTGGCATTGAAGAGACCGGGGGCTAGGACCGTGTCACTGACGCTCACTAGTTGTATGGGAAGTGCTAAGAGAAAGAGGAGGTGAGGAGGGAGAGCCCTCCAGGTGAGGGGCACAGTATAGGCAAAAACACGTAGGGAGGAAATAGAGTTCTGTATGTCAGGTACAGCTAGCTGTTGGCTTTGATTAGAATGGAGAATGCACAGAGGGGAACGATGTGAAGGGAGAAGAGAATGTTCATTTTCCAAGGATAAAATAGTTCCTAAAATAGGAGCTGACAGTACACTAGTGTTACTAGCAGGCGTGGCCTCTGCATTGCAGGAAACTGGGGGAAGTGTTGTCTCAGGCTCCATGATTAGCCATTGTCAGTAGGGATGGGGGCTGACCCAAATGAGATATACAGGTGAAAGCTAGATTGTCTGTCTCCCCAGGAGAGTTGAGGTCAGTGTATTCCCGGACTGATGTTGACCTCATTGGTCATGCAAACACTTAGATGGACAGCAATTGCTCCAAATAGAAATGGATTCAGCAAAGGGGCAGAACGGGGTTGTTCACTGGAAGGGCTGATCTGTGACCAGGTCCTGTTTATTTTAAAATTTTTGAGAGGAGGGAGAACTTCAGGGGGAGAATGAATGAATGAAATATATTTATTAAGTGATTGCTGTGTGCCAAACGTGTTCAGCACTGGGGCTATAAATCCAAAAGCAAAGACAGTCTCTGCCCTCAAAATAATACCTACCAAGTACCTACTTTGTCATCACAGATTGAGTAAGGCACTCTGGGGGAAAATCAGCGTAAGACATGGCCTGTGCTTTCAAGGAGCTTATTAGAATAATTAGGTGGAAAGATAACATAAATTAGTGTTATGTGACATGACAAGACTGTCATGAGACATGAGTGACTCAAATATTCTGCAATTATCTGTGACTTCATTGGTTTGAGAGTTTCCTTCAGTGATATGGGTCACAACCCGTCTGCGATGCATCCATCTATCCATTCAGGCGTCCATCTTTCTGTCCACCCCCTTCTATCCATCCATGTGTCCATCTGTCTGTCCACACGTCCATCTATCCATCCATGCATCCATCTATCCATCCATGAATCCATCTATCCATTCATGTGTCTGTCCATCCATTCATGCATCTGTCCGTGCGTCCCTCAATCCGCCTGTCCATCCATCTATCCACCCATCCATCCATCCATCCATCCATGCCCTGCCCATCCTGTATGACTCTTTTCCATGTCCTCCCCCAAATTCCCCATATGGTGCCTTCCGCCATGTTGGAAGCCATTCTTTCTTCTGACGCATGAGCAGCACATCTAAAGAACAGGACTGGAAGTTCAGAGGGAGATCAGTTGCAGGTGGGCTTCCTGGAGGAAGTTCAGTTGGCCCTTAAATACTTAGAGTTTGGACTGACACTTTGATTTAAAAAATGCTGTGGCTAGAAGTAGAGGTCATCTCATCATAGGATCAGAGAGCAATTATTGTGGAGCTAGAAAGAACCTCAGAGGTCATCTAGTTCAATGCCCTCATTTTTCAGATGGGGAAACTGAGGCTCAGAGATGTGACGAGTCTACACAGGCAGTAAGTAGCAAAGCAGGATTTTGAAGTCCAGAAATCATGGGATTGTTGCTTTGGAGGAGAGGAAACCTTAGAGCCCATCTGATCTAATCACCACGTTTTTTATAGTTGAGGAAACTGAGGCCCAGAGCCTAGTTTGGCTGGAGAAAGACTTCATGTAATAACAATGATAATGATGATGACTGATGTTTATATAATATTTTAAAAGCATTTAGATACATTATTTCACTTGAGCCTTACAATACCCCATAAATAAAGCCTACATTATTATTACCCCATTTTACAGTTTAGGAACTTGAGATTCAGATTAGCTGAAATGACTTACCCAAGGTTACACAAGTGAAATTTGGGTCTTCTTGACTTCAAGTACAACACTCTATCCACAGTCTCACTGTCTTTCTAGGGAGAGGAGATATAGGGAAATAAAACTAGAAAGGTATGTTGAGGCTAGCTGGGAGAGGGCCTTCAGGGCCTAGCTAGACTTTATCCTCTAGGCAGGAGGGAAAGATTTTGAAATAAGAAATGAAAAACGATTCCCAATGGATTGTTATCCTATTAAACCAAAACAGGCCATGCTACCAGTTCTGCCGTGTGGCTCTGGGTAGGTCATTTCCTTCTCTGGGCCTCGTTTTCCTCATCATCAAAATGAGATTGGCATATTCCAGTTCTGTCATGACTTTTGGTGATCCTTTTTTTCTTTTTTAAAGCTATGTTCAAATCCACAGACCTTTCCTGGCTGTGTGACCCTGTGCATGTCACAACCTCTCCGTGCCTTGTTTCTTCATCTGCAAAATGGCAGAGTGGGAGGAGTGAGGGGATTGGACTCAGTGGCCCCTAAGGTCTCCTCAGCTCTGAATCTATGGTTCTGTGATTCTTGTGAACCGAGGTTAAGAGCCCCCATCCCATGGCAAGATGTGACCGTGACAATCATTTCTGCTCATTCATAACCTCTCACACTGTGTCCTCGAAATTGCATTCTTATGTTTGCCACCTGGACTTTTCCTCCCTTCCTAAGCTGGGATAATCTCCCTGACTGTGGCCTTGAACCTGATGAGCCCATGGGCCAGGGGGTTCTTGGGTGTACTTGCCAGGGCCATGAGCTGGTTGGGGTCATGGCGGGAAGGGGCCCAGGGTCACTTCCTGCTCTCATGTCCGTTTTCCCCTTTGTCTCTGCAGGATCAGCTCAAACAGTGTTTCTCGAGGCAGCCCCCGGAGGCCAAGGACACGGACACCCTGGTGCAGGAGAGTGATAGCCAGTATGGGACCTGGAACGATCCTCGGCAGAGTGGGGAGAGGTAAGATGGTGGACTGGTGGGGCTCAGCCCTTGCCTACTGGCTGGAGAGTAAGTAATCTGGGTCTGAGTCAAGCATCAGACCGTAGCTTCTCTGAATCTGGAGAACCTGAGTTCAAATCCAGCCACAGGAACTTGCTAGCTGTATAACTCTGGGCAAATCACTTAACCTTTCTCTGCCTCAGTTTCCTCACCTGTAAAATAGGGATTATAAAGGCATCTACTTCCCGGAGTTATTGTGAGGATCAAATGAGATAATATTTGTAAAGCTTAGCCCAGCATCTTGTACATAGTAGGCCCTTGAATAAATGTTCTCTTCTCTTCCCAAATCCAAGTGTTTCCAACTCTTTCTGGTCCATCTCCTACCTGCAGTTGTCAATTCACTTCAACAAGTACTCTTTAAAGTGCCTACTAAGGAAGTATGTTTAATATAATTTTACGTGTATAATCTATATCAGATTGCGTGCTGTCTTCTGGGGGGGGAAGGAAGGGAGGGAGAAAAAAATGTGGAACTCAACATCTTATTAAAGTGAATGTAGAAAAATTTTAAAAAATAATAATTTTTAAAAGAAAAGTGCCTACACTTAACCCCAGCTGCCTAAAAAGAAAAGAGCCTACCAAGTGCTGGATACAGTTCCAGGTACAAAACTGAATCAGTCACTACTCCCAAGGAGCTTTCCTTCTATTATAGGACACAACATGTAAACATCCAAGTATATACAAATTAATTATTCGATCAGAAACATCTATTAAGCACCTACTGTGTGTAAGGCTCTAGGTATACAAAGACAGCCCTTGGGGTGTTTACATTCTAACAGGAAAGACAACATGCACAAAAATAGAGGTGTCTGTGAACTAATGGGGGCAGCTAGGGAGCGCCATACTGCACAGAATACCTGGCTTGGATTTCCTGAGTTCAAATCCAGAACCAGACACTTACCAGCTGTGTGCCCCTGGGCAAGTCACTTCACCCTGTTGGCTTCAGTTTCCTCCTCTGTAAAATGAGCTGGAGAAAGTAATGGCAAACCACTCCAGTACCTTTACCAAGAAAACCCCAAATGGGGTCACGGAGAGTCGGACACAACTGAAAAATGATTGGACAAAAACAATGTCAACTAATTGATCCACAAGCACATATTAAGCCCCTACTGTGTGCCAGGCACTGTGCTAAAGATGTAAGCTCCTCACCGATTGGAGGGTCTCCGGCTAAACGGATTCCTCGTCTTTATACATGAAGCCCAACTGGCCTGGAAATAACCAGTCACTATGCCCATAACTTGCAGCTCCTCCTTAGAGACTAGATTCCCCCCCCCCCCCCCCCGTAATGACAGACTGGAATGAGATCTGAGGAGTGTTCCTCTCCAGCGAGCTGTCATGATTGCCAATCACACTTAACACCACCAAAAAATGCTGCAGTCATGCTCTCTTCACATGGGAAATTGCTCCTTAAAATAGCAGGAAAGAATGGGACGCAGCCCCCTGAGGGGTCAGGCCTGCTCCCAAAGCCAGCAGGGTGATGGAAAAGCAGGGACGCTTCTGGCCCACAAGCCTGGGCTTTGGGCTTTCCAAGGGCCTGCTCAGAAATCAGGTCTTTAAGGAAACTGTCAGTCAAGCTAAGAGTGTACAGCTGAGGTTTGACTTCCAGTCAGGCCTTGAGGCGTCATTAAGTATTCACTAAGTACTCAGTGAGTCGGCAGCACCTTGGGCTGGACACAGTTCCTGCCCTCCAGGCTTATGATCTATAGCAGCCACCTATATTAAGGGTACTCTACTAGACAAAGCAGAGAGGGTGAGAGATTTGGAATCACAAAATATAAGGTGTTCAGAAGGGAACTTAGAACACAGGATGTCAGAGCTAGAAACAGCCTCAGAACATGGGATGTCAGAGCTAGAAACAACCTCAAAACAGGGAATGTCAGAGCTAGAAACAGCCTCCAAATGGGGAATGTCAGAGCTGGGAGGGGCCTCGGAACAGGGGATGTCAGAGCTGGGAAGGATTACCAGGATATTTTATTTGATTTTATTCTTAATATGATAATGATACTTGTAGGGATTATTTGATTTCCTTGGTCCCACATCGTCATTATTCGCTTGAGTTGTATGTCTCATTAGTTACTTTTTGGGGTATCTGTTATATTTATGTTTCTTGTCTCCGTTGTGAGAATGTAAGCTTCCATGTTTTGGGTCTCTGCCCAGAATGCCTAGTGGAGTGTTTTTCACATATTGGGTGCTCTGCATGGTCTCAGTTGACTGATAAGAATTAGGGCAAAGAAATCTATTAATTTGTTGTTGTTCTTCAGTTGTATCTAATTCTCCATGACCCATTTTGGGGTTTTCTTGGCAGAGATACTGGAATGACTTGTCATTTCCTTCTCCAGCTCATTTTACAGATGAGGAAACTGAGGCAGACAGTGTAAAGTGGCTTGCCCAGGGTCACCCAGTGTCTGAGGCCAGATTTGAACTCAGGAAGATGAGTCTTTCTGATTATAGGCCCAGTGCTCTATTCACTGTGCCACCAGCTGCCCCCGTTAATATTAAGCCCATAAGCAGATAGGATACCTGGAGGCCCCTGTTGACCCATTTATTGTTGAAATTAATGTGATTGATCATGAATCAGTAGGTGAGCTGACCAGCTCCCCTGTAGTTCCCATGGGGAGAACATATTAGTTGGTAGCTGCCAATATGGCCCCTTCCCCTCCAGAGAGTGAAAAATGGGTCTGCAGGAAAAAAACTGAGGGTCCTATGCTATGTCCCCTAAATCTAACAAAGGGAGGTGAAATCTTGCTGAGGCACAGGAGGAGAGCGTTGGAGGTCTCTTGGTAACACACGTGGCTTCAATCCAAGGCTTCCTGGAAGAAATCAGATTTTAATGTCTTGGCTTATTTCCAGTCTAACCCACGCTTCATTCAGCAAACCAGTGGTTTCCTTTTGTCTCAGTGTTACCAGTTGTGATGGGCATGAGCCTCCAGTAGAGATCTCGGGCATGAAGGTTGTCATTCTCTGTGAAGATTTTCATAGTTGGATTTTGTATAAGACCGGTAACCCTACATGAGATCCCCAGCCAGAGCCTGTGGCTAACAGTCATGAGATCGGCTCTGTTACTGACTAGCTGTGTTTCCTTGGGCAAGTGTGGAGCACTCGGAGGACTCTTTCTTTCTCTCTAACAGGGATGAAGTGGAGTGGATAGATTCCCATGAGCCAGGTGCTCATGGGATACAGAGAAAGGCCAAAGAAAGTGCCCACTCTTGGGAAGCTGACAGTCTAAGGGGGGAGATCACATGACCCCAACTCCATACAAACAATACATAGATGGGAGAAAAGGGGGTAGTCTCAGAGGGAAGGCACCAAGATTAAGGAAGACTAGGGAAAGATGTCTTGTAGAAGGTGGGGTTTTAGCTGAGAGTAGAAGGAAGCCAGAGAAGCCAGGAAGGAGAGATGATTTGGGAGACAGTTCCAGGCATGGGGTTAGCTGCAAATACTTGGAGTGGAAGGTGAGTGTCTTGTTTGAGGAACAGCAACAAGAAGGCACATGGAAAAGAGTAATGGTGTAAAAAGACTAGTAGCAAGTTAGGAGGGACCAGCTTGTGTGGTGTACAGACATCCCCGTCTGGAGGCAGGATGACCCAAGTTCAAATCTTGCCTCAGATACTTCCTAGCTGTGTGATTTTGAGTAAGTCCCTTAAGCCTCTTTGCCTCAGTTTCCTCATCTGTCAAATGAGCTGGAGAAGGAAATGGCAAACCACTCCAGTATCTCTACCAAGAAAACCCCAAGTGGAGTCCTGAAGAATCAGACACAACTGAAAAACAGCTGAATAATGAAATGTGCCAGGCACTCTGCTAAGAGTCGATCATTGACTAGGACTTGAAGGGACCCAGCCTTCTAGATAGAGGGTTTAAGTGACTTGTCCCCCAGGCCACACATGACTGGGTCATCTTCAGGCGCGAGGCTAGCTCCCGTCAGCATCCCCTACCTAATCCAATTCATCGCACATTCACAAAGCACCAAATACGTCCAGATGCAGTGCTAGGCAACGAAGATGCCCAGGCAAAAATGAAAGCCGTGCAAGCTATTGGGAGGTGGGAAACAGTACATATGTAGAAAATTAAATCCAAACGGTATACACGACAATTTTGGGGCATGGGCAAATGTGGTAGAATTAGGCTTCTTGTGGAAAGTGGCCTTATAGCTGATCCTTGAAGGAAGCGAGTATTTTATGATGTGGAAGAAGAAGGGATTGCATTCCAGGCATGAGGCATGGCCTGAGCGAAGGCCTGGAGACAGGAGATGGGATGTTGTGTATAAGGACCAGCAGTTTGGCCAGTGTGTGGACTGAGCCTGGAAAGATAGGCTTTCAATGCCAAACAGAGGAGTGTGTATTTGAGCCTAGAGGCAGGGGGCACTCTGTTGCTTCTTGGGTAGGAAAGTGCCGTGGTTAAGGGAAAAGGCTCCAGGGTTAAGGGGTTTAAAAATGTGTTTGAAGATATGTACTGGTTGGTCTCCTTTGGAAACAGCTCCCCCTGGTGTCCTTTGGAGGCGGAGCATGTAGTCCGGTTGATAACAGTGTTGGTAGCTACTATTGTGGTGTAGTGCCACCTACTGGTCACAGAGGAGCACTCAACCTGACCTTGGCCTCCTTGAATGGGTTCAGTTCAGAAATGACAAACAGTGAAATAAAATATTTTGGATTTCTTAAGTATTTCTCTATGTTCTCTATAGGAAGTCAGCTTTATTTGAGTTGTACTTTATGCCCAGATTGAGGAAATAGTCATTTTTTTCAGGGCAAGCTTGTTGGTAAACTGCCCACCTGGTATTCCTGGCCCAATGGATTCTCTAGTTATAAAATCATAAAATATCAAAACTGGGACATCTTTTAGGACATGGAATATCAATGATGTGAAGGCCTTAGGAGCAGAGAATGCTAGAAGTAGGAAAGACCTTACAACATCGAACATCAAAGCTAGGAGAGGCCTTAAAACAGGGGATGGAAGAGCTGGGAGGGGCCTTAGAACAGGGAATGTCAGAGCTGGGAGGGGCCTTAGAACAGGGAATGTCACAGCTGGGAGGGCATTTAGAACAGTGAATGTAAAAGCTGGAGGTGGGGGAAATGTTAGAACCAAGAATGTTAGGGCTGGGAGGACCTTTAGATCCATAGACTAAGATACTATGAGAAGTAGAGGGACCCTTAGTGACCCTGTCATCCTCCTCTCTTATTTTCCAAAGAAGGGGGGAGACGCGAAGCCCCCTGAGGGGATGTGAGCTGCCCAAAGTTGGTTGCTGTTAAGTCTGACTCTCTGGGGCCCCATTTGGGGTTTTCTTGGCAGAGATACTGGAGTGGTTTGCCATTTCCTTCTCCCGCTCATTTTATAGATGAAGAACTGAGGCAAATGTAGCCATTATTATTATTATTACTACTACTACCACTACTACTACTATTACTTTTTAGCTAGAAATTCTGATCTTTTTATTATCAATAGTGATAAGTGCTCTTAATGATCTGCATTATAAGCAATAAAATGGGTCCCTTCTGCCTTTGAAAAAAGTTATTATTAATAATATAATCAAAAAGTATGTTTAATATATAATTTTAATAATATATTTAATAAATATGACTTTAACACATAATAATAACTTTAAGGTTTGCAGAGCACTTTCATGCATCTCATCTTATTTGGAGACAATATTTCCCAGGGAGGTGGGTGCTGTTATTGTCCACATTTTACAGTTGGGGAAACTGAGGCAGAGGTTAAGCAACCTGCCCAGGGGTACATAGCTAGTCAGTGGTTAAGGATGGATTTGAACTCAGCTATTCCTAACTCCAAGCCCAGCTCTCTGTGCACAGTGCCTAGTTGCCTACCCCGTTAGTGTTTTTCAATATTTTGCTGATAACCAGTTTAGCACTGGGTCTGTCCACTTGCCCAGCTCCTTTTATTTTCAGCCCTTCTTCTTCCTTAAGTAGCATCCATCATTGTAAAGATATGGGGTAGGAGATAGCTAGGTGGTGCAGTGGATAGAGTACCAGCCCTGGAGTCAGGAGGACCTGAGTTCAAATCTGGCCTCAGGCACTTGACACTTAGCTGTATGGCCCTGGGCAAGTCACTTAACCCCATTGCCTAGCCAAAAAAAAAAAAAAGATATAGGGTCACAGAATCTTAGCCTTGTCCAAGACCTCAGAGTCTACCTAATCCAAAGCCAAACCTGAATGGGCATCCTTCTGTGACATCGCCACCAAATGGACCTTCAGCCTCACTTTGACCCTTCCGAAAGAGCTCATTTCACTCATTGGCTGTTGCTGTTTTTAGGAAGTTCTCCCATATGTTAAGTTGAAATCTTCCACGACTGCCCCGTGGGACTAAGTCAAACAAGTCCAGCCTCTAGGGCATCTCTCACACATGCCCTGTGTAGCCCAGTTACTTGCGATCCTAGCTGGAGCTTATCTCGTTGACCTGGGTTTCCCCCACAGTGCTCAGGACACCTATTAATAAGTAACCTATAAACATTATTGAATTAATGAGTGGCAGCACCCTGGGAAGTGGATAGAGTGATGACCTCAGAGCCAGGAAGGCCCCATGTCTCATATCTGATGCACATAATCTCTGTGACAATTCAACAGGCACCCTGATTCTCTAAGACTCAACTTCTCAGAGGAGGTGCTGCCCAGCATTGGCAAAGGGAGTTTCCTCACCTAGAAGGTCCTTGTACCAGGTTTAGTTCCTATCCCTTGTATAGAGAAACTCCACCACTGCAGGCTGGCGCCCTCTCTAGGACAGTGAGAGTTTGCCCAGGGTCACCCATCCAGTATAAATCAGAGACCAGAGTTGAACTCTAGCCTTCCTGACTCTGGGGCCAGCTCTCCATCTCCTATACTGTGATGAAACCTTCCAATTAGAACCAATTCATCTAATGCATGTGCTCCTGGCACTTGTTTGTGGGCATTAGCCCAGGTTCACTAGGTTAGCTAATGAAATGGGTTTGTAGAAGTTTCCTGCCAAAACCTTCCGCATCCTTTCCACCCTTGGTGGGATGGCTGTTGGCAGGGGGAAGTGTGTGAGATCCTTCCTGCCTTGGTTTCCTGGGTAGGGGAGAAGAGGGTAGGGAAGGAGCTGGTGGAGGGGCAGCAGGCATATAGTTGAACCCAGACTTGAAGAGGAATCTCCTTATAACATCCCCAACAAGTAGGCATCAGCCTTTGCTTAAAGACTTGCAGGGAGGGAGAGCCCACCCCTGCCAAAGAAGCCCCATCCTCTTTTGGCCAGCTCGTTATTAGGAGACATTTCGTTACAACAAGCCTTACTGCCACCGTTGCTCCCAAGCCGCCCTCTGGGACCAAGAGGATTCATCTTTCATGAGAGAACCTTTGAGATAGTCTTCTCCTTCAGCCAGCCTTCCCATGCCATCAACTTGAGGTCCTTCACGATGGTAGATACCCTCCATAAGACAACCCATTCCACTTTTGAGCAACCTGGATTATTAGAAAGTTTTTGTTCATTTGTTTTTAAATACTGAGCCACAATCTGCCTCCATATAGCTCCTACCCACCCGTTCTATTTTCTCATCTTCAAAATAGGACAGTGGGAATGTGCCCAGTGCCTGGAGTGGGGGATGCCACCTTACTTTTGGTCCTTTTCAGGGATAGGAAAGGGAGCCAGCATAGCTGGAAGCCCTGAGAGGCAGCATCCTGGAGTGAGTAGGGCAGTGGACTTAGAGTCAGGGAGACTGGAGTTCAAATCCCAAGACATATACATATACATTTGCTCATCAATTTCACCTCTGCATTATCTCTCATCAGTTTCACCTCTGTAGCATCTCTGATGAATTTCACCTCTGCAGCATCTCTCATCAGTTTCACCTCTGCAGCATCTCTCATCAGTTTCACCTCTGCAGCATCTCTTATCAGTTTCACCTCTGCAGCATCTCTCATCAGTTTCACCTCTGCAGCATCTCTCATCAGTTTCACCTCTGCAGCATCTCTCATCAGTTTCACCACTGCCATATTTCTTGTAGATTTCACTTCTGCATCATCTCTTGAATATTCCCCCTTTCTCTCCTATGACACTGCCACCCCTTCGTGCACACTCATCAACTCCTGCCTGGATTACTACAATAAGTGCTGGGGAGGAGAGCGGTGTCAGAATGCCTGGAGTCTCTCCCTACTCCAGTCCATCCTCCGTTTAGCCACTGAATTGATCTTCATAAAACTCAGGTCTGACCATGTCACTTCCCTACTCAATAAACTGCAGTGGCTCCCTATGTCCTCCAAGATTAAATACAAAATCACCTATTTGGCATTCAGAGCCTTTCATAACCCAGACCCCTCCTACCATTCCAGTCTTCTTACACCCCACTCCCTCACACATACTCTTGGATCCAGTGACAGTGGCCTCCTGGTTTGGCCATGAACAAGATCCTCCATCTCTCATCTCCAGCCATTTTCTCTCACTGTCCCCCAGGCCTGGAAGGCACTTGTTCCTCTGCTCTGACTGCTGACCTCCCTGGCCTCCTTTAATTCCTAGCTAAAATCCTACCTTCTATGGGGAGCCCAACCCCTCT